>NC_133617.1:413681661-414009995 GCF_048593235.1 Sminthopsis crassicaudata | reverse complement strand
GAAAGTGGTCCCCAGTTAATAAAATAATTTACTTTTATAGGGTACTTAAAATGACAAGGCAGAATAGAAAAGGGTAACAGGATGTCACCAGGAATTTCCTATTTCAGAGATTCTTAATCTAGGATCTGTGAACTTGTTAATTAAAAATACACACATTTTAATAAGTGCCTCAATATAACTGGTTTTCTTTGTAACCCTATGTATTTAATTTTAGGCATTTTAAAATATTCTGTAAAGGGGTCCACTGTCTTTAGCAACTTGCAAGTGAGGTCCATCATGAAAACATATACACACACATACACATGCAAAACTGAACTGTGAAGAACACTAGAACTATTTAAAATCTTAACTTTTGGGCTACGTAGGAAATTTTAAAAAAGCTTTAACTATTATCTTTCCCTCCCTTCTTTCCTTCCTTCCTTCCTTCCTTCCTTCCTTCCTTCCTTCCTTCCTTCCTTCCTTCCTTCCTTCCTTCCTTCCTTCCTTCCTTCCTTCCTTCCTTCCTTCCTTCCTTCCTTCCATCTACCTATTTTTATTTAAACTATTTTTAAAATTCCCATCACAACTTTTTAATGTGGACATATGGGGCGACATGTGTGTATGTCTAAGAAATATTCAGAGTGTCATGGAATTACCTACAAGTCTTTTGATCTTTATATCTATGACTGAACCCTATAGACTGTGCTCTGGAGGAGAGAGAAAGGAGGAGCAGAGATTGATAAAATAAGGCAGAAGATTCGATTTTGTTCTAGGTATCATGTTTCATAACTGAAATGTTTGGTCCCCAAATGTATCATTTCAGCTGGCCAGTATCACTTGGATAGAAACAAAAGTGGATGTAAGTAATTAATGCTTTAATGCCAGTGGAGGGTACATGATTCAGGCCCTGCTTCAGACACTTCCTTCCAAAGAGCACTATTGACTCAAAGATAAAGCAGAAATAAAGCATCCCAAACTAAAAAGTAAAATAAAATAAAATAAAATCAGCTGAAACACTGGCTTGTTTAAAATCTGAGAGTATAGAATAAATCTCTTTTTCTACATTTTAGCAAATTAATAAGATGATATTTTAGATTCTACTCTTTAAAAAAAAAAAAAGCAAGAGACTAAAATCCTAAATTCCCCTTTCCCCTTAGCTCCAACCGTGGGCATTTAATTAGGCATCAGTGAAGCAGGAATTCATGTGACCTGTGATTTTAGTGTCAGCAATAATAGTTGTTATTTTTGATTTATCAAACTTTCCCGGAGCTGAACTTCTGGGCACACTTACCAAATGGATATACAGTTAATTAATTCACAGGCACTTCAGTCCAAGAACTTCATACCTATTCAGCCAATCTGTTCGCATCTATCAAGCAAATGTCTTATGGAACAGATGGGCTTAGCACAGTGCCCTAAAGGGTTGCAAACCTCAGCTCTGGAACATGGGGGAGAGAGAGTGAATTTCAGAGTTGCCTACTCTCTGAGGAAATACTAATGTCCATGTGTGGAGATCATTAGCAAAAACACCCCTTCCTGACTGCTATGGTAGCTGGAAAAGGAGATCAAAGATAAGCCCAGATGACCCCACTCTGTAAATCAAATCAGTGCCCAGGAATTATACTCTCAGCTGAAATAGGAAGGCCGGGTAGGATTTCTAGATTGAGCCTTTTCAAATTTTAAAGTACATATTAAAAATATTTTCAATAAGAATAATGTTTTTTAAGTAGATTTCTGCTTCTGACTGATAGTTTCATCTTAGGAAATTGTTACCTCATTAGAACAAGATTCCATTTTTTAAAAATATGAAACTAGATGAAAATGCCATCCTTGGGTTTGGTGAAAATCCTGAGTTGTCCAGGGAGACAGAATCCAGTGAATTCATTTTTGTTAATGACCATTAGCTTTCCCCAACCAGATGCCTTCAGAGGGCATGGATAAACTGAATCTCTTATGAATGAGTGTGTTTCATCCCGCTTTTTAATTTCAGGAATTTCTTATTCTTCCTCCTCCTCACCAATCCCCCTCCCCCTTCCCTTCCCTTTTCCATGAGAAATCTCCAAGAACTGAAGTACAAGGAGCTCACATCTTGACCTGTAGGTGGCAATCTTTCCCTGTTAAATAGAACTCTTTCTTCCCCCTGGACAAAAAAGCACAGGCCACTGCTTCTCACAGTGAAACTTGGCTAAGAAAAAGCCACTGAGGTGGAAGTTTATTGTAGTTAATGGAGGTCTAAGATATCTGCTTAACATACTACACTATTAATTTGAACAAATTACCTTTATCTTACTAAAGAAAAAAGGTACATGGTCATAATCTATTATAGATAAATAGAGAGGTTATATAGCCATACACATATCACTGATTCCAACAAACATTTATTAAGTATATACTCTATGCAAAACACTCTGTTAGGAGCCAAGGATTAAAGAGAGAAAATTAAAACAGTCCCTGCCCACAAAAAGCTAATATTATTTTGGGGGACAAAGACATATATCTAGACAGCTATCTAGGACTAAGATACTTAATTTTTTTCTTTTTTCTTTGTGCATTATACATTATTAAAGAATTGTGCATATGGAGTTTTACATGTTAGGGCCAAGTCACAAATTTACATACAAACATACATATATATATATATGTATATATATATATACATATATATATATATATATGTATATATATATATATATATACATATATATATATATATTCTATGTCTTAGCAAACAAAGTGAGCCTTTCCCCTTATGGAAAGAGTAAACCTAAGGGAGAGAGGTAGTTAGCACTCTGAGAACAATAGAGAGTCTTGGATATCCTCCCAAGAAATCTCCTTTTGGTGATGAGTGGGGTGTGTACTTGTTATGTTAAGCACGGGATTATCAGTTAATTGTATCAAATATGCAGGCAGAAGGCCCATCTGGAAGCTAAATATACAATGTCCAAACTATACATCAGTCTATCAATGATGTTTATTAATGCCTGTTCTGCTTACTTAATTCATTGATTGCAATTTATTTAAAAAGTACATTTAAAAATTGACTGAGAAATTAACAGCTCTCCCCAAAAATCTAGAAAAAGGTTGGGAGAAAAGAGAGAAACATTGTCTAAATCCAACTAATCGGTTGAAATTTTCATTTATCAGTTGAGTTGTGATTTCTTAGATATGCCTAATAATTTCGACATTCATTTTGACCAAAGACTTACAATTTTGCATTTCTAGATCTGGAAGGGTCCTAAGATCATTTTTTTAAATAGTGAATTATTTTAAGGTTTTTTAAAAGCGTGTTTTGTTTTTAAATTATACAGATTTTCAGGCTACCTTCATTCTGTGAGAGGTGTTTTATAACAAAGTAGATCAAAATAAAGTAATTGTCAAAACTAGCAAAAATTACAACATAGTGAACTCATTGGAAAATACATGCGACATTGAGACATTGACATTCCATATCTGTAGCATCATTCACCTCTCTATTTTGATTGTTTTCTAAAAAAATGAAAAAAATATTTTTCTCTTCTATTCCCATGGCATTAAAAATAGAAAACAATTGTTATAGCACATATGCATAGTAAAGCAAAACAAATTTCATGTGCTTTGTGTGTATGTACAAGAGAGTAAAATTGAGAGAGAGAAAATGAGAGACAGAGAGATAGAAAGATAGAGATAGAGAGGGACAGATAGAGACAAACAGAAAAAGACAAAGAGAGACAGAGAGAGGAAGAGAGAGAAAGAAAGAGAAGGAGAGAGAGATGAGGGGAAACAGGAAAGATTATATAAAGAAGAGGAAGTCAGGAACTTTATAGTATATTTTATTAATTCATCATTTGTCTTCTGGAATTATTATTATATTGTTCCTAATTCTTACAGCTTTCAAAGTTCTTTGTCATTTCAATATTTTTATTGTAAAATTAATTTCCTAATTTCATTCTTCAGAAATGTACAAGTCTTCAAACTGTTAATTTTTAAAATATCAATTTTAAATTATTCTCCTGCTTCTGCTTATTTCATTCTTTATCAGTTATAAAAATGTTTTCTTCTCTCTGTAAGAACATGTATCTCCTCTTCTTTTAGAGTACAATAATATTACATCACATTCATACACCTCAACTTAATCAGCTATTCTTTATTTCAAAGGCATCTCTTTAGGTTCTGTTTGTTTCATTGTGGGTTTTTTTGCTACAACTTAAAAGAACTTCTATAAATATGTTTGTATATAAAGGATTTTTCCCATTTCTTTGATCTCTTTTGGTTATAAGCAATTGTTTATACCAGGACCAGAGGATATTTACTATTTAGTAACCGTTGGTGTATAATTCGAAATTTCTTTTCGTAATAGAACATTCACGGGTCTACTGAGAGTGCCTCAAAAGGTTGATTTTCTCATAACCTCTCCAGCCTTTATAAATTTGCCTTCATTTTTTTTTTTTTATCATTTTTACCATTATGATGGGTATTGGATAAAAATCTCAGAATAGTTTAATTTGAATTTCCCTAATTAGTAATTATTTGAAGCATCTTAATATAATTGTGTATGTATTTATATTCCCTTTAGAACTGCCTGTTCATTTCCTTAGACTATTTATCTTTTGAGGAATAGCTCTTATTCTTATAAAAGTATATCAGTTCTTTATGTATTTTGAAAATGAGGAAAATCAAAAATATTTTTTTACCACACTTGTTTCCCATCTTAGATTTATTGGGGCTGTTGAACAAAATCTCTTAAATTTTATTTATCAAAATTAATCATTTTATCTCCTGTGATCCCCTTTAATCTTTGTTTTATCATGAACTTTTCTTCTTGTCATAGATCTTACAATTTTTCCATGTTCCTCTAATTTATAATGTGATTTTTTATAACTAGATCATTTACCTCCTTTTGAACTTATTTTGATATTAACTGTGAGTTGCTGATGTAAATCTAATTTCTTCCATATGTTGACCAAATTTTTTTGGAGTAATGTCAATTAATGAGGCCTTATCCCAGTAATCTAGGCCGTTAGAGAATTAGTGTTTTGTAATATAGATTAAGATTTGATACTGTTCTACCCCCTTCTTCCCATTTCTTTTAATTATTTAGCTTTTAATTTTTTTTTTTTTTTTGCTTCTGTGTGAATTTAGTTATTATGTTTCATTAGTTTTTAAAAAGCAATTCTTTGGCACTTTAACATGACACTGAAAAAAAGTAAATAATTTTAGGTAACATCATTTTTTATTATATTGATTCATTCTATCCAAGGGCAACATATTTTTTAAAGTTATTTTGGTCTTTTTATGTAAACAGTCATGTTTAAATGTATCTATATGCTTGTTGGAAATATCTTGGTAGGTAAATTTCCACGTATTTTATGCATTATATTGTTACTTTTCATGGGATTTCTCTTTCTGCTACGCTTAATTCATATTTTATGGTAATGGTGATGATTATATTTTAAATTATGATCTGTAGATTTATTTTATATTCTATAAGTTTCCAGAGATTATTGTTTCAATTAATTTTTTAGTTGTATAAGGTTTATAAATATAGGATCATATCATCTGCAAAAAGTTATGGCTTTGCTTTTTCTTTACCTATGTTTATCCCCTCAATTTCTGTCTCCCCTCCCCCCCCCCATTGTTATATCCAGTAGTTCTGGCACTATGTCAACTATAAATGGTGATGATGGACTTGTTTATTTCATTCCTAATTTTATTGCAAAGGCTTCTGTTTATTTCTGTTGCATATAATGATAGTTCTTGTTTCAGCTACATACTATTTATTATTTAATGAAAAGTCTATTTATTCTTCTATATTTTTCTTAACAAATCTTTTTTGTAATTTTTCAAAATATATCTATAGTTTTTGTTTACTTATTTTTAACATAGTTGCTTATATTTTTTCTTATATTAAATTAACCATATATTCATCACATACATTTAACCTAGTCATTGTGATATGCTATTTTAGCCTCTTTATCATTATTTCATTTAAATATTTTGCATTAATGTTCAGTAAGGCTAATGATTTCTTTTTTTAAATATAAACTATGTATCGAGATTAAGTTTTGTTATAGATAAAATTAGGTAAAATTTCTTATTTTGCTATTTTTGTATAATATTAAAAGTAATTTATATAATATTTTGTATTATATATTGTATAATATTAAAATTAATTGCTTTTATAATATTTTGTAGAACTGACTTGTTAATCCATCTAGTCTTGTGATTATTTTTTTCTTTGAAATTTCATTTATTACTTGTTCCACTTCATTATCTGAAATTAAGTTAAGATTCTGCTTCTTGTTCTGTTAATTTGAGGATTCTATATTTCTGTAAATATTTATTTTAAAATTTATGTTAGTTGTATTGTAATATACACAAAAAGTTTATAATAATTTTTTATTAATTCTTTATTTGTTGTCAATTTCCCTTTCATTTTTGATAATGGTAATTTCCATTTTTATTTCTCAATAGCTTTCAATTTCATTTATTAATAATTTAAAAACATTTGTTAATTTTCTTTTTTATCAAAATATCTTTTGCAGTTTTTTTTTTTAGTTTTTTTTTAAGTTTATTGGCTTCCTAGTTTTTTTAAGAACATTTTTAGATCATTTATTTTTCTTTTCTAAGTAAAATAAAAATAATAGTGTAAAGACTGATTTGGTTGCATTTCCAAATTTTGAGTAGGTTGGATAATTATCTGTGCTTTCTATAATTATTTCTCTGAACCACTACTTCTTTAGATCTCTTTTAATTTCAAGTTCATTGTAAAATATACATACATATATATATATATATATATATATATATATATATATATATATATATATATATATATATATATATATATATATGCTTATTATTCCACTTTAAAAAAAACAATTTTATTGCATTATGGTCAGCATGGTATGTGTATAAAATTTTTTGATTTTCTACATTTCTGCATTTCTTTGTGAGTTTTTTTGTCATCATACATGATAAATGCTTGTAAAGGTATCATAAACAGCTTAAATATATGTATACTCCTTTTCATTTCTGTTCAATAATACTAGAGGACTATCATGTGTACTTTTTCTAAAACTCCATTTGATTCCTAACCTTCTTTCTTATTAATTGCTTCACTATATTAATCTACAACCGATGGGGGTAAACTGAGACATACCTTACATTCATGTAGTTTTATTTTCTATTTCTCTACATAATTTCTCTATTTTTTTCCTTCAACTATTTAGAATCTATGTCATTCAGTATCTATTGTTAATTATTTTAACACAATCTATTTTCTGTTATCTTTTAGCAAAATGCAATTTCTTCTTTATATATTTAAATAAAGTTTATTTTTTCTGTCTGAAATAACAATTATCACTTCTGCTTTGTTGCTGGTTGTTCAGCTAA
Organism: Sminthopsis crassicaudata; assembly: GCF_048593235.1. Taxonomy (NCBI): domain Eukaryota; kingdom Metazoa; phylum Chordata; class Mammalia; order Dasyuromorphia; family Dasyuridae; genus Sminthopsis; species Sminthopsis crassicaudata. The sequence goes on along the minus strand of NC_133617.1, from coordinate 414,002,645 downwards.
CATACTAGATGTTCTAATCCCTTATTTTAACCCTGCTTTAGTCTTTATGTTTCAAGTGTGTTGTTCTGACCACTATACTTGGATTTTGTTTCTTAATCCATTCTGATAAATTGAATCACTTATTTTTACATATGTAGAAAGTGAAATTTAGAGTGGTAAACTGATCTGTCCAGATATAATGTTTGGGACTAGAATCAATGCACTGTGACTCCCAATTCAGTGCTCTTTTCTACCATGCCATTTTTACTTGCCATGGTTGGTTTAGACAATATTTTGCATTTTCACTGAAAATGATACTAAATAGGGACAGATGGTGCCTATGGTTTTCAGCATATGGGTACTTTCATTTCTATTGTGCTTCAGTGTGCTACTGTAAGTGGAGAGGGGGTTCGTTAAGGAGGGGCCAATTCAAATTAGATTCTATCAAATCTTCTTGAGAGATGGGAATCTAGTTGATTTTTAGAAGGCCTCATAGGATGAAGATTTTGTTATTTGACATAATCTGATTATGTGTTTAAAATTTACACTCTTTTGCATTCAGTTGGGTGTCAAAAATAAAAGTTATAATATATATATGATGATTCAACCACAGAAAATTTTTATTTCTCAGAATCCATGCAATATTCACCTGCAGTCAAAACATAATATTAACATTCAGTAGATCATCTTGTGCTTGATACAATTTTTTTTTGTTAGAATCTTAGTTTTTCTCTCCCTTTTTGTCACTTTACCACTGTTGTAAAAGAAGAAAGGTTCATGGCACACAGGGCTAGGGACCATTTTGTAAATCTCTTAGTTTCATAAATTACCTCTGACAAAGATTTCCTCACCTAGGGATCGCTTCCAAAATCTCTCACTTCATCATATCTTTCAACTTACCATAAGATTTCAAATAAGAAATTTTGAATCATGAAACATTAAATTTATAACATAAAATATTGTCATTTGACTTCAACAATTTCCCCTATGGGACATTATCTTCTGATCTTTGGCAGGGCCCCCTTCCTAATCCAGATCTATAGGAGTATTTTCAAAGTCTTCCAAATAAGAACAAGGATATTTTCTGCATTCATTGACATTACAAACATAGAATAAAGTTGATTTTTGTGCTCATTCTGTCAATTTGCTCAATTTACCAGGGATAAAGTTCATTGTCTACATAATTTCAGATGGAAAGCTACACATAAACAACTAAAATGAATGTCCTGGCATGTGGTAGATTCTTTTAAAATGCTTGTCCATTGATTAGCTGGCCTTTCTGTGTTCAAATAGCAAACCAATCAATGTGTAAGCATTTTTAAAAAATATCTACCAAATGCCAGACACTGTGCTAGGCAATGGGATACAGAAACAAAGATAAAAATGTTCCCTATTCTTAAGGAGCTAAAATAATATCAGGGGAGGACAACACACACATAAATAAACATTTATAGTATATATAAAAATACATATGATAGTGTATGGGTGAAAAATCCCTAAAAGCTGGGAGAAATAGGAAAGCTTTCATGCTGAAAGTGCCTCTTGAGCTGAGCTTCAAAGAAAACCAAAGATTCTAAGATATATTAGTGAAGAGGGAGTGCATTCATGTCACTAGTTGGACATAGTCCTATATCTGTTTATTGACATTTTAGGTAGGGTTTTGGAATGCCACTGGCAAAGCTAAAGTATCAAAGCTTTTACAAGTTGTGATAGAAAACTTTAATTTTTTAAACTTATCTATCCATTCATTCATCTGTTCATTTTCTTTGTGATAAGAGGTTCTTCAAGATATTGTAGTAAAACCTCCTTTTTTAAGTAGAGAGACCTGAATTCAAGGACTGCCTCTGATATATAGTGGTATATAGCCAGGTCACCTGCCATCTCAGTGCTCTAGGTAATTTTTAAGTATGTTGCAGAAAGAATGCTATTATGCATTATTTAGAAGCATTTTCCTTACCAGGAGTTCCTCACATAAATAAAATCACTAGGAAAATCCCAGTCTCTATTTGTTATTCCACTTTGTGTCCATTCATTTATCTATAAATTTATTGGCTGAAGCAACATTTTTTAAGGCCATGGGCTTTGGCTAGCCACATGCCAGATTGTGCCAGGGACTATGTGAGTTATTGGAGAATTTTTTTTTTTTAATGAAACCATTCCTACCCTATTCTTTTGATACTAGGTAAACAATAAAAAGTGAAATCATTCTTTCCCTCAAGGAATTTATTTTCTATTAGGAAGAAACAATACGTTTCATTCTTCAGTCATTTCAGAATGACCCCATTTGAGGTTTTCTTGGCAAAGATACTGGAATGGTTAGCCATTTCCTTCTCCAGCTCATTTTACAAATGAGAAAACTGAGGCAAACAGGATTAAATGACTTGCCCTGGGTCACACAGTTATTTAAGTGTCTGAAGCCAGATTTGAATTCTGGAAGATGTCTTCCTGATTTCAGGTCTAACATTCTATCCTCTGAACTACCTAGCTGCCCAGGAATAGCAGGTAAGTCATTTCAAAATAGATTCAAAATATTTTTTTTTTCTTCCTGAAGGGAAGAATGGGGAGGGAAATTGAAGGATAAGGCCCTTGCCCTTGTAAGAGATTCTATGAGAGTTAAACCCTTAATTCAATTAGGAATTCCAGGATTAAATAAAGTCCTGAAGCAATTAGGAAGGTGATTAAGAGCTGCAGTAGACTCTTCAGTGAATAAAATGGGGCAAATACATGAGATATTTTGAAAGTAGAAATGTGGAAGTTATGAAAAGAGTATGCTTGAATGGGCAGGTGGGAAGATAGTAAGTTCTGTTTTGAATTTTTTGAGTCAGAGATGATCATTAGACATACATTTGGTAATTTCCAATAGGTAGTTAGTAATCTGGAACTGGAATGCAGGAGGGAGAGTAAACAAAATATATGTATCTGAAAAACATCCACTAGATGATTTTTCTTATCTTTAATATATATGAAATTAGTCAATAATCATTAGGAATTAGGAAGATAAATTTTACTTGTGAATTGAATTCTCCTTTTATTAGGCAGATAAGTGCCACAGTAGATAAAAGGAACATTCTTCTTGGAGTCAGGAAGATCTAAGTTCAAATCTGGTATCAGATATTTACTAGCTGAATGATCTTGGGAAAGTCACTTACTCTTTTTGTCTCAATTTTCTCAGCTGTAAAATGAGATAACAATAGTATCTACATTGATTGAGATAATATTTGTAAAACACAGTGCCTGGTACACAGTAAAAGTACTATGCTTTATAAAGTACATAGTGCTTAATAAATGTTAACTATTAGCTATTATTAAATCCTAAGGAGATTCTGGGATTGTATAATTAGGAGATATGTTGAAATACTACTCCGACTACTCACTACTTTATATAACAATTGGCAGGTCACTTTGTTTATATGGAATCCAGTTTCCTCACTTGTAAAATTTGGGGCATTGAACTAGATAAATTCTAAAGTCTATTTTATCTCAATCAATCCATATGCATTTATTAAGTGCCTACCTCAAGATGGACTTTGTGCTAAGTTTTGCACATGTACAAAAGTTAAATAGTTAAATCCCTGCTTTCAAGGAGTTTATATTACCCCAGTCCAAAGGATACTAAAATCTTAGAATTGCAATGTCTTAGAAATCAATTAATTCAACTTAATTTAATCTCTTCCTTAAATACTAGGGAGGTAGAATCACTGGCCCAAAAATCATACAATTGTAGTACAATTGGAATGAAATTCCTAGGTTTTTGATTCTCAGTTCAATCCTTTTGCAGCTAAACTTTTCTGATTTTGTGTCATAATCTAAAAATGTTTAATTTTACTATTTGTTAATTTAATTCAATCTTTAAAATGCTTTTAGTATATTTTCCTCAATTTGCTATAATTTTCCATGACAATAGTTTGCTTTGCCTCAACACAAAGCAAGCAAATTAATAAAAAAAAAAAATCTTCACATTTTAGGATTAAAGAAGATATATTTTTGCTTTATGCATTTTTCCTATCATAATGAAAAAAATTAATATTTCTGAAAGAATTCACCATTTTAGCATAGAATCATGGTTATCTTACCAATGGTAACATTTCCAAGTGATTATGGTTACATTATACAATATTAAGTGATGTGGTTCTTCATCTAGAATTACCAATATTTTATTTACTAATGGAAATTTTTATATTTTTGCTCTTCATTTAAATTATGGATCTTAAACAAAAGTGCTCTTTGAGGTTAATATTTTCAATCAAAAATAGCCTGCTTTCCCAGTTCTGTAAGAAGATAGTATTGATATTTAGAACACAACCAAGTACATGATTTCCTTCTAATAAGGTTTGCAATGTTGACAAAACCGAAAAAAAATCAAATCAAAATTCATCCAATTTTTGTAATTAAAAGCCAATTTTAATTTTAATATATTTTATTCATATCTTTTGTTTTATATTACCTAGATTTCTACCTATATAACTTTCCATTTTCCCTTTTGCAGAATCAACTGTTATAACAACCAGTTTTTATTTTGTTTTGATTTGTTTTAAAGAAGAGGGAAAAATTCAGTAAAACCAATTAATATGAAAATGAAAATGAAAAATGATGCTATATACAGTCTTCCATACCCATGGATCACCATCTTTGCAGTGGAAGGGAGAAAACTATTTTGTCACACCCCTCCTTGAATCCATGTTTTGTCTTCAGTAACATTCAAGTTTCAATTGTATTGCCAATTTTAATTTAAAGTATCATCTAGACTTACTATCAAGCCTCAATGTGACTAATTTTTTGTGGAAAAGAGTAGAGGGCTAGGAGAAAAGTGGAGTAAGAAAGCAACTCAATACTTGTTTAAGAAATACCCTTCCTGAGTGCTTTCACTGTGGTAGGAAGTTGATGGTTTAAAGGGGTCTAAATAATGGGCCAGACTGTATTTCTTTGTCTCCAAGGGCCTGTCCTGTTTCGACATCTGTTCCTGTAATCCTTAGGCAAAATCAAGTCTTTTGGAGTTGGGTCTATCAAACGACTTTCCACATGCTGTATTTATATGCCAACCATTGTTTGTCCCTGCATGATTTATGTGATAGAATATGTCTGCTACATTTCTGTTTTCTCTTCAGTCTATAGCATGATTGGCATGTTCATCTTTATAAGGAAAAAAAAAAAGATTTTTAGTATAGCTCATTTGTGAATGCTTCCTATGGACTTTTCTGTCAGTGTCTTTGAACTCAATAAAATTCTAAATGTATCCAAGTAAGCCTTTTTTAAAGAGAAAAACAACAACAACATGACATTCTGTAAAACTGAGTAAGACAGTTGTTTTTTTTTTTCATTGCCACTTGTGCTTAGTTTAGCTGCTGCAAAGCATCTTAAAGACCTGTTTTAAGCAATTGAGGGGTTTTCAGTGCTTGTGACATAAGGGTTTATGCAATGTCTAAAGTGATGTCAGATCATCAGAAGGCCCAGAGGAATCTAAGCAGGTTCAGATGAAGTTCAGTTTTTTTAAAAATCCCCCCACATCTGCTTTTTGCAAGCTTTTCCTCTCTCCCTGGACCTTTTCATTGTATCACCACCTTTAACCTCTAAATCAGATTTAGAAAAAAAGACATAATCTCTGGCTTGTTCCTACCAACTTGGGAAATGCAAAATGGATTGAGTATTCAAAGTCGATCTTTAAAAGTGGTTTTATGTGAAGCTGACATATTTGCTTGTGTGAATTGCCTAATCTTCATGGATTTCATGCTTGCTTTGAATGCCCCACATTGAGGAGTTAGTATTTTAAGTCAAGCAGATATGGAGTAACAATTAAAATATAACTGAATATGCAAAATAGCAGTATTTAAGGCACAGCAAACATGTCTTCCTAATTTTGGCACAATAACAACTACATTTACTTTATTGCCTCATCTTGAACTAGACCCGTGTGGCTCTTATAAAGGAGTGCATCTGTTTAACATCATCTGAAAACAAACAGAAGTGTTGTCAACTCTTCCAATTTCAAATAGATAAAGACAGTTAATCTGGAAATGGCAAGCACACAGAGTGCTTTCTTGTGGGGAGAAGTCCTGGAGAGGTCAATTTCTCAAGGGTAATGGAGATCCAACTTTGAAGAATGAATGATGGTTTGCTTCCCTCCCCTTTCACTCTGTTTATTTTGGACTCCCTACAGTAAGCCATCTAAGAGACTTGCCCTGCTCATTTTCCAGCATGGAACAAACAGCTTCTGTTTGTTTGGTGATATTGTTTGTGGCCCTTGAACCCTGGATTTTCAGTGACTACAAAAAGAAGGGCTATGAGTGTGTTTACCAGCATGTAGTCTGCTTGAAGAGATGTTTGTTTATATTTGGAGAGAGGATTCTGACTGAATAAATAGGACCATAGAAAGGGAAGAAAAATGGGCAGGTAAGGATGAACAGGTTCTGTGAATGTATGAATCCTTGATAGAGAACTTCTTGTTCTGGGACAATAAGGTGAGTACCTCTATAGCTTCTCTCACTTTGGGTTTTGTGGCAATGCCTAAAATTCAGAAAATGATTGTCTTTATGTAAAATATTTTAGATTTTAAGAAATGGATACAACCTCCAGAAATAAGGGTCCATCTTATAGATGATATAATCCAACCCACTCATTCCATGAAAGAGAGAGATGAGGCCCAAAGAAGATGAATAATCCAGATTCAGATCAAGTAAAGAATAGCAGAGTCAGAATTTAGACTCAGTTTCTCTAACTCTAAATCCTGTGGTAATGAACCTGAAGGATTTTATGGTGGGAGAAGGGGTAAGGAGGGAAGGAAAATGTTAAGAATATGAATCCTCTTCTAAGTAATATTTAGTGGGCTTCATTCTTTGTGGAGCTCAGTAGAGTTATTCATATTCCACAAATGATTCTGTTCACAGGTTTTTTACTGAAAGTAAATGAACCCTTTTCTGAGTACTGTGGGTACATCTAATAAATGGTACCTCTTGTTCCCTCCCACCCACATGCCCTGGCTTGCTTAAGAATCAACAGCCAACAACAAAGCTATTTATAATTACTCTACTTGCTAATTTATGCCTTTCAGCATAAATTTGTTTGGGAGTGGGATGATGGCCCTAAAGAAAATAGCAGTGGAGAGAAGAAATGGAAAAATTAGTTATTTCCCAGTGAAACTAAAAAATACAGAATTGATGATTAATGAATACCAATTCTGGCTCCCAAGCTTTTGGCATATAAAAGTTTAGCACCTGAAAAAATGCACCAGGTTTACAATACTTAGTCAAACCTATGTTGTGTGGATGGTGGGTTAACTCAGTTCTCAGAAATCATTTAAAGGAAGCCAAAAGGAGAATGGTATGCAGATGTGAATTGAACCACATTGGATATGGAGGTCCTTTTATTCACACCTCTACATTTCTATATTACATAGCAGAAAAACACACTGTGGGGAATTTTATTCAAATTTTGTTCAAAATTGCTCCTTGAGCTCTATCTCAAGCCAAAGAGCAAGAAGTTTTAATTCCCCATTTTACAGGTCAAATTTGGTACTTAATCCCTAAAGTGTTGTGAAAGAAGTACACCTGTGGATCTTTTGCCAAGCACATTGGCCTTCTGTTGACATAAGTGGTAGTTTTGTCTGATAGCACAGAGATCAAAGACAAATAATGGAAAAGTAACCCAAAATGCAGAAGAGGAGCTTCACAGTTTTGTACCATTTCATTATGGCATTAAATTGCTTTAATTGCTTCATTACTGTATAGGTATAAGGATTTCATTCACTGAGTTAAATTGATATTTTTATTTCTCAAAAAGCTTCTTAGGAAAAGGCACTTCAAATGCATGTATTTCTAATGATCTCATAAGTACTATTCTTTTTTCTTTCTGATTGCTAGGTAGTTTCCTTTTTTTTCTCTTCCAATGTTCATCTTCCAGATCCTTTTTATATTTCCAAACTGCTGAAGTAAAGCTCTAAATAGTTACTTATCAACTTAGAGTGTGATAGTTTGCTATGTCATTGGTAATAGAGAGGATCATCATTGTGTTTTTTTTTTTTATTTTTGGACAATAAGCAAAGATAGGTTTGGTTGAAAAAGAAAATGATCTGGATTTCATCTAAAAGGAAGAGACTGTTTAATTAAGGTGATGAGGGGAAACCTTAGAAACAAACATGACCAAATGGTTGATGCCAAGTTCTATATAAGAAGGACAAAATCACTTAAAAAAATCTCAGAACTTTGGCATCATAAATACCTTTTACAAGTAAAAGGACAAAAACAAGGAGAAAAATATAAAACCTAGTTAGGGAATGAAGAAGATGACTGTGGTATATGAATTTTATTAAAAAAAACAAATGTTTTGTTTACTCTATTTGACTATAGTTGGCTTCTTGTTTAATTCTGTGTATTTTATTTCATACATTTAAAATATTGTTCTGAGAAAGAGTACCTAGGCTTCATAGAACCTTAAAGGTTCTATGACAACATGCAACAGCTAGTATTTAAATAATGCTTTGAGACTTGGAAAGCACTTGACATTTTTAATTTCATTTGATTTGATGCTCTCAACAACCCTATAGTAGATGCTATTATTATCTAGATTTTATAGATGAGGAAACTGATGTTTAGAAAGATTAATGACTTGCTCAAGGTTACAAAGTTAACAAATGGATTAGAGAAGATTAGAAGTCATGTCATCTCTATTCATGGTACCAGGTAGCTGCCTGAAATAGGTCCATTCCTCAGAAAAAAGTTAAGAATTCCCTGATGAATAGCATAGAAAATGCTAGTAAATCCAGCTTTTTGTAAAATTGGCTTTTTGCCAGCAAATCCAAGCACATTGTTTAAATTCCATTGCCTTAATGGCAAAGATCCACTATTCAGATGATCTGATTGATTGTGCAGAAAGCAGTTGTTAGGACAGCTTTAAAAGAGGTCTCCTAAAATGGAAGTTGCTTCTGTGATCACTCAGGGACAAAGCCTAAGCATACTGTTGGACTCTTATCATTCAATTGTCCACTAAAAGGTGTGAATACATGAAACAGATATACCAGAGGCTCTTGATTTTTGAATCATTTATGCTCAAGAGAATACCCTCAATTTTCAGAGTTCCTGTAAGTTACCTATAAGTACATAAAGGAGAACTAGCTGAAAATGCTTGGCCAAGGCTAAATTTTTCTTTTTGGAGTCTCAGTGCTGACATTAAGCCACCCCAACAAGAAACATGAAAGCTAAACTTAAATCCAGTGAAGAAAGGTAAGGCAACTATCAAAAAAAAAATGTGTTTGCATATATATATTTTAAGAGATTATCCCTCTAAAAAATATCCCCTTTCTTCCAGCTTTCTATGGTATTTACATAGAATCTATTGAAGCTCATGCATTTTCAAAGAAGTTACAATTTCCTGTCAGAGTTCTAGCAAATCCCTCTAAACAGCTGTAGACGGAAATCCAGCTACTTCTGTAATGAATGACCTCCAGTGTTTGGAACCCAAAGAGTAAACAAACATTTACTCTCCTGAGAAACTGTGTCCGGGACATAACATTAAGATTTCTGTGTTTTACCTTCCCTTGACAGTTGGCTGGAACCAAATTTGGTGATTGCCCAACAATCAGTTCTTAGTGAAAATGAAAGTGAGTTGAATATCCCAGAAGTTATTCTCCACACTTAAGAGGTAAAAATGCTAATGGTGTAATTCTCAAAGGCCCCTTCCAATTTGGCAGTCTGTGACTCCAAGATTCTGAGGGTGGCAATAATATAGGGGACATCAGGTTAAAATTGAAAAGACATGTCTCACATTTTCCCCCTTGATGTTTATTTTACCTTTCAGGTCACTAGTTTCCATAAATTCTCTGTGTCTTAGCAGCATAAAGGATATTTTTAAACACAGCTCTTATGCTAGAGTGTACATTAAATATTTGTTCAGCTGATTAAAACAGTTCTACATTTATTTAATGTTTGAACAGTAAACAGTTTATTGAAAACTGAAATGTCTTTTTATATACACACACAGACACAGATACACACACACACACATATACACACCTCTCATTAGACAGGCCTCTGTTATTAGGTTTCTTAACCTGTATAATCAAGTATAAGCAGAATTCAGATAAACATACTTTTCATAGGTTTTTAACTAACACAGAAAGGCGGGATTATGGCTGGGCCTTCTTGGTCTACAGGTAGGAATCCATGATAGGGGGCAGAAATACTGACAATATGCAGGAATGAATGACTAAAGTGATATGTGATTTTAAATCAGAATTACAATTTCCCATTAACTAAAATATTTATTTTAGGAGAAAACAAAAATAAAAACAAATTAAGCTAGTCTTGCATGTGATTTGACATAATCTTAGTAGTAATAGTCAATTATCTTTGACTCTTTATTATTATTTGACTATTTATTTTATTATTTAAAACAATCAATCAATAAGTCTCTATTGATTTCTTCCAGGCTCTATTCTAACTGCAAAAGGGTATAATAAAAAGATGAAGATAGAACAATCTTTGACATCATAGAACTTACAATTTAGCATGAGAAATAACAAAAAGAGGAACATATACATATACAAAGAGGAACATATGAAAAATATTTTTTGGGGGAAAATTTGCTATCAATTACTAAAATCAGAAAAGTTTTTTTGTTTTTTTTTATGTAGAAGGTGCTTGATGCCATTCTTAAATAAAGTGGATTCTAACATTCCTCTTGAAGAGATGGAGGGAAGGAGAATATGTGTTCTAAGCATCAGGATTTGTTAATTAAAAATGCATATATCTGAGATATCAGAGATATAGAGCTTTGCATGAGAATAAGACTAGTTAAATTATATGATATAGCCTGTGATAGAGATGGGGGAAAAGAACTTTATATAAGTCAAACAAAACCAAAAAAATAGAATAGAAGAAAATGTAAAATACTTCATTGAAGAAACAAGTGATCTGGAAAATAAATCAAGGAATGATTTTCTAAGAATTATTAGGCTTCCTGAAAGCCAAAATGAAAAAAAAAAAAAAAAAAAAAAAAAGGAACCTAGGCAGGAAATCATCAAGGAAAACTGCCCTGATATCCAAAAAACAGAGTGTAAAATAACCATTGAAAGAATTCACTGATTGTTAGGATTACTAGGTACTAACTCGGTTGTCTAATTTAGCATGGCACTTAACAATTCCCTAGCTCAGAGTTCACACTTTTAGTTAAAGAGGTTTACACCTTTAAAAGGAGTTTACACCTTTAGACTTCTTAAAGGAGTTTACACCTTTGGAGTACCTACAAGCCCATTCTCTGGGAGGATAAAAGGAGCCAAAGGTTAGTCTGGAAGAAGTTAGAGTCTGGAAGGGTCAGTCTGGATTGGGTCAAGAACAAGACTTCCCAGGAGAACTTCAGGGGAGCTGGAGGAGATTCAGAGTCAGTATTCAGGAAGAGGGGGATTAAAGATTCTACCTTTGTACTGATTGGAGGCTTTGGATTCAGAGGGAGCTAGAGACTGAATCTGGCTGGAGAGATTCTGACAGGAAAAGACAATACAGAACTAAAGCCAAGGCTGCCTCCCCAGAAGCTCCCCAAGAGATAGATCTCCTCCCAGAGAATGATCACAAATCTAGAGACAATCAGAACATCACAATTGATCACCCTAAAATGAAAACTCCAAGGAATATGGTAGCTAAATTTCAGAATGATTGGATCAAGGAAAAATATTGCATGCAGCCATAAAAAAAAAAAAATCAAATAGAGGAACCACAAGCAGGACTACCCAAGCCCTAGCAGTTTCCACATTAAAGGATTAAAGGGCCTGACATCTGATATTCCAAAAAGCAAAGGAACTTGGATTTCATCCAAGAATCAATTATCCAGTAAAATTCAGCATTATCTTTTAGGAAAGAAGAAAGAAGATAGACATTCAATAATACAATTTCATTTCAAATTTCATTTATTTTTTTATGAAAAGACCAAAGCTAAACAGATTTGCTCTCCAAATACAGAACTCAAGAGAAGCATAAAAAGGTACAATGAAGAGAATTTTTGAGTACTGTATCCCTATATCCCTAAGTATGAATATACTTAGAGGGTGCAAGTATAATTAGATTTTATTGTGATAATATAAACAAAACAACAAGGTGGAAAAAGCATTGTACTGGAAGAAGAGAAAAATGGAGATAAAATTAGATAAATTATACCTCAAGAAGAGGCAAAAAAGACCAATTATAACTGAAGGAATAAAGAGAGGGGAATGAACATTGTATGAATCTTATTCTTATCAGATTTGACTCAAAGAGAGGATATCAGATTTATTTAACTTCAAAGAGAAACTTGTCTCACCCTATAGAAAAGTAGGAGGGGAAAAGGGAAAGGAAAGGAGGAGACTAATAGAAGGGAAAATAGAAATAGTAGGAGAAAAGCATAGGAAAGGGAGAGAGGTGTTAAAAAAAGGAGGTATGTTTGAGGGAGGTGATGGTCAGAAGAAAAAAGGGGGGAAGAGGGAAAGGGGGAAAAGAAAGGGAAAAGTATAAGTTGGGGAAAATAAGAGAGTAGGAAAAACAGAATTAGTAATTTAAAGTGTGAATGTGAATGGGATGAACTCTCCCATAAAATGGAAATAGATAACAGACTATATTAACAAGAATCCTACAATATGTTATTTATAAGAAACATATTTAAAGCAGAATGATACATACAGAGTAAAGGTAAAAGGCTGGAGCAGAATCTATTATGCTTCAACTGATGTAAAAAAAAAAAAAAAAAAAAAAAAAAGCAGGGATAGTGTTCCTGATCTGAGATCAAGCAAAAGCAAAAATAGATCTCATTAAAAGAGATCAGGAAGGAAACTATATCTTGCCAAAGAGTACTATAGATAATGAAGTAATATCAATACTAAACATATAAGCACCAAATGGTCTAGGGGAGAAATTGAGAGATGCAAGAAGAAATAGACAGCAAAACTATACTAGTGGGGGATTTCAACCTTGCTCTTTCAGAACTGGATAAATCAAACCAGAAAATAAATAAAAGATGTTAAGAAGGGAAATAGGATTTTAGAAAAATTAGGTATGATAGATGTCTGGAGAAAATTTAATGGTGAATGAAAGGAATATACTTTTTTGTCAGTGCTTCTTAGAACCTACACAAAATTTACCATATATTATGACACAAAAAAACTCAAAATTAAATGCAGAAATGCAGAAATAGTAAATATATCTCTTTTAGATAATGGCAATAAAAATTACTTCCAATAAAAAGCCAGGGGAAAATAGAACAAAAATTAATTGGAAACCAAATAGTCTAGTTCTAAAGAATGAATTCATGAGACAACAAATGATAGACACAATCAATAATTTCATAAACAAAATGACAATAATGAGACAATATACCAAAATTTGTGGGGTGCAGCCAAAGTGGTAATAAGGGGAAATCTTATATCTCCAGATGCTTAGTTGAATTAAATAGAGAAAGAGAAGATTAATGAATTGGACATGCAACTAAAAAAGCTAGAAATACAACAAATTAACCCCCCCCAAGTAAATACCAAATTTGAAATTCTGAAAATAAAAGGGGAGATTAATAAAATTGAAAGTAAAAAAAGAACAACCATTGAACTAATAAACAAAACTAAGAACTGGTTTTATGAACCCAACAAAATAGATAAATCTTTAATTTGATTAGAAAAAGGGAAGAAGAAAATCAAATTGTTAGTCTTAAAAATGAAAAGGGAGAACTTTTCCACCAATGAAGAAGAAATTAGAGCAATAATTAGGTGTGATTTTGTCCAACTGTAAGCAATAAATATGATAATTTAAGTGAAATGGATGAATATTTACAAAAATATGGATTGCCCAGATTAACAATGAAGGAAATAAATTACTTAAGTAGTCCCATTTTAGAAAAATAATTAATTATTAATAAACACCCTGAGAAAATATCCCCAGGGCCAGATGGATTTACATTGGAAGTCTACTAAATATATAAAGAACAATTAATTGCAATATTATAGAAACTCTTTGGGAAAATAGGAAGAGAAAGGATCCTACCATATTCTTTTTATGACAAGGGGCTTATAATTAAACCAGAATAGGCTTAAAACAGAGAAAGAAAATTATAGATCAATTTTCCTTTTGCATATTGATGCAAAAATCATAAATAAAATATTAGCAGATATTACAGCAAATTATCTCTAGGATAATACACCATGACCAAGTAGGATTTATAACAGCAATAAATAATTGTTTCAAGATTAGGAAAACTTTAAACATAATTGACTATATCAATAAGCAAAGTAACAAAAGTCATATGATTATCTCAATAGAGGCAGAAAAAAGCATTTGACAGAATCCAGAACCTATTCTTATTAAAAACACTAGAGAGTAGAGGAATAAATGGGATTTTTCCTTAAAATGATCAATAGCATCTATTTAAAGTCATCAGCAAATAAGTCTCAGATGTAATGGGGATAAACTAGAGCCATTCCCAATAAGATCAGCAGTGAGACAAGGCTGTCCATCATCACCATTACTATTACTGAAGGTGGCCTAGCTATAACAGATCTAAAATTATATTACAAAGCAGTGGTCATCAAAACCATTTGGTACTGGCTAAAAAATGGAGTAGCCGATCACTGGGACAGGTGAGCTTCACAGGACAAAATAGTCAATGACTACAGTAATCTATTATTTGCCAAACCCAAAGACCCCAGCTTTTGGGATAAGAACATACTATTTCACAAAAACTGCTGGGAAAATTAGAAACTAGTATGGCAGAAACTAGGCATTGACCCTCACCTAACACCATATACCAAGGTAAAGTTGAAATGGGTTCATGATCTAGATATAAAGAGTGATATTATAAGCAAATTAGAAGAACAAAGTATAGTTTAGCTCTCTGATCTCTTGAGAAGGAAGGAATTTGTGGCCAAAGAAGGACTGGAGATCATTATCACAAAGTAGATAATTTTGATTATATTAACTTAAAACATTTTTACATAATCAAAAACAATGAAGACAAGATTAGAAGGGAAGGAAAACATTTTTTTTTACATTTAAGGATTCTGATAAAGGCCTCATTTCTAAAATATATAGAGAATTGACTCGAATTTGTAAGAACTCAAGCTATTCTCCAAGTAAGTAGTCAAAGAATATGAACAAACAATTTTCAGATGAAGAAATTGAAACTATTTTTAATCATATGAAAAGGTGTTCTAAATCACTACTGATCAGAGAAATGCAAATTAGGACAACTCTGAGGTACCACTACATACTTTTCACACTGGCTAAGATGACAGGAAAAGACAATGACAAATGTCAGAGGAGTTATGGGAAAACTGGGACATTAACATATTATTAGAGCAATTTGGAACTATGTCCAAAGGGCTATCAAACTGTGCAAAATTCAGTAGTGTTTCTACTGGGTTTGTATTCCAAAGAGATCATAAAAAGGGAAATGGACCCATATGTGCAAAAAAATGTTTCTGGCTGCCCTTTTTGTAGTGGCAAGTAAGTGGAAAATGAATGGATGCTTATCTGTTTTAGAATGGCTGAATAAGTTAAGGTATATGAATGTTATGGAATATTATTATTCTGTAAGAAATGATCATCAGAAATCATCCTGATCCAGCTCTCTGATCTCTTGAGAAGGAAGGAATTTGTGGCCAAAGAAGGACTGGAGATCATTATCACAAAGTAGATAATTTTGATTATATTAACTTAAAACATTTTTACATAATCAAAAACAATGAAGACAAGATTAGAAGGGAAGGAAAACATTTTTTTTTACATTTAAGGATTCTGATAAAGGCCTCATTTCTAAAATATATAGAGAATTGACTCGAATTTGTAAGAACTCAAGCTATTCTCCAAGTAAGTAGTCAAAGAATATGAACAAACAATTTTCAGATGAAGAAATTGAAACTATTTTTAATCATATGAAAAGGTGTTCTAAATCACTACTGATCAGAGAAATGCAAATTAGGACAACTCTGAGGTACCACTACATACTTTTCACACTGGCTAAAATGACAGGAAAAGACAATGACAAATGTCAGAGGAGTTATGGGAAAACTGGGACATTGACATATTATTAGAGCAATTTGGAACTATGTCCAAAGGGCTATCAAACTGTGCAAAATTCAGTAGTGTTTCTACTGGGTTTGTATTCCAAAGAGATCATAAAAAGGGAAAGGGACCCATATGTGCAAAAAAATGTTTCTGGCTGCCCTTTTTGTAGTGGCAAGTAAGTGGAAAATGAATGGATGCTTATCTGTTTTAGAATGGCTGAATAAGTTATGGTATATGAATGTTATGGAATATTATTATTCTGTAAGAAATGATCATCAGGATGATTTCAGAGAGGCCTGGAGAGATTAATATGAACTGATGCTAAGTGAAATGAGTAGAATCAGGAAATCATTGTATACAGCAACAAAAAGATTACATGATGATCAATTCTGATCAACATGGCTCTTCTCAACAAAGAGGCCAGTTCCAACGAATTTATGATCAACAGAGCCATTTGCACCCAGAGAGAGGACTGGGGGAATTGAGTGTGGAACACAACATAGTATTTTAACTTTTTTGTTGTTGTTTGCTTGCATTTTGTTTTCTTTGTCATTTTTTTTTCCTTTTTGATCTGATGTTTCTTGTGCAGCATAATAATTGTGGAAATATCACTGCATTGAGTGTAATAGTCAAGTTTTTCACAGTTGATCAATATTACAATATTGTTGTTACCACACACATTTTGCTTCATTTCATCTAGAAGTATTTTCCTGAAATCATCACCAAGATCATTTCTTATAGCATGATAATACTTCATCATAGTCATGTACCACAACTTGCTTAGTCATTCCCTTGTTCACAAGGATCTCTTCAGTTTCCAATTCTTTGCTACTTCAAATAGTTGCTTAACATTTTTGTACAATTAGATCTTTTTTCCTTTTTCTTTGATCTTTTTGGGTCAAAGGGTATGTATAATTTTATACCCTTTACACATAATTCCAAATTGTTCTACAGAATCATTGAACCAGTTAACAACTTTACAATAACAGCTTTACTATATTTTTCCTATTGCCCCGATTCCACCCAGATTTGTTCATTTCTGATAGATGACGTATAATCTCAGAGTTATTTTAATATGCATTTTCTCATCAAATGTGATTTAGAATATTTTTTCAAATAACTGTAGATAACTTTGATTTCTTTTGAAAACTTCCTGTTTGTATACTTTGACCACTTATCATTTGGTGAGTTTTTTCCCCATTTCTTTCAGTTCTCAATGCATTTGAGAAATGGGGCTTTTATTTGAGAAACTTAATGTAAGGTGTTTTTTAGAAAAATGTAATTTCTCTGATTATAACTTTTTAACTGGGTTTATTTTTGCTTTTGCTTTGTCTGAGATTGTGATTGCTACCTCTTCAGTTGAAGCATAATAGATTCTGCTCCAAAGGCAGATAGGGTGATATAGTAGATAAAGTACTGGTTCTGGAGTCAAGAAGGCTTAAGTTCAAATCTGACCTCAGACACTTACGAGCTGTGTCACTCTGGGTAAGTTCTCCAATCATGTTTGGCTCTATTTCTTCATCTATAAAATGAGGTGGAGAAGGAAATGAATAGCAAGCCTCTCTAGTGTCTTTGCCAAGAAAATCCCAAATGAGGTCATAAAAAGTTGAGCAAGAATGAAAAATAGCAAAACTTGTGTCTTTTTTTTTATTTCACCTGAAGAATAATACATTCTGCTCTAGTCCTTTATTTTAATACTGAGTAACTCTTGTATCAAATGTGTTTCTTGTAAACAAGATATTTTTTAGATTCTGCTTTTTAATCCATTCTGCTATTCACTTGTTTCATGAGTGTGCTCATCTCATTCACAATCATAGTTATGTTTACTAAATTTTTATTTTGCTCCATCCTAATTTCTTCTGTTTATTTTTCTCTCTCTTTTTATCCTGTCCCTCCTCAAAAGTATGCCTTGCTTTTGACCACTACATTCATTATTCCATTCTCCCTTTAATTTTAATCACCAACTTCTTCTCTTATCCTCTTTACTTTTTATTACCCTCTTTGTTATTACATATTTCTCTAATCAAAAGACTGAACATGTGTGTCTATGTATTCTTCTTTGACTTTCTGATGAGATAAATAAGTGTTGCCCACCATTTCTTCCCATTTAAAAGTTTTTCTCCTGTAAAAGTTTTTCTTTGTATACCTTTTTTATGTGAGAAAATTTTCTCATCCTGTATCTACATTTTTATTTCTTTCAGTGCATCACTATTTCTCAACCTTTCATTTTTTTTTTCAGATAACCCTAACCCACACCATCTTTGCAGAATCCTTCTAAATGCCCTAATAATGAAAAAGTTCTTATAAGTTGCATGTGTCACTTTCCTATATAAGAATATAAGCAGTGTAACTTTATTGAGTCCCTTATGATTACTTTCATATTTACCTTTTTATGCTTCTCTTGAGTTTTGTGTTTGAAGGTTGAAATTTCTATTTAGCCTTTGTTCTTTTCATCAGGAATGCTTGAAAACCCTCACTTTCATAAAACTTCATTTTTTTTCCCCCTGAAGGGCTATATTCACTTTCCTGGGTAAATTATTCTTGGTTATAATCCTAGTTCCTTTGCTTTCTAGAATATTATATGTTAAATATGATTACTATTCATTTTATGTGGTAGCTGTCGAATCTTATGTGATCTGACTATGGTTCTATGATATTTGCATATTTTCTTTTTGGATGCTTGCAATATTTTCTCTTTGATCTAGGAGTTCTTATAGTTGGCAATGATATTCTTAGGACTTTATATTTTGGGATCTCTTTGGCAATCAGTGAATTCTTTCAATTTTTATTTTATACTTTTGATTTAAGCTATCAGGACAATTTTCCTGTAAACAATACATTGTAGAATTCTGGCTTTTAATCGAACTATCTGCTTCTATTTTTGGGGAGAGTTGATCTCCTTAACATTTACAGTTATGATTACTAATTGTCTATTTCCCTTCATTGTATTTCCCCTCATTTAAATGATTTTTCTTTCCTTTCATCTGATCCTTCTCACCAGAGTTTTGCTTCTGACCTTCACTGCCCTCAATCTGCCCTCCCTTTCATAAATCCTCACATCAGCCTCTATTCCCTTTTCTTTCCCCTTTCCTCTTCCCTATAAGATAAGATACATTTCTATAACCAACTATATATATATATATATATATATATATATATATATATATATATATATATATATATATATATATATATATATATATTTATTTATTTATTATTCTCTCTTTGAGCCAAAACTGATTGAGAGTAAGATTTAAACAATGCTCATTCCTTCCCTTTCCCCCCTCTACTATAATAGGTCTTTTCTATCTCTTCATGTGACACAATTTATACTGTTCTGCCTCTCTTTTTCCTCTTCTCCCAGTGCAATACTTTTTTTTACCCCTTAGGTTTTTTTTTTTTTGTTTTGTTTTGTTTTTTTCATATCACCACATCATACCTATACCCTTTGCCTATGTATACTGTCCTAATAGAGATACAGTTCTCAAGAGTTATAAGTATCACTTCCCATGTTGGGATGTAAACAGTTTAATTTTTCTTGTTAAATAACATTTCCCACTTTCCTGTTTACCTCTTTATGCTTCTCTCGGGTTTTGTATTTGCAGATCAGATTTTCTGTTCTGCTCTGGTCTTTTCATCAGGAAAGTTTGAAAGTTTCATATTTCATTTTTCCCCTGAAAGATTGTTTCATTTTGCTGGGTAGTTGTTGATTGGTTGTAATCTAAGCTCTTTCACCTTGTAGAATATCATATTCCAAACCCTCTGATCTTTTAATGTAGAAGCTGCTAAGTTCTGTGTAATCTTACCTTGGTATTTTAATTTTTTTCCTTTCTGGATGACTTTAGTATTTTCTCCTTGACCTAAGTTTGGGATCTGGCTACAATATTCCTTGGAGTTTTCATTTTGGGATCTCTTTCAGGAGGTGATCAGATGATTCTTTCAATTATTATTTTGCCCTCTGATTCTAGGAAATCAAGTCAGTTTTCCTTGATAATTTCTTGAAAGATAGTTTCTAGACCCTTTTTTTGTCATGGCTTTCAGGTAGTCCAACAATTCTTAAATTATCTTTCTTAGAACTATTTTCCAAGTCAGTTATTTTTTTCCAGTGAGCTATTTTACATTTTCTTTTATTGTTTCATTCTTTTGATTTTGAATAATTCTTGATGACTAAAAAGTTATTAGTTTTCACTTGTCCATTTCTAATTTTTAATGATTTTTTTCACTTAGTTTTCTGAAATCTCTTGTTCCATTTGGTCAATTCTAATTTTTAAAGAGTTGTTTTCTTCAGTTAACTTTAATTTCCCAAGCTGTCAATTCTTTTTCTCCCCATATTTCTTTCTATTTTTTTAACCTCTCTTACTTTATTTTTAAAAATTATTTTGAGCTTTTTTAAGAATTTTTTTTTCAGCTTGAGAACAATTCATATTTCCCTTTAAGGCTTTTTTTGCCTGAGCTATCCTCTTCTGAGTTTGTGTTCTGATTTTTCTTGTCACCCTATTAGCTTTCTTTGGTCAGGGCTCTTTTGGGGGTTTTGAAGGGCATTTTTTTGCTTATTAAAAATCAGCTCTGTTCCTAGGGCACAGGGGGTATTGTTCCAAGCTTCTTTTGCTAAGGGGAGAGGCAAGAGCTTGATCAATGTATTTCTGTGCTGGGGCCTGAGGTACTTGGCAACTTGCCCACTGAGCTGGGGTGGTCTAGTTTAGTTATGCCTGTTGTGCCAGAATTCTGGCACAACATTCTGGCATTTTGCACTGTGGCTGGGTTCCTCCTAGCTGGCATGCTGTGCCACTTGTTGAGTCAGGACCAAGGGGCCTTGGTTCCTGCTTTGTACTATGACTAATAGCCTCCCACTAGATTGCCTGTGCCACACCTGTGCTAGGCTATGCTTTCCTTTTACCAAAAAGAGACAGGTAATTCCTTAAAGTCATTTTAAGTTATATTAAGTTGGAAAATTATTTCAGCTCATCTTTTTGTGAGTTCCATTGCTCCATGATTTGTTTAGAAGTATCATTGTTCCTAAGGGAAACTGGGGATAATTCAAGCAACTTCCTGGTTTCTCTTTACCATCTTGGCGGTGCCACGCAGGACAATTTCCCTATATAATGTCTTGACATATGGTAACTTGGCTCTCTCAAATCATGGTTTTTAGGGAATGCAATAATTTTAAAGTAATACTTTCCTTATTTTCCAGGTCAGTTGTTTTTCCAATGAGATACTTCACATTTTGTGATTTCCATCCCCCATTCTTTTCATTTGATTATATTGCTTTTTCATACCTTAAAATGTCATTTCCTCCCAATGGTCCAATTATTTTATTTTGTTAGCAGTTATACATTTTTTCCTCATCCCCACTCAATTTGGCCTATTCTGCTTTTTAAGGAGTTTTCTTTTTTTCTTTAGTGAATTTCTCTGCCTCTTTTGCCATTAGACCAAATTTTTTATAAAGTATTATTTTCTTTAGTATTTTTGTGCTACTTTTACCACACATTTCTTTTTTTCATATTTTTGTTCTGATCACATTTCTCTTATCCAAATTTTCCTTTACCACTCTTTTTTATTTTTTAAATTAATTTTATAATTATAATTTTCTTTTGACACTACATATGCATGGGTAATTTTTTACATCATCCCTTGTACTCACTTCTGCTGCAAATTTTCCCCTCCTTCCCTCCACCTTGTCCCCTAGATGGCAGGCAGTCCCATACATGTTAAATGTGTTATAGTATATCCTAGATACAATATATATATATATATATATATATATATATATATATATATATGTGCAAAACCAAATTTCTTGTTGCACAGGAAGAGTTGGATTCAGAAGGTAAAAATAACCTGGGAAGAAAGACAAAAATGCAAACAGTTTACATTCATTTCCCAGTGTTCCTTCTCTGGGTGTAGCTAATTCTGTCCATCATTGATCAATTGGAAATGAATTAGATCTTCTTTTTGTTGAAGATATCCACTTCCATCAGAATACATCTTCATACAGTATCTCATTGTTGAAGTGTATAATGATCTTCTGGTTCTGCTCATTTCACTCAGCATCAGTTCATGTAAGTCTCTCCAAACCTCTCTTTATTCATCCTGCTGGTCATTTCTTATAGAACAATAATATTCCATAACATTCATATATCATAATTTACCCAACCATTCTCCAATTGATGTCATCCATTCATGTTCCAGTTTCTAGCCACTACAAAAAGGGCTGCCACAAATGTTTTGGCACATAAAGGTCCTTTTCCCTTCATTAGTATTTCTTTGGGATATAAGCCCAATAGTAGCACTGCTGGATCAAAGGGTATACACAATTTGATAACTTTTTTGGACATAATTCTAGATTGCTCTCTAGAATGGTTGGATTCTTTCACAACTTCACTAACAATGCATCAGTGTCCCAGTTTTCCCACAGCCCCTCCACATTCATCATTATTTTTTCCTGTCATCTTAGCCAATCTGACAGGTGTGTAGTGGTATCTCAGAGTTGTTTTAATTTGCATTTCTCTGGTCAATAGTGATTTGGAACACTCTTTCATATGAGTGGAAATAGTTTGAATTTCATCATCTGAAAATTGTCTGTTCATATCCTTTGACCATTTATCAATTGGAGAATGGCTTGATTTCTTATAAATTAGAGTCAGTTCTCTACATATTTTGGAAATGAGACCTTTATCAGAACCTTTAACTGTAAAAATATTTTCCCAATTTGTTACTTCCCTCCTAATCTTGTTTCCATTAGTTTTGTTTGTACAAAAGCTTTTTAATTTTATGTAATGAAAATTTTCTATTTTGTGATCAATAATGATCTCTAGTTCTTCTTTGGTCACAAATTCCTTCCCCCTCCACATGTCTGAGAGGTAAACTATCCTATGTTCCTCTAATTTATTTATGATCTCGTTCTTTATGCCTAAATCATGGACCCATTTGGATCTTATCTTGGCATATGGTGTTAAGTGTGGGTCCATGTCTCATTATTGCCATACTAATTTCCAGTTTTCCTAACAGCTTTTTTCAAATAATGAATCCTTTTCCCAAAAGTTGTGATCTTTGTGATTGTCAAACACTATATTGCTATAGTTGTACACTATTTTGTCCTGTGAACTTAACCTATTCCACTTAACCTATTTCTTAGCCAATACCAAATGGTTTTGGTGACTGCTGCTTTATAATATAGTTTTAGATCAGGTACAGCTAGGCCACCTTCATTTGATTTTTTTTTTCATTAATTCCCTTGAAATTCTTGACCTTTTGTTCTCCCATATGAATTTTGTTGTTATTTTTTCTAGGTCATTAAAATAGTTTCTTGGGAGTCTGATTGGTATAGCACTAAATAAATAGATTAGTTTAGGGAGTATTGTCATCTTTATTATATTCGCTCGGCCTATCCAAGAGCACTGAATGTCTTTCCAATTATTTAAATCTGACTTTATTTTTGTGACAAGTGTTTTATAATTTTGCTCATATAATTCCTGACTTTCCTTTGGCAGATAGATTCCCAAATATTTTATACACTCAACAGTTGTTTTGAATGGAATTTCTCTTTGTATCTCTTTCTGTTAGATTTTGTTGGTGATGTATAAAAATGCTGAGGATTTATGTGGATTTAGTTTGTATCTTGCAACTTTGCTAAAGTTATAGATTATTTCTAATAGCTTTTTATTAGAATCTCTGGGGTTCTCTAAGTATACCATCACATCATCTGCAAAGAGTGATACTTTGATTTCCTCATTACCTACTCTAATTCCTTTAGTCTCTTTCTCAAATCTTATTGCCAAGTCTAGAATTTCTAATACAATATTGAATAGTAATGGTGATAGTGGGCAACCTTGTTTCACTCCTGATCTTACTGGGAAAGGGTCCAGTTTATCCCCATTACATATGATGCTTACTGACAGTTTTAAATATATGTTCCTGACTATTTTAAGGAATAGGCCATTTATTCCTATACTCTTAAGTGTTTTTAGTAGGAATGGATGTTGGATTTTATCAAATACTTTTTCTGCATCTATTGAGATGATCATATGGTTTTTGTTAATCTGGTTATTAATATGGCCAATTATACTGATAATTTTCCTAATCTTAAACCAGCCCTGCATTCCTTGTACAAATCCTACTTGTTCATGGTGTATTATCCTGAGTATGATTTTCTGTATTCTTTTTGCTAATATCTTACTTAAGATATTGGCATTAATATTCATTAAGGAGATTGGTCTATAGTTTTCTTTCTCAATTTTCAACATATCTGGTTTAGGTATCAGTACCATATCTGTGTCATAAAAGGAATTTGGTAGGACTCCTTCATTCCCTATTTTTAAAAATAGTTTATATAACATTCGGGCTAATTGTTCCTTAAATATTTGGTAGAATTCACATGTAAATCCATCTGGTCCTGGGGATTTTTTCTTAGAGAGTTGATTAATAGCTTCATCTATTTCTTTTTCTGAAATGGGAATATTTAAGCAATTTACTTCCTCCTCTGTTAATCTGGGAAGCCTATATTTTTGGAGGAAGTCATCCTTTTCACTTAGGTTATCAAATTTATTGGCATAAAGTTGGGCAAAGTAACTCCTTATTATTGCTATAATTTCCTCTTCATTGGTGGAAAGTTCCCCCTTTTCATTTATTTCTTTTTTTCTTTTTTAATTTTTTTACATTTTTTAAATTAATTTTATAATTGTAACTTTTTTTTGACAGTACATATGCATGGGTAATTTTAATTCTCTCAGATAATAATGAGTTTTCTTTGCCTCTGCCTGGATGTAGTTTCCCTCTTTTATTTCCCCTTTTCCTGTTTTCTGACATGTCTAACTCCATTTTTATGTTATATCAGTAAAATCAAATTATACATGTAGTCTTAATGTATATCCACAACAGAAATATAGTTCTCAAGAGGTCCTTTTACCTTTTTCTGCTTCTCTTGAGCCTTGTGGTTGGAGATCAAATTTTTTGTTTAGATCTGTTTTTTTTTTTTCCTTAGAAACAAATGGAATTCATCTGTTTCATTAAATGTCCATCTTCTTCCACAGAAGGAAATGCTCAACTTTGCTGGTTAGTTTATTCTTGGCTGCATTCTAAGTTCTTTTCCCTTTCAGAATGTCAGATTCTAGACCCTTTAATCCTTTAATGTGGAGGCAGTCAGATCTTTAGTTACCCTTATTGTGGCACCTTGGTATTTGAATTGTTTTTTCCTGGCTGCTTGTAATATATTTTCCTTAGTCTGATAGTCCTGAAGTTTGGCCACAATATTCCATGGAGCTTTTTTTTTTGTTTGTTTGTTTGTATGTTTGTTTTTTAGGGTCTTTTTCTGAAGGTGTTCAATGAATTCTTTCAATGCTTATTTTACCTTCTGTAAGGGTCCTTTAAATGGACAGTGCCATAATGCAACAGGAGATTGAGTGCCCCAGGAAGTAATCTCTGTGGATATAGGACTACCCTGTGGGTAGGATCCTAGCCATATTGAGATAGCTTAGTAATGGGTGACGGCTCTCTTGCTTGTTGGCTGTGCATGTGACTTCACAGGCCCTTTATAAGCCCACTGCAGACAGCAGTAGCTCTCTTTAACCTGGATCCCTAGTCTGGGGTAGCTGAGCCAAGCTGACGGAGCTGTGAGAGGTAAGAAGTTAACAAGTCAGGTCATCAAGTCAGGGCATTATCTGAGTAGGTATAATAAAGGCTTTTAAGATTACATGAGGCTGTCCTTGAGTGTGCTACCGGTTATTAAACTATAGATTCAAGAAATCATGGCCAGAGAACTTTGAAGGCCTCAGAGGAGGCGAGCTGGGTAGAGTTGACACTGCAAAGGTCAGTGGTCAAACGTACTCTGTTGGGCCTAGGACAGACTGGTAATATTAACTGCCAGGAGGGCATGTTACAACCTTCTGGTTCTATTATCTCTGGGAAGTTCTCTTTGATGATTTCCTGTAAAATAGAATCTAGGCTCTTTTTTCATCATAATTTTTGGGAAGTCCAATAATCTTCAGATTATCTCTCCTAGATCTATTTTCCAGGTCTGTCGATTTTCCAAGTAAATATTTGACGTTTTTCTCCAGCTTTTCATTTTTTTTTTTTTTTTTGGTTTTGCTGATTATTGGTATCTCAATGAATCATTCATTTCTATTTATTCAGTTCTGATTTTTAATGACTTATTTTCTTCATTCACTTTTTTTTTTTACTTCTTTTTGTATATTTCCAATTGAGTTTTTAAATGAGTTGTTTTGCTCCATGGAGTTTTTTTCCATTTCACTATATTTTTTTTTTAAGTGAGTTATTTTCTTTTTCCAATTCACAAATCCTACTTTCTTGGGAATTCTTTATCTTTTCCAATTCACATTTCAGGACATTGTTACTCTCTTGCATAGCTTCTCTTTCCTTTCCCCATTTTTCTTCTAGCTCTCTTTTGAGGTTTTTAATAATCTCTTCTAGGAGAGAGTTATGTGATGGCAGTTATGTGATGGGGGCCAGGTAACATTCCCCTTCAGGGTATTATCTGGAGACTGTTTGCTATTAGTCTCCTTGTGGTTGCAAACCTGCTCTCTTTCTGTATAGAAGCTATCAATCATCCTTTTAATTTTTTTTTTTCTAATTTTTATAAACCTATAGGGTCTGCCTTTAGTGAAAGGAGGTTACCAGCTTCCTCTGCAGAACAGGGATAGGTATATGGATGGCAGCTGTCTTGTGAATGGGCTGTAAAGGTACGAAGATGCTCTGGGAGAGTTCCTCCCCCCCACTGGAAGTGATTCAGAGCTGTTAAGCACTAGCTAGACTGGGGAAATGCCCATTGAAGAACTCCTGCTGTGTGGCCTGCCAAATGCCCTGAGGTTTGAGGCTGAACAGTGAAAGTGTCACAACCCCAGGCCAAAGCCCACCATGGCTGTGGATATTAGTAGCTGACCAGAGAATATCCTCAGCACACCTACTGAAAGTGTGTCTGCCCTGGGAAGCACAGTCACTGCTGCAGAAGTTTCGCTTCTTTGTTCCACTGCCTCAGGCCGAGCCCCGCACTGTGCAGATTAGAGGCTGCCCAGGCTGTGTTGGCTGTGTCCTCCTGCCATACAGGTTCTTAGCTGCCCTAAGGAAAATCCCAGTACAGCAGAATGGGGCTGCACAGCTGTGCTGTGATCTGTGCTGAGTTACTTCTGGTTTTGGGTAGATAGGCAGACTATAGTTTCTGGTGTTTTTTAAAGTGGCTTTGATTTCTCTGCTGATCTGCTGTTTTGCAAGCAGAGTAGAGCAATCAGCCTATGCTAGAGTTGTCTATCTCTGTAGCTTTTCTAACCCCAGCACCTCCCCAGCCCAATCTGCACAATATACTAGCCTAGTTTTATGACTGTCCACACTGGTCTTTTCCTGCCCCTTGGGACAGACCTTTTCTGACGAAATTCCAGATTCTCTTTGGCTGGTAAGTTGTTGTACTTCTAATCTTCATGGGTTTTACCAGTCAAGGGCTATTTTTGAGGCTGAATTAAATAGTTGGTAGTGAGTGAATGAGAGACTTATAAAGTAGTAATGTGGCTTCTCCTCCATCTTGGCTCTGCCCTCCCTCCTTTACCACTCATCTCTTTTTTAAACTCTTCCAGGAATTCTTGTTGAGCTTGGGTCATATTAGTAATTTTTCTTTGAAGTTCTGCTTATAGTTATTTTCATATTGTTGTCTTCTTTTGGCCTTTTTTGTCACTGATTATTTTGTGGTTAAATTTTATTTTGTTGCTCACTCCAGATTAATTATTGATTTTGAACGTTTACAGTAAAGTTGTGCTCTGATCACTTTGGGATGAGGAAGCTCTGTCTAAAGCTTCACAATTTTTTGTGTATTACTTTCAGTGCTAGTTATGTGGGTCTGCAAGTTTTTAGTGCTTCCAAGATAGTGTAAATGAGGGAGATGTGTGGTCACTTCTCTCTTGGTTAACAAGCTTGTATTTACTCAAGAAGAGCCCCTGCTTCCCTGCAGCTTCAAGAGCAAGCTCTTTTCTTTATTTTAGAACTGTGACCAGGGCCTCTTATGATCCAGAATGCAGGGCAATAGAGTTCCCAATCCGTGCCATTTATATCCAGTACCAGCAAAACATCTCTTCTTTTACTACTGTTCAACTAGTTTGAACTAGTGTTTAAATAGAAAGATATTGTTTCTGGGATGAGAGATGCTGAAGCTTCTACTGATGCTCCAGCAGTATACAACAAGTCCTGCTACTGGTACTATGCAGCATAATCTCTGGACTGGCTTCTACATTAGTGTCACAGATCTCTCCTCCTGACCAATTTTTTTTAGATTGGACCAATGTTTCACCATGACCTTTGTGATGGTCAGAGGCCATCTAAAATTTCAGTTGAAATATTATAAAGTTTTTTGGAGGAGAATATTGAGAAAATTTAACTTGATTGCTGCCTCTAATACACCATCATATCTTTGCTGAATGAAATATAAAATCTTCTTAGCTTTTAAAACCCTTCAAAGCCTTTCTTCCATGTATTTTCCTAATCTTCTCATGCCTTACTTCCCTTACTTGCACTGCAGTCTAGAAAATCTGACCTCTTTCTTGGTTCTCATACAGGACATTCCATTTCCCCAATCTGTACCTTTTCTACTGGCTGTTCTCAGTGCCTAGAATTTTCTTGCTCCTGGCTATGGTGGCTTTTTTCAAAGTCTCAGATAAAATCTTACCAAATTCCTCTTAGTGCTAGTGCTTTGTTTCTGAGATTACCTCCAGTTTATACCATATAAATTTTGTTCATATGTATTTATTCTTTAATAGGTAAGCTCCTTAAGATCCTTCTTGGATCCCAGCACTTAGCAAAGTGACTAACAAATGCTACTTGAACTGTTCACTTTTTCAATGGTTCTGGGATTCTTGCTGGGGTTCTTGCTACTCATAATTCAAATTGCAACCCCTTTAGAACCTTATAATACATAGTTCATGCTTATAGCTGATTTACCATTATGTCTGTTAACTAGTATAATGGAAACACTAATTAGACTTTTCTCAATGAATACAATAAAACTTTATTGGCAAAAACATGCAAGAAAACATGAAACCCTCTTCTAAGAATAAACCATTGAGCCTGAATCTTATGAGTTTCTTATGAGTATATTCTATTCAGGAGTCATAACTAAGTTTCCTCTCAGCACAATGTGAAGCCAAGTTTTTTCTTCCAAGGTGGCCACCTGGAAAACCTCAGTTCAGTCAATTTGCATTGCTCTAAAGCTACACCCTTAAATATGGGGAAAGAAGGAGTCAGTAGTCAGGATGGGAAAGGGGTGATAAAGAGGGTCTTTGGTATGAGTGTACCTAAGTTATTATTTTTGCTATTTATTTTAACTGATATTTCACTATATAAATTACTGATAAAGTTTGAAATAGTTTTACATTGATGGTCTTTGTCAGAAGGTACAAATAATTTTTTTTAAATCAATTACTCAAGAAGACACATTTATCACACAAGTGCTTATGGTATTTTTGAAAAAGATCTCACAGATTAAAGGAATTAGAGTAGGTAATGAGGAAACCAAATTATCACTCTTTGCGGATGATGTGATGGTATACTTAGAGAACCCCAGAGATTCTAATAAAAAGCTATTAGAAATGATCCACAACTTTAGCAAAGTTGCAGGACACAAAATTAATCCACATAAATCCTCAGTATTTTAATATATCACCCACAAAATCCAATAGCAAGAGATACAAACAGAAATTTCATTTAAAATAACTGTCAATAGCATAAAATATTTGGGAATCTGTCTGCCAAAGGAAAGTCAGGAACTATATGAGCAAAACTACAAAACACTTTCCACAAGTAAAGTCAGATCTAAACAATTCAAAAAATATTAAGTGCTCTTGGATAGGCCAAGTGAATATATTAAAGATGACAATATTACCTAAACTAATCTTTCTATTTAGTGCCATACTAATCAAATTCCCAAGAAACTATTTTAATGACTTGGAAAAAAAGAAGGAAGAAAAGAAGAAAAAGTAGAGGAAAGGAAGGGAAAAGTTGGAACAAAAGTGATTGCAAGGGACAATGTTTCAACCTAGTTGCCTTAAGACAAGAATCTTTAAGAATAGTTCTATTTCCCATGAGCTAACATAATGGCAATCCTCTCTGAATTAAACTAAGCTGGCTCTGGACTAACAGACTCATAATCTGTCACTGAGCCAACACCAAAGTCTTTCTCAGCTTGGTAAAATCTACAACTACTTAAATTATTTCCATAAAAACCTTTAGTAGTCAAAGAAAACTTCCATTGATGAGATATTGGAAGAATTTATTAGGAGAATTTTCAGAAAATTCAAATATAATATAGAATGTGGCTTTTAAGCTATATATAATATTTAATCATTCTCTGATGATCCAAGGGTTACTTCACCATCTGTCAGTACTTCACAGTACTGATAATAATACAAACAGTAATAATTGTAGTAGTATAGTTATCCCAAAGTTCTAGTTTTAGTTCTAGTTCTAGGATACCCAGCAATCCTCTCCTCACTCCAATTTTCATTTCTCAGGATACTGGCTTCCTTGCAATTCTGCATAAATTTTACCTTATCTTTCCATTTGGGGTATTTTCTCTGGCTGTCCCACATTCTTCTAATGTTCTCCTTTTTCATTTCTTCCCTCTGGATTTTTCAGCTTCCTTAAAATCCACCTTTTATAGGAAATCTTTCCTAATCCTTCTTAATTTGGTGCTTTCTCTTTTATTTCCTATTTACCATGTATATCGTGTCTTACTTTACAAAGTGATCTCCTTAAGGGTAGGAACAATATCTTATTTCCTCTTGTATTCTATTTTATGTATTCTTAGAGCTTAGCACTATGACCAAAGCATAGCAGATAATTATTGAGTCGTTGACTAAGGTAGTGCAATGGATACAATGTTGATCATGGAGTAAGAAGGGCCTATATTTAAATTCTCATATTTTTAGCTAGCTATGTTACTGTGGACAAATTACCTAACCTTTATCAATTTCAAAATCTGTATCCATAAAATTGATGTAATATTAGCATCTAGTTCCTAGTGTACATTTAAATTCTCATATTTTAAACTACTTATGTTATCCCAGACAACTTACCTAATTTTTCTCAACTTCAAAATATGTAGCCATAAAACAGATGTAATATTAGCATCTACTTCATAGATGCTGTGAAGAGATAAAATGCAAACTTTAAAGTATTACAGGATGGGAGCTATTCCTCCTCTTTTTCTTCATTATTATTATTATTTTATCATCACCATCACTACTGCTACTACTCCTATTGCTACTGAGAGTTCACTCTGTGTATGTATTGTGAGCCAGGAATTGAGGAAATATGAGTTAACTCCTCATGTCCTTATAGAACCAGCCTGCATTTCTGTGAACTAGGAAGCTGTGCTACAAAACTGGATTTTCTAGGGTTAATTTTAGATTAATCTCAGATTCACCTATGGACCCTGGTGAGCAAGGATATAAAATTAGTTCCTAGAGTCTTGCCTGATCATTTGAAAACCCGAGAATTACACTATCTGTGGCTTTTAACTTGCTTGTAGATGACTTTCTTTTATCTTTCTGAACTTCCTGTTTTTATCTAAGACATTTGAATATATTTTTCTTAAAGGGACTGTTTGCTTTAGTCTTTGGGCTCTGAGTGATATATTCCAATAGATGAGGAATGTGACCAGGTAAATATGTTTATTTATATAATTATTTACTTACTACATAATTTTACAAACCATTAAATTGATCCATAGGAGTCAAGACAGGAGATGGATTCAGTAAACATTTATTAAGTATATACCATGTGCAAAGGCACCACACCAGATTCTTAGGACATAGAGGAAAAACAAACAATTCCTTTCCTCTAGGAGCTGTATCATATGCACACGAGATGCTTACCAAGCAATGTCAAGAAACAGAGAGGACTAGTAAAATTAGGGAAAGACATTGAGTTGCTTCTTGTACCATGCTTTGAAGGTGATTAGGGATTCTGTGGTTTAGAAACTAGGTAACTGTGCATTTGAAATATGGGCACCACCTGTATAAATGTGCACAGATGAGATATAGAACTGTTATGTGGGGAGACACGTGCAGACCACTTTGACTGAAATTAAAAAAAATACAGAAAGGAAATTGTAAGAAACAAGACTGTAAAGTAGTGGGAGTTGAGGGCATTAAATGTCAAGTGGTCTTGTTGGTTTGTTGTTGTTGTTGTTGTTGTTGTTGTTGTTGTTGTTGTTGTTGTTGTTGTTGTTGTTGTTAAGCCTAGAGGCAGTGGGGAGCCACTGAAGTTTTATGAGTCAGGAGTTGAAATGGCCAGATCTGTGTTTTAGGAATAAGACTTTGTCAGTTATATAAAGGATGGCTAAGAAGGGGAAAAGAATTAGAATCAGGAAGATGAAAGAATAGTGTAGCAAGAAAAAGTGATATAAAGTTGTCCCAATGGAGAGAAAGGGAAGTGTGCAAGAGATTCTCTGGAGATAGACCAATAGTTTCATACTAACTAGATGTAGGATATAGTAGGAGAGAATTAGGAGAGAAAAGTCAACAATGGCTTTTTATTTTCAAAACTTATAGATAGATAATTTTCAGCATCCCTCCTTGCAAAATGTTATCTTTCACATTTTCCCCCTTATTTCCTATAATCCTCTCCCCTTGATGGCAAATAATCCAATATATGTTAAACATGTATAATTCTTCTATAAATATTTCCACAAATATCATGATGCACAAGAAAAATCAGATCAAAAATGAAAACAATGAGAAAGAAAACAAAATGCAAGCAAACAACAAAAAAAGTGAAAATGCTATGTTGTGATTCACACTCAGTTCCCACAGCCCTCTCTCTGGGTATAGATGGCTCTCTTCATCACAGGATCATTGGAACTGGCCTGAATCATCTCATTGTTAAAGAGAGTAATGTCCATCAGAATTGGTCATTGTATAAACTTGTTGTTTCTGTGTACAATGATCTCCGGATTCTGCTCTCTTCATTTAGCATCATTTCATGTAAGTCTCTCCAGGTCTCTCTGAAGTCATCCTGCTGATCATTTCTTATAGAACAATAATATTCCATAACATTCTTCCATATATATACCATATATATAAGTTATATACCATATAACATATATATAACATATATAAGTTATATACCATAACTTCTAGCCATTCTCCAACTGATAGGTATACACTCAGTTTTTACTTTCTCGTCACTACAAGAAGGGCTGCCACAAACATTTTTGCACATGTGAGTCTTGGGGAAGGTTGAGAAAGTGATTTTCACTTGGATTTTGTGGAAAGGAAGAGGGATTGGAGACAGAGAAGATGAAATTAACTTAGCTCTAAGTAGAGATAAAAATTGTGAAATAAGTGTTATGATTGTAGGGACCTACTTATCTGGCCAGTCAGGAAGATAATCTGGTATAGAAGAGAAGATACTGGGTTTGGAATCAGAAAGATCTCTGTCACTTATTCCCAGTATAAGCATAGACAAGGCATTTAATTCTCTGAGACTCACTTTTCTCATCTGTATAGTGAGGACAATATCAATAGCAGCTGTCTTACAGAGTTGTGATGATAAAGAGAAAGATTATTATAAATTTAGGAAATTTTAAACCTCACTATAAATATCAATTATCACAATGAACAGTAGATAATTCAGAAAAACACTATTGTTAGTGAAAAAAGTTCACATGTAATATGTTATTGTAATTCCTGACAAAAAAGAGGATGTTTAAAAAAGAGATTATCCTGCATTGTAGCATGTGTGTGGCATATAATGCAGTGAAATTATGTAACTGTCTAGGCAGCTAGGTGGTGTAGTGGATAGAGTTCAAAACTTGGAATCTGGAAGAACACAATTTAAGTCCTGCTTCAGACATTTACTATTTATGCCTCTCTGATCAAATTCATTAAATCTCTTCTGCTGTTTCCCCATCAATAAAATAGGGATAAAAAGCATCTCCTTCCGAGATTTGTTGCAAAGGTAAAATAAGATAATGTTTATAAAGCACTTTGCAACTAGCAATAATGCTAGTTGTTATTGTTATTCTAAAGTTTGACAGATACTTTGTATATATTATGTCTTATTTGATGCTCATAATAATCTTCTGTGGTAAGAGCTATTAATATCCTCATTTTACAGATGAGAAAACTGAGGCCAAAAGAGGTTAAGTGACTAACCCAGTGTATTTTAGCTTGAAAGTATCTAAGGTAGTACTCCAACTTGGATCATCCTGCTTCCAGGTCTATCTGGATATGACTATCTAGTGGCTAGCATATAAAATAACTTGGTCCATCAATTGGAGAATGGTTGGGTAAATTGTGGTATATGAAGGTTATGGAATATTATTGCTCTGTAAGAAATGACCAGCAGGAGGAATACAGAGAGGCTTGGAGAGACTTAAATCAACTGTTGCTGAGTGAAATGAGCAGAACCAGAAGATCACTATACACTTCAACAACAATACTGTATGAGGATGTATTCTGATGGAAGTGGAAATCTTCAACATAAAGAAGATCCAACTCACTTCCAGTTGATCAATGATGGACAGAAATAACTACACCCAGAGAAGGAACACTGGGAAGTGAATGTAAATTGTTAGCACTACTGTCTATCTACTCAGGTTACTTATACCTTTGGAAGCTAATAATTAATGTGCACCAAGAAAATGGTATTTACACACATATATTGTATCTAGGTTATATTGTAACACATGTAAAATGTATGGGATTATCTGTCATCAGGGGGAAGGAGTGGAGGGAGGGAGGGGATAATTTGGAAAAATGAATTAAAAAAAATAAAATAAAATAACTTGGAAAACAACCATGAAAGATGTGATTTCTGCTCATGTTTCAGTGAAAAAAGAATATAGGTTAATTATATGGCAGCAGTAAAGGATAAGTTCAGAGAGCTGTATTTATTTCATTTGGAGATTCAGTTATATCAATAAAAATTGAGGAAGACATGGGATCTTTGGAAAGAAATTGAGAGAAGGCCTGACTTGATTAAATCTTTTATTGAATGGCCTATTATTGACTAATTTGCATTAATATTTACTGACTACTATTGAAGAAATCAGAGCTATTTAAGTTGGGTATTTGCAAGTGGAAATGACCGAGGAAATAGATAAATGACAGTGTTTGTTGCCATGTCTAATAATAGACTTCCATATCCAGTTAATAATATGGTATATTTCATAAACAAAAAAAAGTATTAACTTCTTACCATTGGGACATTCATCTTCTAATACTTAGAAGAGTGCCTTGCATCTTTAGAAATGACAATTGATACTCATCTATCCATGAATTCATGCCTTATTACCCATGCATTGGTAAAATATCTGGTCAGGGTTGGAGATATATTCCATAACCACAGAACAGTTTGATAAGCTAGTGGCTTGTAGAAACAATGAACCTTCAGCCATGGCTTCATTAACTTGGAACTGAGGTACCTGAAAGTAACCAGCTGCAAACAGCATCTAAGAACCATGACCCATCTCTGGGAAGGGCTCCTGCCGTTTGCAGCTCCAACTCTTAATCTCTCCTATTAAAACAGAGGTTGTTGGTTGAATTGGGAATTGAAGCAGGACTCCCAACTTTCAGATTAGTCTCATTTCTCTTGAGCACAGTCTCTTACCAGAGGAAATCTCTGCAGTCAGCAAACTCTGTGATACTGTCTTTGACAAAGAGTTGCCTTTGCTTCCCCATTCCCTTGTCTTGTCTCTGAGATCAAGGACTTATTCCTGCTTTCCGAAACTTCTATTCTCAGACATACTTAGAAGGTGGGGGTAGGGGGCAGCCTCAAGAATAAGGGAGGTCTTTTCAGGTTATAACCAAAATGAGCTGCTTAAAGTATCAACACAGGGGAGCATTCAGTAATGTGTCGATAAGAGTTTAAGAGAAACCTTGCAGCATCTCTCCCGTAATGATGCTAGAAGCTGCAGGAGGCCATAAGCAACGGCACAGGGAGCTAGCTGACACGTTCTAGCAGATGGCAATGTGTGCACTCCTTTCATCTGCAATCCTTCCCCAAATTAAAGATTTTTCTCTCCCCAAACAATTCTTTTAGCAGGGGATAAAACCTTCCACCCTCCTCATTCTGATGTAAAAAGCCTAATATAGAGCTATGCCAGGAAAAACTTTAAAAGTCTGGGTGTTCAGGTGGGTTTCTTTGTTGTTTTATGACTTCTAAATGTCCAGAGCAATTCAACCTATGGAGAAGAAGCTATGTAGAACTTTGGCCCTCAGCTTATCTTATAACAAAGTTAGGTGAAAAATGAATTTTTCATCTCTCTATATAATATATGCTTATCATCATCATTATCATTATTTCTGGCAATTTTTAAAAATTATAGTTCAAATTGTAAAATATAAAGTAAATCCATAAAATTGTAATTCAAATTAGAAAACATGAACTAAACACTTACAAAAATAGAAAATTATCCCTGAAATCAAGTCATTTAAATTTTATTGAAGGGAGAGTGGTGAAGATGCATGGAAGGGGCACCCATTATTTTACAAGAGTGAATAAATACAAAATATAAACACAGTAAGAACCTGAATCTTGATCTGGATAAAACATCAAGATACTGCAATCTGATTCTCTCATTTTATAAGAATAGGGAATTGAGAGTGAATGAAATAAAATGATTTATTGAAGGTCACAGAGGTAAATGTTACAAGTGGGATCTGAAAGCAGAACCTGTTTCCAAAACAAATAAGTGATTATTAAAGAAGATGTCAACAAATGTGGGGATTTAGAAAAAAATATCATGGAGGAGATGGTTTCTAAGCTATGCCTTTTTTTTATTTTATTTTTGATTTATGGAATAAAACAAGCATTTCCATATCATAGAACATAGATTAGAGAGGGGAGAGACTAGGTAAAAGAAAAGCAGTAAAGTTGAATATAGTAGTCTACAAAAAGGTTAAATTCAAAAGTTATTTCATTTTATGAGGTAGCATAGGCAACACTAGAACAGCTAGGTGATGTTGTGAAAAGAGCATTGACTTTGAAACCAGGAAGAGTAATCTTCCTGAGTTCAAATCTGGAAAAGCATCATAAAAGAGATGGTGCCTGAACTATAGCTTTTGTTTTTATTTTGATTCATTTATTTTAAGGTTATTCATATACATTCACTTTTATGTATTTCCATAGGAATCATGTTGGGGGAGGAAAAAATAGGAATAAAGGAAGAAAATAATGAGAGGAAAAAAATGTGAAAACAGTGTACTTTATTCTGCATTCAATTTCTATCCAATTTCTATCTATAATTTATTGGCATTGCATCCAAAGTTTATAGGAATTGCTTTTTATTCTAAACTTATGGAATAAAACAAGCATTTCCATTACATTATATGATAAAAGAGATGTCTTTTAGAACAAGCTAAAATATTGTAAATATAATGATTTTTAAAAGTATCTTATTAGAAGCTTAGAAGAGGTAAGGAGAGTATATTTCAAGCATAGGGAACATACCTATTTAAAGGCATAGAGTTTAGATGTAGATTGTAATGTAATAGAGAGCAAGGCACTGTAGGGCACCTACCATTGAATCCTAGCAGAAACTGTATGACAGAGGTCATACAGTTCAACTTTAGGTCATAAATTCAACTTCGTAGTTAAAAGATCTGGATCCAAGCCTTAACTCTGATGCTTACTGCCTATATGACCTTGAATCTGAGATTCCTTATCTATCAAATAAAGGGGTTGGATTAGATGGTCTTTTCCAACTTTATATCCATTATGCTTTGAATAATGAATCAAGAATGGAAAAGTAGTTGAGACCCAAAGTGCAGA
Organism: Sminthopsis crassicaudata; assembly: GCF_048593235.1. Lineage (NCBI taxonomy): Eukaryota > Metazoa > Chordata > Mammalia > Dasyuromorphia > Dasyuridae > Sminthopsis > Sminthopsis crassicaudata. Next base: position 413,964,894 of record NC_133617.1, on the reverse strand, counting down.
GGGCTTTAAATATTAGGTTAAGTACCACATATTTTATATGGCAGTAGAAGAGAGAGTAGAAAGTTATGGAAGAATTTTGATATATGTCTGGAAGAAACATAAATACAAGAAGTTTAGAAAGTAACATGATCCTATTTTAAGGTTATCAGTTTAGCAATTTTGTAAAGCATTGGTTTGAAATGCAGATAATAATGGGACTTTAAACCATATGCAAGGATTACTAAAGGGTATGTATATATTGACTTAGAAAATCATAATGTCTTCTTTGTTCTACTGTCTTTTCATTTATTTTGTTAAATATTTCCGTTCCTTTTAATTCGCCCAGATTCATCTTCCTAAGTTCAAATCAGACCTCAGGCATTGGTACATAAACACTTTTTGCTTCAATTTTCTCATCTGTAAAATGAGCTGGAGAAGGATATGGCAAACCACTACAGTATCTTTGCCTAAAAAAACAAAAACAAAAACCCAAATGGCGTCAAAAAGTTTTGAACACTATTGAGCAACAGATAGGCAACAATCAGTTGATCTTGACGAACAATTGATTAGGCTGATTCTCTACCAACCCTCTTATGTTGGCTGAATTTACAGGCAGTTTTGGCATTGCAAAGCATTAGCCATATAACAGCATCAGACTATAATGAAATTAGAGAATAAAAAAATGCATGGGTTATGATAAGAAAAAGAAAGACAAAACAATGGAAAAAAGCAGATCCAGATTAGCATGAATTTTTTCAGTTTTATAAGTAGCAATTTCTACATAAATACAAGTTTCTATGAAAAAAAAAAACAAAAGTAATGGGAAGGAACATTAAAAAATGACTATTATTAACAACAATGTACTGAAGTTGTTGTTTTTTTTTTTTTAAGTTGAATGGGCTATAAGTATGTTTAGTTAGTTTTGTTATTGTTTAAAGTCACATTCATATAAAATGAAGAGAGACAATATTTCACAAGATTTGGAATCAGAGGACCCAAATTCAAATAATGTTTTATCCAATCTTGAATATGTATTATTGCTAGTATTTTGGGCCAATTGATATGATTTTCCAGTATCTTAATTCCAGAGAGGCATTTTGAAGATGAATTGGCAGAAATGAGAGCTATTTCCTTTTTAATGAATTTTTAAAATAAAAATATCACATGTGAGCTCTTTCACTTATATCCAATATGTTCCATGCCCTCTTTGGACCTCAATTTCTTCATTCTATATTTTATGGGGGGAATTTTTTTAGGAGATCCTGTTTTAAATGGTTGTAATTGATAACAAAACTTGCTGATTTTTTCCCCGAGAATATGCTTTTTTAGTTGTTGTTAATAATCTCATCATTTTCCAAAGTGGGGTAATCACTTAATATCTCTGCAATTAAGTTTCCTCATCTTCAAATTGGTACTTACTGTCTCTTTGTTAACTGCTTCAAGATGATAATGAGAAGAACTGAAATCATTTTCCATATGCATTTAAAGAACAAACCAGTACACATAAGTGGTATGTTTTAAGTTATAATAAAAAAGGAAAATGACTTGCACCTCTCCTAACTCATATTGGAGCATGTTGGTCTGGTAGGCTAATGATGGATATGTACCTCAATCACCCAATTAACATTGAAAACTGCACTTATTTATGTTTTTATGGATTATTATTCCTGTGAAGAAATCCAGGGTTTGTTGTGGAAAATGTTGTTATCAGTGTTCCTTATGTACTTTGCTGTCATGGAAAATTCATATGTAGCCTACTTAAAACTGCCTAGAGAAACAACATATACAGACCAAAAAAAAATTCTTAAAAATGAGGAAACAGGGTGTTGAAGGAAAATGTAAAACACAGAAAGCAAAGTTAGAATATTAGCTTCCCTATGGAACCACTTGCAAATAAAATTTATGCTTTACTTTGGTCTACCCTGCTATAATGTCTTTTACATTAGACTCACTCAAGACCTTGTTTTCCTTGGCATCATTCACCATTAGTACTGGGGTAAAATGTTATTTCAATATTTATAAATTGCATAGAGGATAGATGATTTGCAGCATAATCATTTATATGTTTTTTAAATGCAACAAGTAATTCCATTAGGTTCTTGCCTTTCTTAAAAGGAAAATTCAGTTAGACTTTAAAAGAATCTGCTCCAGATAATAAACTGCCACTTGTCACCCTTTGACTTCTTCATGCTCCTTGTGTTTTCCATTTTTGAATATGTTGTAGAGGGAATTCCTTTGAGGAGGGAAAGAAGGACTGTGAATTCAGCTGTGTGTATGACCTCACAAATCTCTTCCAACTCTGAGATTCTATAATTTGTGAACTTTAACATTTATTTATTAGGCTCAGAGATATGAGGTAGATCATCCATAATGAAATGGAATGAAAACCAGCTCTGGGATCAAAAGACCTGGTTTCAAATCCTGACTCTGACACTCCCTTTGTGACCTTAAGCAACTATCTTTAGTTGAGTTAAATTGGGTTCAATACTCTTGTCACTAAAATGATGAATTGTGTTATATGACATCTTTTAATGTCTGGACTCCATCATTTTATGAGGGTGTGATCAAGTCACTGAGGTTCATTTAGAACTCCTGTGTAGTGGTAACCTTAGGCAAGAAGCCCCTTCAAAAAGGTTTAAAATGAAAGCTAGAGTTTCCATTCATAGCTCCTTAAGTGACTTCTTGACTTTGCATTACTCCATCCTTTTTCTTACTTACACAAAGTTCAATTTAAGAATTATTTCTCACCAGTAATATAGAAATGCCACTGCCTTCCATGAATGAGATTGCCTCAATGCTTTTCATTCTTGGTTCATGCAGGTGAGAAAATATTAGAGAGCTGTAGATAAAACTGGCACACTATGCCATCTGCTAAATATGACAGAATTTACAAAGTTTTATGAGTTAGAAAAAATTTTTGTTACAAAAACCAAATACACCAAAACTGAGCTGTAAGCAGAAGAGGCGAGTGGAACTATCACATGACATGCTTAACTATTATATTTTGGATCTCTAAGATCATGAAAGACCTTATAATATATTGACTTTAAATAAAGAAGATTCTGAGATCCAGAAATTGTTGAAGACAGAAAAGACATTTAATCTGAGTATAATATGAACGTGACCAATACTTACGACATGTACTGAAATATTTATTTTAGTCTGTCTGGACCCTATTTTCCAATTAATTCTTAGAAGTGACCATAAATATTGCTATTCCTTTTCAAGTCCTCTAATATAATCTGAAATAAAGCTTCTTAAACTGTAGATTGTGACCACATAAGGGGTCATATAACTGAATGTGGTGTCACTAAAATTTTGACACCAGTAAAATATTTAATTTTCTTTATAAAACATGCAAACATATTGATCTCCTTAGTATGGAAATTTGCTTTCATCTTTAATATTATGGTAAAATTATATGTATACCAAAGAATTGTTTTAAAATTTTTTAATGATTCATTATCAGCAAATATTTGATTGTATATTTATTTTATATATTTATATTCACAGAGTGGCAGAAAAAAATTTATTGGGTAAAAAGGGACTGAGATTGAAAAAAAACTCAAGAAGTCTTGATCTAAAGTAACTATGTACTCGTTAGAGGAGAGAGATTTCTTTATCTGCACTCTTGCTCCTCCTAAGGGTTCTCTGTTGCATTGACCATTAAAATATCCTCTCAAGAGTCTAAAAGAAATTGATCTTATCATAGGCTAGGGATTAACATAGCTGAAGGGGTGCCTCATAAGGATTGAGCTTCATGATTCTGCATCTATAGTGGTTAACTTAAGTCAAATATTGGTTGGGGCATATTCTTCCCAGTAACCTATAGTTTCCAAATACATGGAGATTTGGTCATTGGGTATATATCCATAAGTACTATTTTCTATGCAATGCCTTAATGTGTGATAAATAGAAGACCTTGTTGTTTCAAAGTATCTTGTTATTTTCTATTTCCTCAATTTATTTTAAATAAAAAAACAACCTTTTTTATTTAAAGTTATGTTAGTAAATTGAACTTCATTCCATTTCTCCTTTCCTTCCTCCCTGAGATGGTAAGCAATCAGAAATAGGTTATACATGTGAACTTATGTAAAACATTTCCATATTAGTCATTTTGTCCAAAAAAGATTCAAGTAAAAGAAAAAATAGAAGAAAGAATATGAAAAATGCTTCAGTCTATATTTTAAATAACATCTGTTTCTTTGGAGGTGGACAATATGCTTTGTCTTTAGTCCATTGGCATTCTCTTAGATCATAGTATGTGAACAGCAAAATAATTCACTGCATATTGTTATTATATACAATGTGATCTTGGTTCTGTTTTATTATGCATTCGTTCATCTAAGTCTTTTTAGATTTTTTTTTCCGAAAATGATCCCACTTGTCATTTCTTGTGGCACAATGTTCCATTACACTCATATTGCAGCCTGTTAACCATTCCCCAACTGATAGACATTCTTCAATTTCCAATTTTTAGCCAATCTTGGCATTTTCTATCCCATTCCCCTTTTGTCTGAATATGTGATTTCAAATATGTAGAAAATTTCCAGTGTGATAACCAATTCCAATATAGATCAGAAATTTATCTGAAATTTATAGTCTTTCAAGATGTCTTAGGACACTGAGAGATTAAATGATTTGACTAGGGTCACATAGCTAATATGTCAGAGGCAAGAATTAAGCATAGACTTTCCTAACTCCAAGGCTGACCTCCATTATACAATACTTTATTCCTTTTTATTAATTTTTAATTTGGAGGATTGAAGTCATGGCAACCATGGAGGGAGAAAAAATGAAGACTATCCTTTATGTTTATTTGTGTTTTAGAATGATTTGGGCAGATAAATAAGTGCATGGCTAATCTTGTTTTAAGTAGAAAGAAGTCATGCTCTGTTCTCATATATAATGGCAAGTTCAGAGATATACCTTATGCTGAAAAAAAAAACACAGGGAAATATTATCATAGACTATGCTAGAATATCTCAAAGATCTTAAAAAAGTAAAATGGCAGGAGATGATCCAAGCATTCCATACTTCTTTTTGGCTATTCCATGAATTACACATTGCTTCACGTATGTTAATTTTGCTTGGGGGGAAAGTTCTTGATTGAGAGTAAAGGAAGGTGTCACATTCAAGAATTGTCTGTCAAGAAGCTGATATGCATGAAAAGTCTCCAAAGCAGAGGAAGTCTTTGAAATACTGGAAATATTAGAACATGAACGGGGTTATGCATATGTGCATAATTGTTAAAAGGGTTAGTTTGTTGCTTTTCCTTCTTCCTAACTCCTCTTCCCTACCTCCCAGGGGAAGATAAAAAATAATTAATTGTTATTTGAGTGGAAACAACTTTAAAAGGACACCCCCTCCCAAAAAAAAGAGATTTGGATATAACAGCAATTAGGCTTGCTTTGGTGAGGAAGAAAATCGATGACAAGAAACATTCTTGAGACTGGAGGTTTTCATCACTGAAAATCTCTTCAAAGAGACTGGAATTCCAAACCTTTTAATTTTCCTCTGCCACAAGTTTTATATCACTTAGGAGTTTTGTTGGTCATTATTTTATTCCTTCTTGTATACTTTTTGTCAAGATCATTTGGGGTTCTTGGTCTACAAGAAGGATGGAATGCATGATGCTTTCCAAGTTTCCATTCTCACTTAATGTTTCACAAACTGAAAAAAAATTTAAACATCCTTCAAGGAATTAAGCCAGTTTTGTTCAACTTTCAAATGTCCTAGAGGAGGGATGTGGGAAGGGGCCCATAAACATACATGACTTATGGAATATTCTTCCAAAAGAAAACATGACTATTACCAAAAAGTCACACATTTAAAAGAGATTTTGGTACAAGCTAGCTCAAAAGAAACACATCACTCTTAATGCTATGGGTGTAAATCATGTGTTATAGAAGATAATGCTGGACTGGAAGCCAGAAAATATTATTTTCAAAGGCTTCAGATATTGCTTAACTAGCTCTGTAATCACAAACAAACCATTTAATGATTCTGAATCTCAGCTTTCTCATGAACAAAAAAGTGTGGATATTACCTATTGTACTCACCACAAAGAGTTCTTCTGGGGCCCAAATGGGTGAAAATAAGTAGAACATTCCAGTTATTATTAATAGCATTCTTAATTTTTTGATGGAATTCAAATAGAATGATCCTAGGACAACTATCCTTCCATTATTAACTTGTTTTTCGGTTGGTCAAGATACTAGAGTAGTTTGCGTTTTCCTTCTTCAGTTCATTTTACAGATTAAAAAATTAGGCAAAAAGGATTGAATAATTTGCTCAGTTACAGAGATAAAAAGTGCCTGAGTCTGGATTTGAACTCAGAAAGAAGAGTTTCTTCCTTACTCCAGGAGCAACATTCTATCTACTGTACCACCTAGCTACCCTTACAAAAATGGTTAAAATGATGTTTTTTTTTTTTTTTTTTTGTGACCTAATTAGACTATTTGGATGTGAGTGTGCTATCCTTAGACTAATTGAAAGCCTCATCAGGACAACTCAATTAGCAAACAGGATGGCATGGATATGTGACCTGTACCTCATCTTATGGCAAGGTAGTTTCAATTTCTTCTACTAGATTTTTCTATTTTAAAAGGTTTTTTTTTTTTTTTTTTTTTTTTTTTTTTGCCACTCATGTCATTAGAAAATTATAGTATCTGGTATCACAACATCCACTAAAAATCCTGTTCTCAAATTTTTACAGATCAATATTATGTCAGTGCAATATGGGCAGCATTTCTATCTCTAATAATGCTCCAGTTTCAGTACAGTTTGTTTGCGGAATCGTCAAGGATATTTTGGAGTTTGTATTTGTACTACTGGGATTTGTCATCTGTTAGTTTATAAAGGAGAGTGAGTGAGCTTCTGGTGTATAATTCTAGTCCTTGATTATATCTTTTCAAAAGTTTGTTTAGCATATTTTTATAATTTATATTTGAAGGGGACACTCGACCTTCTTATTGCTTCAAGCTTTTCTTCATCTCTTTAAGTCAGTGTCCTCCAAATCAAATTTTTTTTGAATTTATTTCCTTTATGCTCAATTTTTCATATGTGATCTTTGCTAATAAAAAGCATCCTCCTTAAGATCAGAGACCTTTTTATTTTTGTCTTGCTATAAGCTTATAACACAATGCCTAGTATATAGAAGTTATTTGGTAAATGCTTATTGACTGCTTGGTTGAAAATAAATGTGAGGCTGTTAAGAAAAAAGTGGTAATTGTGCTGTGACTATGTATGATCCCATTTAAGTACTGGTTATTCCTTTATAATATTTTGAGGTCTGTATTGTTATTTGTCATCCTAGGAGACCTGGGGAGCTTCTGATATATAATTCTAGCTACCAGGTCACATCTTGCTAGTTATTTAATAGATACTAAGTTTTCCAGTATATAGTGATATGCTATACTGTTTTCTTTATTTCCTAACAATCTACAATGGTAACTAAATTCAGTTTCCTTAAAGATAAACCTTCTGTAGTTTCCTGTGGCAATGACCTGATCCAGAATTCTTACCATAAACCACTCCATTAACACATATAGATGCATGAAATTTGTTAGGCTTTTTTTCTTTCTTTCTTTTTTTTTTTTTTTTTTTGTCTCCACATTGTTGAGTTCAATACAGCGTGTTTGTCTCAGATCTTTGCTATTTCATAAGCTCCATCTAGTGATAAACCACTTTCATTTACATTTGACAAATCTGGTGACATGTATCTGTTATTAATCTTTACTACTATTGCTTGGGGACATTATGTTAACTTATTCTGAAAGTATTTATGGAGACTTTTTTTTTGTCATGCTTGTCATGTGTTCTGTGAATTTCTATCAGTTTTCTTCCTCCTTTTTGGATGGTAAAGTATTTAGTTTTCTGTTGCTTCTTCAATATTATAAGTATTATCTCATTAATATTGTGCCTTTTTATATAACATTTATTATTGTTTATTTTGAAATTCCAGAAGAGTACCTTGAAATATTCTATAGGTATTAATTCTTTTAAATATTTTCTCTCCATTTAGAATGGAGAGATTTGATTTCAGGATGCCAGTAAGTTGCTTAGCATTTTTAGCTAGAGGAAATAAAGGCATTTTTAGGTATTACTTTCTTCTATTGGTGTGTTGTGATATCCAGATTCAAATTCAAAGCTTTTAATCTCTATCTTTCTTTGGCATACAGTAGATTAAGAATTTTATACTTATTGAGTTCAATTTACCATAATAACAGATAATTTCTCATGAAGAAAGTATCCACTAGATGAAGGGGCCATTTAATTTTGGGGGTAGAATTATATAGTTATACTATCTATGATTATTAATATTATTAACATTATATAGATGAACACCTGTTAGACTGGCTAAGATGACAGCCAAAAATAATGATGAATGTTGGAAGGGATGTGGGAAAACTGGGACACTGATGCACTGTTGGTGGAGTTGTGAAAGGATCCAACCATTCTGGAGAGCAATCTGGAATTATGGCCAAAAAGTTATCAAACTGTGCTTACCCTTTGATCCAGCAGTGTTACTACTGGGCTTATATCCCAAAGAAATACTAAAGAAGGGAAAGGGACCTATATGTGCCAAAATGTTTGTAGCAGCCCTCTTTGTAGTGGCTAGAAACTGGAAAATGAATTGATGCCCATCAATTGGAGAATGGTTGGATAAATTATGGTATGTAAATGTTATGGAATATTATTGTTCTGTAAGAAATGACCAGTAGGATGAATACAGAGAGGCTTGGAAAGACTTATATGAACTGATGCTGAGTGAAATAAGCAGAACTAGGAGATCATTATACACTTCAACAACAATATTCTATGAAGATGTATTCTAATGGAATACATGGAATTCATGTATTCTAATGGAATACATCTTCAACAAAGAGAAGATCTAACTCAGATCCAAATGATCAATGATGGACAGAATCAGCTACACCCAGAGAAGGAACACTGGGAAATAAGTGTAAACTGTTTGCATTTTTGTTTTTCTTTCCAGGTTATTTTTATCTTCTGAATCCAATTCTTCCTTTGCAACAACAACAAAATAATTTAGTTCTGCACACATATATTGTATTTAGGATCTACTATAACATATTTAATATGTATGGGAATGCCTGCCATCTAGGGGATGGGGTGGAGGGAAGGAGGGGAAAATTCAGAACAGAATAGAGTGCAAGGGATAATGTTGTAAAAAATTACCTATGCATATGTACTGTCAAAAAATGTTATAATTATAACATTAATAAAAAACAACAACATTATATTGATGAAGTATACTAGGAGTCCAAGAACATAGATTTAGAGCTGAATAAATGTTTATTCAGGGGTTCTCAAACTAAGGCCCACAAGTCAGATGCTACAGGCGAGGACGTTTATGCAGCCGGCCGGGTTATGGCAAATGGGCTGAGGGGAGGAGACAGAGTATGAGTTTTTGTTTTTACTATAGTCTGGCCCCCCCACAGTCTGAGGGACAGTGAACTGGCCCCCTATTTAAAAAGTTTGTGGACCACTAGTTTACATGCTATCATATCTAATCCCCTCATTTTATAGATTAAGTAACTAAAACATAAAAAGTGACTTGCCCAAGTTGACACAACTGTTAATCGTCTGAGATGGGATGTCAACATGAGTTTTCCTAACTCTCCCTTTTTCAGGTCTTGTGGGAAATAGTCATCAATGCCATCCATTTCCCTATTATTCAAGCAACCAAAAGAGAAGGAGCAAATTTTAATGTATTATCACATCAGATTTTAAGTTTGGTGGATTCAGGCAAAATATGAAATCCCAGTGAGATTTCCACAGTTTGCCATGTAGGATGAATCTGAGAAAACAGGAGCTCATAATGAAAACACTCAGAGACTCTTAACTAGATCACCACTAGCAGGCTTTGCTATAATAGCAAGACAATTTAGTGATAATGGGTGAGTAGGAAGAAAATTAAGTAGTTTGCTGAGATACAAAAAATGCCAAGCCTGAACATATTTGGCCCTATATTTGTCTTCAAATGTATAGTCGGTTCATTAGTGTAATTTAACCTTTCAATAAACCATTGAGTGATAAATTCTATTAATACATCCGAAATGCTAGCTTTGAGAGTAACTGTCTGGCTGGTGAGGGGAATTGAAAAAGATGGGGTAAAGTATTATCTCCCACTTCATCCTCTAGCTCAGCAAAATGAGGAGATGACAGGTTTTTACCTTGCTATTTGATGGCAAATGTTCTCATTCCTCTCCATTCAGTCTCAGCCTTAGGGCAAGCCAGTGTTTGCTGCAATTTACTACAATAATAGCAAGACAATTTAGCAGTAATGGATAAGTAGGGAGAAAATTAAGCAGTTTGCTGAGATACAGAAATGAAGCCAGAAAATATTTGGCCTCATGTTAGGCTTCAACTTCATAGTCAATTCATTAGTGTAATTTGGTCCTTTGCATAAGCCTTTGAGTGATAAATTCTCCTAATACATTGGAAATGCCAGCTGTAAGAATAACTCATTGAGTGTTGAGTAAAATTAAAAGATAGGCTAGCATAAATCCTTCATTTTCATCTCATATGGGAAGATTTATTGTGGCCTCTGAGAAGAAGCATCTGTCAGCCTGTAGAAAATTGATAGTGTAAAGGAAAAAAAACATCCTTGTGTTTTGGTGAAGTGACTTTAGTGAAAGAAGTGTTTTTACTCAGACTCTTTACAAGGGTAATCCCTGTGGGACGCTCTTATCAACAGCATGTGAGGCTTTTAGAGTCTTCTGGGGGCAGGGAGGAGAAGGGGGACAAAGGGCACAGTTTAAAGGAGATGAAGTGCTTGGAATGATGAGTTCACTAGATGCTTTCTAAAGAAAAAAAATGTCTCTCTTTGCAGCAGATGATTGCATGATTTCAGAAAAGTTCCTACTCTCTCCTAAGAAATTGGAATAGCAATGACTGAAACTGTGTAAATGGAAAGGATAAGCTGTGGTAGTACTATAACAAGCAAGTTTGGCTCTATAGAAGGAAGAAATCATCCGAATGATGTAGAAACCATTAAGGCCTATACTCTACCTTAAAGAACAAAGTTTTATTGTTGGAATTTGTGGGAGAAGTTTGAGGGAGGGAGGGAATTTGAGGGAGAAGGAGGAAGAGAAAAGAGATGTACTTGATTCAAATAAGAAGGAAAGGAAATAATATGGTGACTTGAATAAATGGTGTCTAATAAAGTAAGTTGAAGGATGGGGGAAGAGGGAAAATGTAGCTGAATTTGGGGGAAATTGAGGATATTTTAAAAAATAATATCTAAGCCTAAATACTGTTTTGATTCTGTTTCTAGATTGAAAAAAATGGAAGGATAAAGTGTAATTAAGAAGACTAAAAGATTTAAGGAGGGTTCATAAAACTCAACTAGTAAAAGAAGGGGATGTAATGGGAATATCTTATAATATACTTTATCTTATGCTGTACTTTGTGAAGATGGAGGAACTGCGTACTAAACTGTAATAGAATTCAGTACTGTTTGGACTGCTGAACTCAGAGTAGTTGTTAGTGACTCATTGTCAACATGGTGAGTGGTCTGTAGTGGTCTATACTAGTTAACATTTATACCAGTAACCTGGATAAAAGTATAGAGGTCACATTGATAGCTAAGTGATACCACAGTGCATAAAGTGTTGGGTCTGGAGTCAGGAGTTCTCTTCCTTAATTCAAATGCAGCCTCAGACACTTACTAGATGTATGATCCTGGGCAAATTATTTAACCCTTTTTGCCTCACTTATCTCAAAATGCAAACCACTTTAGTATCTTTGCCAAGAAAACCTCAAAGGGGTCACAGTCAGAAATGACTGAAAAACAACCAAACAACATCAATAGAGGGAATAACTAACAGATTTGGAGACAATACAAAGCTGGGAGTAAGAACAAGCACAATGAATTATAGTGCCAGGGTACAAAAATATTTTGGCAGGCTGAAGCCCTTGGGTATTAAAAAAATAGACTTTTACCTTGTCTGATGGCGATTGTTCTCATTCTCATCTCTTCAGCCTCAGCTTTGGAGCAAGCCTTGAAGTATTTCTCAAGTACCTTTCATAAGTAGAAATTTGTGGAAGCATGACTTGACAGTTATTATGAAAAAAAGATGTGAAGGTTTTAGTAGCTTGGAAGCTCTATATCAGCAGTTATATGTAGTGGCCAAAAATGCTAATGCAATTTTAAAAATCATTATCTTGGTCCCCACTGCCTGCAAGGAAGGTATGTTACCTTTCATTCCCTTCCTTTCCCTCAGTCATTTTGTGGCACCCACATTGTACATGAAGAGTACCTTCACCCCTAAGATAACTGCAAAAATAAGACGGGATTATCTCAGCCTGATGGTTTTTAAAATGGAACCTATTTCATCTGGGAAGGCAATGGGACAGAAGCCTTTTTCATCCATTTGCCAGGAGAACATTTCCTTTTAGAAGCAGGTTCTTGATGTCTGCCAATTACTTTAGCGTGACTCCATGTTAGATGGCGTTTTCCTCCAAAACTCCTTTACACAATCTTAAACTGTGCTATAACAAAGGCATAGTTTTTAGGAGGTAATGGTAGCTTTGTCTCTTGCCCTTATATAAGACTTCATAAAGAGTATGATGTTTAGTTGTAGGCATTACAGTTTAAGCACAGTGATTTTAAGGATGGCATCCAGGACAGCAAAGAACCTTTTTGGAATCAATGCCATATGTTGATTCATTGAAGGAACTTGGAATGTTTAACCAGGAAAAGACTCAAGGTTGATATATCTATTTCAAAGTGTTTTAAGAGCCATCATGTGAAAGAATAATTAAATTTTGTTATATCTGGCCCTTGAGGAAGAATAAAACCAGGAGTGATGGTAAAAGTCTGGTGTCTAACCTAAGAGTTAGATCTGTCTAGAAGTAAAACAAGTAGAAAAGGGGGCAGCTATGTGGTATAGTGGATAGAACACCAGTCCTGAAGTAAGGATGACCTGAGTTCAAATCTGATCTCAGACATTTAACACTTCCTAGCTGTGTGACCCTGGGCAAGTCACTTAACCCCAATTGCCTCAGCAAAAGAAAAAAAAAAGATAATAAGTAGAATAAGATTGCCACTTCAAAGCAACATCTGGATGACTACTTGTCAAGTATGTTGTAGTGGAGATTTTTTTCTGGATATTTAGATGGACATTGATTCAAGTCTCAAGTTCTTTAGTTCTGTGACTCTGATTTCTTGTTTTGGGGTCACCACTGCACCATAAGGGAACATTAAAATAGAATTCCAGTGAAGAAAGAAACCTTGATCTATTTGTTAGTTGGGGATTACCTCTAAATGCAGAATTTACTTTAGCAGGTTGGGTGTCCTTCATCATTAGTGATAGCAAAACCCGCAGATCTATCTCCATATGAAAATATCAAGATAGGAAAAATAATAGAGTTACATATATCCTTTCTACCATTCATTTATTATTCATTCATTTTTCTCACCCTTCTTTCAGTGGTTAATAATAATGACCCAGCTGAATAGTTCCAAGATATCAGAATTATGTTGTTGGATCTCTCTATTTGAGCATAATAGTATATTTGCACAATTAGATAAGTTGAAAATTGGCTAAAATTTAAGGTGATACTATAGATAGAGGACTGGGACTATAGTAAGAAAGACCTTACTTCAAATTTGACCTCAGTCACTTCATAATTGTATGACCCTGACCAAGAAAACTAACTTTGTCTTAAGTATTAGATGTTGGAAATAATGAATCATTGTGCTCAGCAATGATAAAAAAGACTCTTTATGAATGTGTCCTTTGATTTGGCTGACAGAACTTATGCTAGCTATTATCTTAGATGATCCTCACAACCATTGAAGTAGGTATTATCATCATTCCCATTTTATAGATGAGGAAACTGAAACCTTAATTGATTTAATCAAGTTAATTGATTTGTCAAGGTCACATAGGTAAGAAGTATTGAAGTAGGATTCAAATTCCTGTCTTCCCAAATCTATCCAACACTTTTAGCTACTGCATCAAGTAGGTTTCTTTTTCAAAAACAAATCCTAGAAATTATGACCTAGAAAAATAGGAAAGCTTCAATTTAATATAATTTTCAAAGACTTTTTTTCAGCTGATATACTTTGATTTTTTGAGAAAGAGTTAATTTGTTGTTCTCCCATTTCTGACATTTTTTAGTTCAGAATAGCCAATATTAATTAAAAACAAACAAAAGGCCCCACCAAATATTAGAGCCAACCATAACTGATTTGTATTGGAATTCTTACCAACACTGTTGATGTTTGCCTAGCTACTAATTACTTCATAATTATAACTTGTCCAGAGTAAATGCTTGTAAGGAAATTATTGTACTTTCAAAATATTTCCATTTTGATCTTCTTAATTGATGCCTTCTGTATTTTTTTTCTTTGTTGAGTTCTCACAAAACTAAATGAAATTAGAAACAAGATTAGCAAATTTTAAAATACTTATAAAGTAAAAATGAGCCCATCACCTTAAAAATGCTCCAATGACACTTTTAGCAAGGTTTCCTTGAAATGCTTTAAAAATAATTTTTGGAAATATGATCCAGACATCCTTATATTCAAGCTGCTAAAGATAAAAATATACAGTGGGAATAGGTAGAGGTCCTGGAAACATTACCCTTTATATTTTTAGGAAGCTAAGTTTCATTGTAGAACAAAATGCAAAGATCTAACATTGTCCATGTTGACAAGGCATCCAACTGGGCAGGGTACAATAGAAACTATTCAAACTTTCAGTGTATTGGAAAGAATATAGAAGTCTTTGTCATTATTGTTAAAAGAATATTTTCTGTACTGTCTGACCCCCAGGCTGGACAAAATGATATTGAAAAATCTAACAGACAACAGATTTGCCCAATGATTCCTCCCATTTTTAATCATATCATGGCAGAATTTGAGAATTTTTTTAAAAAGTCTTCAAAGGTTATCTAGAACAAGAATCTTCCCCATAATATCCCTAAGAAATGGGAATATAGCCAAAATTTTAAATTAAACAATGAGGCAAAACCTACATTTCTAAATTAAGACTTAGTCCATTTTTGGTTAGCTTTAATTGTTGGGAAATTTTTCTTTATGTTGAATGTTTATTTCCCTATCTCTTTTTCCCATTATCACTAGTTTTGTCTTTTGAAACCAAACCAAAAAAAAATCCATTCAATTTGGGAGGCAAAATGTACTATGTGAAGATGTAAAGGAGATTGAAGGTAACCTTGGAAGTGATGTCTTTAGTAACTTAAGGGATTCAAAAAGGTTCAGATAGAAGATAATACTCAAATTAATTCTTAAAGGAAAGTGAAGACTTTAATATACAGGAGTTAAGAGGGAGAATATTTATGTTCACTAAAATCTACAAATATTTCTTATATGATTATATATTCATATTTGCTCCAATTTGTACTTCTAAAGTCAATTTCTGAACCCAAGTGTAAGATGTTTTACTTGAACAATTGAATCCAAACTGTATTACTTAATGAATTAGTGAAAACCCAGATTTATATTGATATTATATGGACTTTATATAAGTCATAATTCCCTCTACCATCATCCATGACTTGGATAAAAATATAAATGGCACAATTATCAAGTGGGAAGATGACACAAAAATAGGAGGCATAGTTAATATAATGAGTGACATAATTAGAATCCAAAAACACTTGTGGGAGCTGCAATGATTGGGATAACAACTGAAATTTAAAAGGATTAAATATAAAGGTTTACACTTTTATTTACAATATTAATTTCATAAGTAACAAATACAGATATAGGAAACCTAATTTAATGCAACTTCATGCAAAACAAACTTGATTTGAAGATGACTGTTTAAAATCTAAATCACTACTTTGATGTTTTCCCAAAATTACATATGCAATCAACTTGCTTTTGTGAAGAGTAATTGAAATCATATGTAAAGGGCAGACAAAGGGAATATGTCCAAGCTGTTATCTCAGACAAGAACTGCTTGAAGTCATGTTTCATCAGTAGTAGCTAGAAATCATTATTATAATTCCACTGGGCCAACTCCTCCACCTCTGTCTCATAATTTCTTCTTAATTCCAACAGACAATCTCAGATTATGCCTTATTCTTCCAAAGAGTTTGTCTGGCCTCAGGATTATATAGAAAGACAGATGTTTGGACACAGATTCACATGGTTTGTAAAGAGATAAATTCATATAACCAAATAAATAGATGTTTCATTGACAACTTGGAAGGATATTTAGAGAACAATACATTAAATATCTGTCAATGACTCTGTATTGTTTTTGACATTTTTATTTATGAGTCAAAAAATGGAATGGATACATTTATTTATTTATTTTCTGAGGCAATTGGGATTAAGTGACTTGCCCAGGGTCACACAGGAATTATTAAGTATTTGAGGCTGGATTTGAACTCAGGTCCTCCTGACTTCAGGGTGCCATCTAGCTGCCCCATGGATACATTTATAAAACCAGTTAATATCTGATAAGTACATTCTGACCTAAGCCACATTTTCCCATATTGGCTAAAAGGATATCAGGTATAACTCCATGTCTAAACAAATATTTCAATATCATGTCCCATCAGTATTCATACAGCAAGCCATAGGAAATGGGTGTGTAATTCAATGATAGAGAGAACTCTGAAAAAAGAAATTCCCCTTACCAATGTAGATTAGAATGTGCTACATAATTTATATACTTAGAAATGAGTAATGGTATCAAACTTAAATAGAAATGGAGACCACTAAACCTTATGCAAGGATCTGTGAGGCCTACATAATAACTTAGAAAACAACATATTAACATAATATAAGTTGTATTATATTTTTATGTTTTTTGTTAAATATTTCCTAATTACATTTTAGTTTGGTTTTAGACACACTTAAAAGTGTTATAAGCTTCACACAGGTATTTGATACCTCTGACCTACATCACAGAAAAGTTAAATGACTTATGCAAAATCCAATAGCAATGTGTCCAACAGAGGACACAAAATAGTTTTTTTCCCCCTATATCTTATTAGTAGTAAATACATGTTGACTGATGGTGATCACTATCTGTCTATATGATCATTAAGTTTTCTTTCTAATAAAGCTCACTAACTTTTTTTGAAGGTTGAATAAAATTTTATTTAATGAAAATTATTGATCTTGGCTTCTTTTTTCCAGAAAGAAATATTAGTGTTTATAAATTTAACTGCAGCATAGTTATAGAATTGAAAATGTAATAATGGTAACTTTAAAGATAACTGACATAAACCAGTATAGTTCTATTTTTTTTCTTTTTGAACTTTTTCAGAAATGAAGGTGTATTTCTATCAAGGAAGGCTGATAAAATGAGTAAAACAAAGAAAACACTGATGTGAAAGAAATATAATGGAGCTAGGTTTGTACAGATATAAGCCTAGTAAAAGAGAATAATTCCACTAACATCCCAGTTTTCTATAAGTCTTATTTGGATTCCTGGAGGAAAGGGAGATTTTAAAATGATTTTCTTTAAAAAGGCTCCAAAGAAAAGAATGGAAAAGGGAATGAGAGTTCTGGTTGAAATGATTGAGGAAATAAATAGCTTAATAGAGAGAAGATACAATCTTTTTTATGTAACAGAATTTTTAAGAATTGAATTGTATCAAATTAATGACTCCATGAGACAAGAAAAATTAGAACAGAATTTGAAAAGAAAACCCAGAAACATTAGAAAATTCCTATCAAAAACAACTCACCTGAAAATGTCAAGAGAGAGCCTAAGAATTATCTAAATATCTGAAAATAGTAGAAACCCAGATCAGTTGTTTCAAGATATTATGAATCGGGAGGCGGAGCCAAAATGGCGGAGAAGAAACACACGACTCAGTGAACGTCCTCACTCCCTCACAACCAATTAGATAAATTAAGTCTCAAAATTAGCTCAGAACTGATAGATACCACAAGGACTGGAAGCACGACTTACCAGCTGAAGAGAATCTGGAGTTTCAACAGGAAAGGTCAGTTCTCAGGGGAGGAATAAGAAAGACCAGCACAGACGGTGGGGTAGGGGCACACTGCGCCCATTGCGCTGGGAAGGGCTCTGGGATCAGAGAAGCCACTGAGGTAAAGGAATCTGGCACAGGCTGTTAGCTCTTCTCTGCTAATTATTTAGCAGTTCAGAAGAGAAAGCCAAAATATTTTAAAAACTCAGATTAGATTTTCCCCGATCCTGGGGGGTGACTCAGCAGAGAATCGGCACCAGGGGGTGTGGCCTCAGCTACCTCCTGAGAATAGTTAAGAGACTGACAAGTGGTTGGATACGGCCCCAGGCAACACACACTGCCTAGCTTAGCTGGAGGGAGTGGAACTCAGCTCCAGGAAGTCCCAGAGAAGCGGAACCTTTGAACTAGGGACCGCGGTTTCTGGCAGACACTTCCAGTTTGAGCGCAGGGGCTTCTCACGTCACCTGCTGCAGACATCCACGCCCCACCCGGACACATAGGCTGGGCTTCCTGCAGTCTTCACTATTCTACGCCCTCGAAGCACAGTAGTGCTAATCACCTCTGAAGCACTTCCAGGGAGGGGGTGGGGAACTCTCTCCCAGAGCTCTATCTTAGCTCCGGCGCAGGGGCCGCTGCATCCATCAGGTCTGGGAGGAAGCTGGTAAAGAAGTAAATAATTTCCTACCCCAGGGACAGACCCCAAAACATTTTTTAAGTATGAGCAAAAAAGCTAGAAAAACTATAGATTCCTTCTATACAGAGAAAGAGCGGGTATCCAACCCCGAGGAAGTTAACAGCAAAGATTCAGAAGATAACAACCTAAAGGGGAACGATTCCTGCCCCCCATCACATAACTCTCTCCTAGAAGAAGCTCTTAAAAAATTGAGGGAGATCGAAGAAAAATGGGGAAAAGAAAGGGAAGTTATGATAGAGAATAACAACGTCCTGAAATTGGAGTTGGAAAAAATAAAGAATTCACAGGAGATGCAGGGAAACAAAATTTATGAATTAGAAAAGGTTAAAAAAACACAGGAAAGTAGGATTTCTGAATTGGAAAAGATAAAAAAGTCTCAAGAAAATAGAATTTCTGAATTGGAAAAAGAAAATAATTCTCAAAAAAAAAAATTAGGGAAATGGAAAAAAATTCAATAGAGCAAAATAATTCATTTAAAAACGAAATTGGGCATTTACAAAAAGAACTAAAAACTGTGAAAGAAGAAAATAACTCCTTAAAAGTCAGGATGGAACAAATAGAAATGAATGATTCACAGAGAACCCAAGAATCAGTCAAACAAAACAAAAAAAATGAGAAGCTGGAGAACAACGTCAAATACTTACTGGGAAAATCTATAGACCTGGAAAATAGATCTAGGAGAGATAATCTGCGGATTATTGGACTTCCAGAAAACTATGACCAAAAAAAGAGCCTAGATTCTATTTTACAGGAAATTATCAAAGAGAACTGTCCAGAGATAATAGAAACAGAAGGGAAAGTAGATGTGGAAAGAATTCATCGAACTCCTTCTGAAATAGACCCTAAAAAAAGAACACCACGGAATATTGTGGCTAAGCTGCAGAATTACCACACAAAGGAGAAAATCCTGCAAGCAGCTAGAAAAAAACAATTTAAATACCAAGGTGCCACAATAAGGGTCACCCAAGATCTGGCTGCCTCCACATTAAAAGATAGAAGGGCCTGGAACCTGATATTCCGTAAGGCAAAAGATCAAGGACTGCAACCAAGAATGAACTACCCAGCTAAGTTTAGCATCTTTTTCCATGGAAGAAGATGGTCATTCAATGAAACAGAGGAATTCTATATGTTTCTAAGAAAAAAACCAGACTTAAACAAAAAATTTGATCTACATCCACAAGACTGAAGAGAAACAGAAAAAGGTACACAGAACCCTTGAGAACTGTAACTCTGTTGTGGGTATATAAAAAATACTCAAGGATAATTTGATTTTACTGATATAAAAGAAAAAAAGGGGGGTGTAGTAAAGGGAAGGAGGTCGGTTCAGAAAAAGGGGAAGGAGTGATAAAAAGAGGGAAACTACATCCCAGGAAGAGACATAGAAAATACACCATATCTGAGGGAACTTAGTGAGGGGGAGAATCATTGTGTGAATCTTACTCTCATCAGAAGAGGCTCAAAGAGTAAATAATTAACATATTTGTTTTTCAGAGAATTTTCTCTCACCTCATTAAAAGGGGGGAGAGGAAAAGGGAAAAGGAAAAGGGGAATAAGTGAAGGGACTTGGAGGGAGGGGGGAGGGATCCTAAAAAAAAAAAAAAAAAAAAAAGAGGGAGGGTTGCGCGTCACAAGGGGGGTCTGTAAATTAAATATCGGGGAGGGGGATCAGGGGGGTCAAGGGAAAAAAGCATAATCTGGGGATAATACGATGGCAGGAAATACAGAATTAGTAATTTTAACTGTAAATGTAAATGGGATGAATGATCCCATCAAATGGAGACTGATAGTAGATTGGATCAAAAAGCAGAACCCTACAATATGTTGCCTACAGGAAACACACTTAAAGCAGGGAGATACATACAGAGTAAAGGTAAAAGGTTGGAACAGAGCCTATTATGCTTCAGGTAAAGCCAAAAAAGCAGGGGTAGCTATCCTTATCTCAGATCAAGCAAAAGCAGAAGTAGATCTCGTTAAAAAAGATAAGGAAGGAAACTATATCCTGCTGAAAGGTAGCATAAATAATGAAGCCATATCAATACTAAACATATATGCACCAAGTGGTATAGCATCTAACTTTCTAAAGGAAAAGTTAAGAGAACTGCAAGAAGAAATAGACAGTAAAACTATAATAGTGGGAGATCACAACCTTGCACTCTCAGATTTAGACAAATCAAACCACAAAACAAACAAGAAAGAAATTAAAAAAGTAAATAGAACATTAGAAAAACTAGGTATGATAGACCTTTGGAGAAAACTGAATGGCAATAGGAAGGAATATACTTTCTTCTCAGCAGTTCATGGATCCTATACAAAAATTGACCATATACTAGGACATAAAGATCTCAAAATTAAATGTAGGAAGGCAGAAATAATAAATGCCTTCTTCTCAGATCACAATGCAATAAAAGCTACATTCAGTAAAAAGTTAGGGGTAAATAGACCAAAAAGTAATTGGAAACTGAATAATCTCATCTTAAAGAATGACTGGGTGAAAGAGCAAATTATAGAAACAATTAACAATTTCACCCAAGATAATGATAATGATGAGACATCATATCAAAATCTTTGGGATGCAGCTAAAGCGGTAATAAGGGGAAATTTTATATCTTTAGAGGCTTATTTGAAGAAAATTGAGAAAGAGAAGATTAACGAATTGGGCTTACAACTTAAAAGGCTAGAAAAAGACCAAATTATAAACCCCCAACCAAAAATTAAACTCGAAATACAAAAATTAAAAGGAGAAATCAATAAAATTGAAAGTAAAAAAACTATTGAATTAATAAATAAAACCAAGAGTTGGTTTTATGAAAAAGCCAATAAAATAGATAAACCTTTGGTAAATTTGATCAAAAAAAAGAAAGAGGAAAATCAAATTGATAGTCTTACAAATGAAAAGGGGGATCTTTCCACCAATGAAGAGGAAATTAGAGAAATAATAAGGAGTTACTTTGCCCAACTTTATGCCAATAAATTTGATAACTTAAATGAAATGGATGACTTCCTCCAAAAATATAGGCTCCCTAGATTAACAGAGGAGGAGATAAATTGCTTAAATAGTCCCATTTCAGAAAAAGAAATAGAACAAGCTATTAATCAACTCCCCAGGAAAAAATCCCCAGGGCCAGATGGATTCACATGTGAATTCTACCATTTAAAGAACAATTAGCCCCAATGTTATATAAATTATTTGAAAAAATAGGGGATGAAGGAGTCCTACCAAATTCCTTTTATGACACAGACATGGTACTGATACCTAAACCTGGTAGATCGAAAACTGAGAAAGAAAATTATAGACCAATCTCCTTAATGAATATTGATGCTAAAATCTTAAATAAGATATTAGCAAAAAGACTTCAGAAAATCATCTCCAAGATAATACACTATGATCAAGTAGGATTTATTCCAGGAATGCAGGGCTGGTTTAATATTAGGAAAACTATTAATATAATTGACCATATTAATAATCAAATTAATAAGAACCATATGATCATCTCAATAGATGCAGAAAAAGCATTTGACAAAATCCAACATCCATTCCTACTAAAAACTCTTGAGAGTATAGGAATAAATGGATTATTCCTTAGAATAATCAGGAGTATATATTTAAGACCGTCAGTAAGCATAATATGCAATAGAAATAAACTGCAACCTTTCCCAGTAAGATCAGGAGTGAAACAAGGTTGCCCACTATCACCATTACTATTCAATATAGTACTAGAAATGCTAGCCTCGGCAATAAGAGCCGAGAAAGAGATTCAAGGAATTAGAGTAGGAAATGAGGAAATTAAACTATCACTTTTTGCAGATGACATGATGGTATACTTAGAGAACCCCAAAGACTCTGCTAAAAAGCTACTAGAAATAATTCAAAATTTCAGCAAAGTGGCAGGATACAAAATAAATCCACATAAATCCTCGGCATTTTTATATATCACTAACAAAATGCAACAGCAAGAGATACAAAGAGAAATTCCATTCCAAACAAATGTTGATAGTATAAAATATTTGGGAATCCATCTACCAAAGAAAAGTCAGGAATTATATGAGAAAAATTACAAAACACTTGCCACAAAAATAAAATCAGATTTAAATAATTGGAAAGACATTCAGTGCTCTTGGATAGGCCGAGCGAATATAATAAAGATGACAATACTCCCCAAACTAATTTATTTATTTAGTGCTATACCAATCAGACTCCCAAGAAACTATGTTAATGACCTAGAAAAAATAACAACAAAATTCATATGGAAGAATAAAAGGTCAAGAATTGCAAGGGAACTAATGAAAAAAAACTCAGAGGAAGGTGGTCTAAGTGTACCTGATCTAAAGCTATATTATATAGCAGCAGTCACCAAAACCATTTGGTATTGGCTAAGAAATAGACCGGTAGATCAGTGGAACAGATTAGATACAAAGGACAAAAAAGGGTACATCTATAGCAATCTAATCTTTGACAAACCCAAAGATTCCAACATTAGGGATAAAAATTCATTATTCGGAAAAAAACTGTTGGGAAAACTGGAAATTAGTATGGCAGAAATTAGATATGGATCCACACTTAACACCATATACCAAGATAAGATCAAAATGGGTCCATGATTTAGGCATAAAGAGGGAGATAATAAATAGATTAGAGGAACACAGGATAATCTACCTCTCAGACTTGTGGAGGAGGAAGGAATTTATGACCAGAGGAGAACTAGAGATCATTATTGATCACAAAATAGAAGATTTTGATTACATCAAACTAAAAAGTTTCTGTACAAATAATACTAATGCAAACAAGATTAGAAGGGAAGTAACAAATTGGGAAAATATTTTTAAAAACAAAGGTTCTGACAAAGGTCTCATTTCCAAAATATATAGAGAACTGACCATAATTTATAAGAAACCGAACCATTCTCCAATTGATAAATGGTCAAAGGATATGAACAGACAATTCTCAGAGGAAGAAATTGAAACTATATCCACTCACATGAAAGAGTGTTCCAAATCACTACTGATCAGAGAAATGCAAATTAAGACCACTCTGAGATACCACTACACACCTGTCAGATTGGCTAAGATGACAGGAACAAATAATGACAAATGTTGGAGGGGATGTGGGGAAATTGGGACACTAATACATTGCTGGTGGAGTTGTGAAAGAATCCAGCCATTCTGGAGAGCAATCTGGAATTATGCCCAAAAAAGTTATCAAACTGTGCATACCCTTTGACCCAGCAGCGCTACTACTGGGATTATATCCCAAAGAAATACTAAAGAGCGGAAAGAGACATATATGTGCCAAAATGTTTGTGGCAGCTCTTTTTGTTGTAGCTAGAAACTGGAAGATGAATGGATGTCCATCAGTTGGAGAATGGTTGGGTAAATTGTGGTATATGAAAGTTATGGAATATTATTGCTCAGTAAGAAATGACCAGCAGGAGGAATATAGAGAGGCCTGGAGAGACTTAAATCAACTGATGCTGAGTGAAATGAGCAGAACCAGAAGATCACTGTATACTTCAACAACAATACTATATGAGGATGTATTCTGATGGAAGTGGAAATTTTCAACATAAAGAAGATCCAACTCACTTCCAGTTGATCAATGATGGACAGAGGTAGATACACCCAGAGAAGAAACACTGGGAGGGGAATGTAAATTGTTAGCACTAATATCTGTCTGCCCAGGTTGCATGTACCTTCGGATTCTAATGTTTATTGTGCAACAAGAAAATGATATTCACACACATGTATTGTACTTAGACTATATTGTAACACATGTAAAATGTATGGTATTGCCTGTCGTCGGGGGGAGGGAATAAGGGAGGGGGGGTAATTTGGAAAAATGAATACAAGGGATAATATTATAAAATATATATATATATAATAATAAAAAAAAAGATATTATGAATCAAAGCTGCTCACAATAAGAATGATAAAGCAAAAATAGGATTCCATGAATCAATTCCTGAAAAATAATCCTAAAATGAAAAGTCCAAATAACATCATATCCTGAATTCAAAATCCTGAAGGTCATAGAAAAAATATTATGAAATTCAAATGTTTATAGATAAGATCAAATTCATACAAGATCAGTAGCTTCTGTTAGAAAGAGAAAAGAGATTGAAATTCATTATTATGGAAGGCAAAAGATGAAGGTATATAATTAAATTTTTTTAATCTGAAAAAACTTAACAAAATCTTATAGGAGAAGAATATAAATTTAATGAAATAGATAATTTCCACGAAATCCTGATTTAAAAAATGAAATCATAGTTGAGTAGATACTTTGAAATGCAAGTACAGGAATTTGGAAAAACACATAAAACTAAATATATATAAGAAATGAGAAAGAATATGTGATGATAGAGACTTCATATTCTGATAAAAGGAACAACCAATGTCCCTAGACAATCCTACCTAATGACTTAAAGGAAACTGGAGGAAGTAAACAAGATAGAGCTTAAGAGTGGTTTTGATGACTTTAAGAAAGGAAAGTAAGAGAAGGAAAACAATAATTTATGTAACAGGGATCCTAATACTCATATAATCTGAATATTTAAGAAGAAGCACATATAAATATGGAGGAAGAAATTGGAGAACTGTGCCATTAAGTAAGAGCTTTCATGTGAATCAAATGAGGGAGAGTTGATCTGAAAGCAGAATAAAAGGAAATAAAGGGCAACAAAAACAAAAATCATACAATTTTGCTCAATAGAAGTTGAAGAATGTGAAGGCATTGAAAACTTGCACATAACAGAAACTCCAAAAATGTTACCAAACAATGAAATGCATAGTTTAAAAAACAGCACCAATGTCCAAGATAATTTTGAAAAGGAGATGGGTGTACTTGGATTGGAATTTCAAAAAAAAGTCTTATTTGAGTTTCATGTCATAAATCCAAATAATGATCCAACCATACCACAACAAAATAAACAAACAAACAAAAAAATAGCCCCATCTCCACTCACTGTTATCTGACAAAAATAACACAGAAACCACACATTGTGACCAGATGGGGATTTATATATAGAAGGTAGAACTAGATCAATAGTAGTAAAATTGTCAGCATAATTCACTATCTCAATAATAAAAAACAACAGAAATCATATGATAATCTCAATGCATTTTGTCTTTGACAAAGTACAATCTTTTATGTGAAAAAATCCTACAAATCATAGAAATAGAGGGATTTTAATATCAAAGTCAAAACCAATCATTATATTCAATGGTGTTATTCTGGAATCTTTTCAAAAAATTACTAGAAAGAAGTAAGGATGCCCAATTTCCTTACTAGCATTTGACATACTTTGGAAATATTAGTAACAGCAATGAGAAAACTGATGGTTGGTGCTTGTCCATTCTCAAAGAAGGCCAAAATGAAAACATTATGTTGAAGGTAAGGTAAGTGTGTCTGGCTGCTCAGTCCAATGCCAGTTCAGAAGACTTACCAAGTGTCACTAGGTGGCACAAAGCACTAAAATGGAAATCAGTAATACTTCTCTTTAGGAGTTGTAATTTGGTCCCAGACACATACTAGCTGTATGACCTGGGCAAGTCATTTTATCTTTCTATAAAAAGAAATAAGGTAAAATAATTTCAATGGCCAAATATGGCAAAGAAGAGATACAAGTACACATGTTTGTTGATGTTATGATGGTTTACTTGGAAAAATCCTAAGTAATCATTAAGATATTTATAGAAACAATTAGCAGCTTCAATTGTATGGCAAAAAATAAATCCTTAGGTGGAGCCAAGATGGCGGAGAAGATACACGCGATTTTGTGAGATCCTTTCTTCCCTCATTACCAAGTAGTTAAATCAGCCTCAAAAATACCGCTGGACTGATAGAAACCACAAGGTCTGGAAGCACGACTTACCAGCTGAAGAGAATCTGGAGTTTCAACAGAGAAGGTTGGTTCCCAGGAGAGGAAGAAAAAAGGCCAGCACAGACAGGGTGAGGTGCTAGCACACTACGCCGATTTGGCTGGGGAGGGCTCTGGGATCAGAGAAGCCACTGAGATAGAGGAATCTGGTACAGGCTGTTAGCTCTTCTCTGCTTATAAAACAGCAGTCCAGAAGAGAACTCAAGCCACTTTAAAATATAAAGCCAGATACTAGAACCACCCCAATCCAGAAGTGACCTAACAGATCTCGGCACAGCAGTGTGCCCCGGCTTCTGCTGCCTGGGACTTCACCTGGGGGTAGTTAAGAGAATGAAAAGTGGGGACACGGCCCAAGGCAACATCTAATTCACACGGTAGCTGGCTTGGCAGGAAGCTGTGGAGCTCAGCCCCGGGAAGTCTCAGAGAAGCGGAACTTTTGAAATAGGGACTGCGGTTTCTGGGCAGACACTTCCAGTTTGAGTGCAGGGGCTTTTCACTTCAGCTGCTGACATCCACGCCCCACGGGACGCATAGGCTGGGCTTTGTGTCACCTTTATTGTTCAGTCTTAAACCTCAGGGAAGTTGCTAGGACACACAGAGCACTCAAAGCTCAGCCATGCTAATCATCTCTGAGGCACTTCCAGGGAGGGGGTGGGGAACTCTCTCACAGAGCTGTCTCTTAGCTCAGGTGCAGGAGCCACTGCATCCATCCAGTCTGGGAGGAAGCTGGTGAAGAAATAAATAAATAAACTTCTTATCCCAGGGACAGACCCCAAAAGATTTTTTAATCATGAGTAAAAAGCCAAGAAGAACTATTGATGCTTTCTACAGAGAAAGAGTGGATATCCAACCCCGAGGAAGTTAATAGTAGAGAGTCAGCAGATAACAGCCTAAAGAGGAACGATACCTGCCCCCCATCACATAACTCTCTCCTAGATAAGCCTATTAAAAAATTAAGAGAGTTTGAAGAAAAATGGGGAAAGGAAAGAGAAGCTATGATAGAGAATAACAATTTCCTGAAATCTGAATTGGAAAAAATAAAGAATTCACAGGAGATTCAGGGAAACAAAATTTGTGAATTAGAAAAGGTTAAAAAATCACAGGAAAGTAGGATTTCTGAATTGGAAAAGATAAAAAAAATCTCAAGAAAATAGGATTTCTGAATTGGAAAAAGAAAATAATTCTCTAAAAAAATTTAGGGAACACCCAGAGAAGGAACACTGGGAAGTGAATGTAAATTGTTAGCACTACTGTCTATCTACCCAGGTTACTTATACCTTCGGAAGCTAATAATTAATGTGCAACAAGAAAATGGTATTTACACACATATATTGTATCTAGGTTATATTGTAACACATGTAAAATGTATGGGATTACCTGCCATCGGGGGGAGGGAGTGGAGGGAGGGAGGGGATAATTTGGAAAAATGAATAATAAAAAAAAAAAAAGATAAGGGGGGAAATAAGAAAATAACATTATTTCTACCTGCACCTATTTCTTTTATTTGAGCATACCCAGGCATGTTCTGTTTGCTTTCAATACAACAATTAGGAAGTAGGGAAATGAGTCCCTTGTCAAGCTATGTGTGATTCATGAGCTTTTAATTTATTACCTTCTTTCACCCATATTATGGTTTCTTTTTGGAAGTACTTTTTAATGCTTTAGAATGTCATGGAAGAAAGGATCTTTTGATGGTCCCTCTGCCCTGTGACAGTAGCAAGAAAGCAATGTGCTACATCTGATAAAAGAGACACTCTCCATCTGATACCTGCTTGGATGCAGCCCTCCAAACAAGATGTGAGAGCAGTAAGGGCACAAAAAGGCCCATTCTCAAGGTCAGGAGTTAGATAATAAAGGATCCTAATTCTATTTCCTATCTAGGTTATCTTGAGCACTTTGCATCTGTGAACTTCAAATAAATTGAAAGGCAATCAAATGAAGCGGTCAACTAAATAATTTCTAATGCCTATCCCTTCTGGCTACAAATCTTATAATAACTCTTGTGATAATTGCACACTTATTTAGAAAGTTCTTTTATCAATACTTAAATGTACTTAGTTAACAAACTTTGAATTAAAATATAGAAATTTTATACCAATTTCAAAAAAAAAATTAGGGAAATGGAAAAAATTCAACAGAGCAAAATAATTCACTTAAAAACTCAATTGGGCATATACAAAAAGAACTAAAAGATGTGAATGAAGAAAATAACTCCTTAAAAATCAGGATAGAACAAATAAAAATGAATGATTCTTTGAGAACCCAAGAATCAGTCAAACAAAACAAAACAAAAAAAAAAAAAAAAAAAAAGCTGGAGAATAACGTCAAATACTTACTGAGAAAATCTATACACCTGGAAAATGGATCTAGGAGAGATAATCTGAGGATCATTGGACTTCCCAAAATCTATGATCAAAAAAAGAGCCTAGATTCTATTTTACAGGAAATCATTAAAGAGAACTGTCCAGAGATAATAGAAACAGAAGGGAAAATAGGCGTCGAAAGAATTCATCAAACTCCTTCTGGAAAAGACCCTAAAAAAAGAACACCATGGAATATTGTGACTAAGCTGCAGAATTACCACACAAAGGAAAAAAATCTTGCAAGCAGCTAGAAAAAAACAATTTAAATACCAAGGTGCCACAATAAGGGTCACTTAAGATCTGGCTGCCTCCACATTAAAGGATCGAAAGGCCTAGAACCTGATATTCCGAAAGGCAAAAGATCAAGGATTGCAACCAAGAATAGACTACCCAGCTAAGTTTAGCATTTTCTTCCATGGAAGAAAATGGTCATTCAATGAAACAGAGGAATTCCATTTGTTTCTAAGAAAAAAACCAGACTTAAACAAAAAATTTTGATCTACATCCACAAGACTGAAGAGAAACAGAAAAAGGTAAACAGAACTCTTGAGAACTATATCTCTGTTGTGGATATACAGAAAGTCTACATGGATAATTTGACTTTACTGATATTAAAAAAAAGGGGGAGAGTAGTAAAGGGAAGAGGGTAGTATCAGAAAAAGGGGAGGGAGTGATAAAAAGAGGGAAACTGCATCCCAGGAAGAGGCATAGAAAATATACCATATCTGAGGGAATTTAGAGAGGGGGAAAAAGATTGTGTGAATCTTACTCTCATCAGAAGAGGCTCAAAGAGTAAATAATTGACATAATTGTTTTTCAGAGAATTCTGAAATTAAAAGGGGGGAGAGGAAAAGGGAAAAGGAAAAGGGGAATAAGGGAAGGAACTTGGAAGGAGGGAGGAGGGATACTAAAAAAGGGTGGGCTGTGCATCACAAGTGGGGTCTACAAATTAAATAATGGGGAAGGGGTTCAGGGGGGTCAAGGGAAAAAGCAGAATCTGGGGATAATATGATGGCAGGAAATACAGAATTAGTAATTTTTTTTTAATTCATTTTTCCAAATTATGCCCTCCCTCCCCGCTATGGCAGGTAATCCCATACATTTTACATGTGTTACAATATAACCTAGATACAATATATGTGTGTAAATACAATTTTCTTGTTGTACATTAATTATTAGCTTCTGAAGGTATAAGTAACATGGGTAGATAGACAGCAGTGCTAACAATTTACATTCGCTTCCCAGTGTTCCTTCTCTGGGTATAGTTATTTCTGTCCATCATTGATCAACTGGAAGTGAGTTGGATCTTCTTTATGTTGAAGATTTCCACTTCCATCAGAATACATCCTCATACAGTATTGTTGTTGAAGTGTGATCTTCTGGTTCTACTCATTTCGCTCAGCAACAGTTGATTTAAGTCTCTCCAAGCCTCTCTGTATTCCTCCTGCTGGTCATTTCTTACAGAGCAATAATATTCCATAATCTTCATATACCACAATTTACCCAACCACTCTCCAATTGATGGACATACATTCAACTTCCAGTTTCTAGCTACAACAAAAAGAGCTGCCACAAACATCTTGGCACATACAGGTCCCTTTCCACTCTTTAGTATTTCTTTGGGATATAATCCCAATAACAGCAATGCTGGGTCAAAGGGTATGCACAGTTTGATAACTTTTTGGGCATAGTTCCAAATTGCTCTCCAGAATGGCTGGATTCTTTCACAACTCCACCAACAATGTATCAGTGTACCAGTTTTCCCACATCCCCTCCAACATTCATCATTATTTGTTCCTGTCATCTTAACCAATCTGACAGGTGTGTAGTGGTATCTCAGAGTTGTCTTAATTTGCATTTCTCTAATCAGTAGTGATTTGGAACACTCTTTCATATGAGTGGAAATAGTTTTAATTTCATCATCTGAGAATTGTCTGTTCATATCCCTTGACCATTTATCAATTAGAGAATGGTTTGGTTTCCTATAAATCAGGGTCAGTTCTCTATATATTTTGGAAATGAGACCTTTGTCAGAACCTTTACTTTTAAAAATATTTTCCCAATTTGTTACTTCCCTTCTAATATTGTTTGCATTAGTATTGTTTGTACAGAAACTTTTTAGTTCGATGTAATCAAAATCTTTTATTTTGTGATCAATAATGATCTCTACTTCTCCTCTGGTCATAAATTCCTTCCTCCTCCACAGGTCTGAGAGGTAGACTATCCTCTGTTCCTCTAATCTATTTATGATCTCATTCTTTATGCCTAAATCATGGACCCATTTTGATCTTATCTTGGTATATGGTGTTAAGTGTGGATCCAATTCTAATTTCTGCCATACTAATTTCCAGTTTTCCCAACAGTTTCTTCCGAATAATGAATTTTTGTCCCTAATGTTGGTATCTTTGGTTTGTCAAAGATTAGATTGCTATAGATGTACCCTTTTTTGTCCTTTGTATCTAATCTGTTCCACTGATCTACCGGTCTATTTCTTAGCCAGTACCAAATGGTTTTGGTGACTGCTGCTATATAATATAGCTTTAGATCAGGTACACTTAGACCACCTTCCTCTGACTTTTTTTTTCATTAGTTCCCTTGCAATTCTCGACCTTTTATTCTTCCATATGAATTTTGTTGTTATTTTTTCTAGGTCATTAAAATAGTTTCTTGGGAGTCTGATTGGTATAGCACTAAATAAATAGATTAGTTTGGGGAGTATTGTCATCTTTATTATATTTGCTCGGCCTATCCAAGAGCACTGAATATCTTTCCGATTATTTAAATCTGACTTTATTTTTGTGGCAAATGTTTTGTAATTTTTCTCATATAATTCCTGACTATTCTTTGGTAGATGGATTCCCAAATACTTTATACTCTCAACATTTGTTGGAATGGAATTTCTCTTTGTATCTCTTGCTGTTGCATTTTGTTGGTGATATATAAGAATGCTGAGATTTATTTTGTATGCTGCCACTTTGCTAAAATTCTGAATTATTTCTAATAGCTTTTTAGCAGAGTCTTTGGGGTTCTCTAAGTATACCATCATGTCATCTGCAAAGAGTGATAGTCTGATTTCCTCATTTCCTAGTCTAATTCCTTGAATCTCTTTCTCAGCTCTTATTGCCAAGGCTAGCGTTTCTAATACTATATTGAATAGTAATGGCGATAGTGGGCAACCTTGTTTCACTCCTGATCTTACTGGGAAAGGTTGCAGTTTATTTCTATTGCATATTATGCTTACTGATGGTCTTAAATATATGCTCCTGATTATTCTAAGGAATAATCCATTTATTCCTATACTCTCAAGAGTTTTTAGTAGGAATGGATGTTGGATTTTGTCAAATGCATTTTCTGCATCTATTGAGATGATCATATGGTTTTTATTAATTTGATTATTAATATGGTCAGTTATATTAATAGTTTTCCTAATATTAAACCAGCCCTGCATTCCTGGTATGAATCCTACTTGATCATAGTGTATTATCCTGGGGATGATTTTCTGAAGTCTTTTTGCTAATATCTTATTTAAGATTTTAGCATCAATATTCATTAAGGAAATTGTTCTGTAATTTTCTTCCTCAGTTTTTGATCGACCTGGTTTAGGTATCAGTACCATGTCTGTGTCATAAAAGGAGTTTGGTAGGACTCCTTCATTCCCTATTTTTTCAAATAGTTTATATAGCATGGGGCTAATTGTTCTTTAAATGTTTGGTAGAATTCACATGTAAATCCAACTGGTCCAGGGGATTTTTTCCTGGGGAGTTGATTAATAGCTTGTTCTATTTCTTTTTCTTAAATGGGACTATTTGAGCAATTTATTTCCTCCTCTGTTAATCTAGGAAGCCTATATTTTTGGAGGAAGTCATCCATTTCACTTAAGTTATCAAATTTATTGGCATAAAGTTGGGCAAAGTAACTCCTTATTATTTCTCTAATTTCCTCTTCATTGGTGGAAAGATCCCCCTTTTCATTAGTAAGACTATTTGATTTTCCTCTTTCTTTTTTCTGATCAGATTTACCAAAGGTTTATCTATTTTATTGGCTTTTTCATAAAACCAACTCTTGGTTTTATTTATTAATTCAATAGTTTTTTTTACTTTCAATATTATTGATTTCTCCTTTTAATTTTTGTATTTCAAGTTTAATTTTTGGTTGGGGGTTTTTAATTTGGTCTTTTTCTAGCCTTTTAAGTTGCAAGCCCAATTTGTTAATCTTCTCTTTCTCTATTTTCTTCAAATAAGCCTCTAAAGATATAAAATTTCCCCTTATTACTGCTTTAGCTGCATCCCACAGATTTTGGTATGATGTCTCATCATTGTCATTATCTTGGGTGAAATTATTAATTTTTTCTATAATTTGCTCTTTCACCCAGTTATTTTTTAAGATGAGATTATTCAGTTTCCAATTACTTTTTGGTCTATTTACCCCTAACTTTTTACTGAATGTAGCTTTTATTGCATTGTGGTCTGAGAATAAGGCATTTATTATTTCTGCATTCCTACATTTAATTTTGAGATCTTTATGTCCTAATATATGGTCAATTTTTGTATAGGATCCATGAATTCCTGAGAAGAAAGTATATTCCTTTCTATTGCCATTCAGTTTTCTCCAAAGGTCTATCATACCTAGTTTTTCTAATGTTCTATTTACTTTTTAAATTTCTTTCTTGTTTGTTTTGTGGTTTGATTTGTCTAAATCTGAGAGTGCAAGGTTGAGATCTCCCACTATTATAGTTTTACTGTCTATTTCTTCTTGCAACTCTCTTAACTTTTCCTTTAGAAAGTTAGATTCTATACCACTTGGTGCATATATGTTTAGTATTGATATGGCTTCATTATTTATGCTACCTTTCAGCAGGATATAGTTTCCTTCCTTATCTCTTTTAACTAGATCAACTTCTGCTTTTGCTTGATCTGAGATAAGGATAGCTACCCCTGTTTTTTTGGCTTTACCTGAAGCATAATAGATTCTGCTCCAACCTTTTACCTTTACTCTATATGTATCTCCCTGCTTTAAGTGTGTTTCCTGTAAACAACATATTGTAGGGTTCTGATTTTTGATCCAGTCTGCTATCCATCTCCTTTTGATGGGAGCGTTCATCCCATTCACATTTACAGTTAAAATTACTAATTCTGTATTTCCTGCCATCATATTATCCCCATATTATGCTTTTTCCCTTGACCCCCCTGAACCCCTTCCCCAATATTCAATTTATAGACCCCCCTTGTGACGCACAGCCCTCCCCCCCTTTTTTTTTAGTATCCCTCCCCCCTCCCTCCATGTCCCTTCCCTTATTCTCCTTTTCCTTTTCCCTTTTCCTCTCCCCTTTTGTAATGAGGTGAGAGAGAATTCTCTGAAAAACAAATATGACAATTATTTACTCTTTGAGCCTCTTCTGATGAGAGTAAGATTTACACAATGATTCTCTCCCTCTCTAAATTCCCTCAGATATGGTGTATTTTCTATGCCTCTTCCTGGGATGTAGTTTCCCTCTTTTTATCACACCCTCCCCCTTTTCTGATACTACTCCCTTCCCTTTACTACACCCCCTCCTTTTTTTCCTTTTATATCAGTAAAATCAAATTATCCATGTGTACTTTCTATATACCCACAACAGAGATATAGTTCTCAAGGGTTCTGGTTACCTTTTTCTGTTTCTCTTCAGTCTTGTGGATGTAGATCAAATTTTTTGTTTAGGTCTGGTTTTTTTCTTAGAAACAAATGGATTTCCTCTATTTCATTGAATGGCCATCTTCTTCCATGGAAAAAAATGCTAAACTTAGCTGGGTAGTTTATTCTTGGTTGCAATCCTTGATCTTTTGCCTTACGGAATATCAGGTTCTAGGCCCTTGGATCTTTTAATGTGGAGGCTGCCAGATCTTGAGTGACCCTTGGTATTTAAATTGTTTTTTTCTAGCTGCTTGCAAGATTTTCTCCTTTGTGTGGTAATTCTGCAGCTTAGCCACAATATTACATGGAGTTCTTTTTTTAGGGTCTTTTTCAGAAGGAGTTCGATGAATTCTTTCAATGCCTATTTTCCCTTCTGTTTCTATTATCTCTGGACAGTTCTCTTTGATGATTTCCTGTAAAATAGAATCTAGGCTCTTTTTGTGGTCATAGTTTTTGGGAAGTCCAATGATCCGCAGATTATCTCTCCTAGATCTATTTTCCAGGTCTATAGATTTTCCCAGTAAGTATTTGACATTGTTCTCCAGCTTCTCATTTTTTTTTGTTTTGTTTGACTGATTCTTGGGTTCTCAATGAATCATTCATTTCTATTTGTTCCAACCTGACTTTTAAGGAGTTATTTTCTTCATTCACAGTTTTTAGTTCTTTTTGTAAATGCCCAATTTCATTTTTAAATGAGTTATTTTGCTCTATTGAATTTTTTTCCATTTCCTTAATTTTTTTTTTTTGAGAATTATTTTCTTTTTCCAATTCAGAAATCTTATTTTCTTGGGACTTTTTTATCTCCTCCAATTCAGAAATCCTACTTTCCTGTGATTTTTTTTACCTTTTCTAATTCACTAATTTTGTTTCCCTGCTTCTCCTGTGAATTCTTTATTTTTTCCAACTCCAATTTCATAGCTTCTCTTTCCTTTCCCCCTTTTTCTTCAAACTCTCTTAACTTTTTAATAGTTTCTTCAAGGAGAGAGTTATGTGATTGGGGGCAGGAATCGTTCCCCTTTAGGTTGTTATCTGCTGACTCTCTGCTGTTAACTTTCTCAGGGTTGGATACCCACTCTTTCTCTGTGTAGAAGGAATCGATGGTTTTTTTGGGCTTTTTGGTCATACTTAAAAAAATCTTTTGGGGTCTGTCCCTGGGGTAGGAAATTATTTATTTATTTCTTTACCAGATTCCTCCCAGACAGAATGGATGCAGTGGCCCCTGCGCCTGAGCTAAGAGACAGCTCTGGGAGAGAGTTCCCCACCCCCTCCCTGGAAGTGCCTCAGAGGTGATCAGCACTGCTGTGCTTTGAGGGCGCTGTGTTTTAGCGCCTTCCCTGAGGTTGAGACTGAACAGTAAAGGCAACTCAAAGCCTAGCCTATGCGTCCCGGTGGGGCTTGGATGTCTGCAGCAGGTGATGTGAAAAACCCCTGTGCTCAAACTGGGAAGTGTTGCCCACTATCACCATTACTATTCAATATAGTACTAGAAATGCTAGCCTAGGCAATAAGAGCCAAGAAAGAGATTGAAGGAATTAGAATAGGAAATGAGGAAATCAAACTATCACTCTTTGCAGATGACATGATGGTATACTTAGAGAACCCCAAAGACTCTGCTAAAAAGCTATTAGAAATAATTCAGAATTTTAGCAAAGTGGCAGGATACAAAATAAATCCACATAAATCCTCAGCATTTTTATATACCACCAACAAAATGCAACAGCAAGAGATACAAAGAGAAATTCCATTCCAAACAAATGTTGAGAGTATAAAGTATTTGGGAATCCATCTAGCAAAGAAGAGTCAGGAATTATATGAGAAAAATTACAAAACACTTGCCAAAAAAATAAAGTCAGATTTAAATAATTGGAAAGACATTCAGTGCTCTTGGATAGGCCGAGTGAATATAATAAAGATGACAATACTCCCCAAACTAATGTATTTATTCAGTGCTATACCAATCAGACTCCCAAGAAACTATTTTAATGACCTAGAAAAAATAACAACAAAATTCATATGGAAGAATAAAAGGTCGAGAATTGCAAGGGAACTAATGAAAAAAAAAGTCAGAGGAAGGTGGTCTAAGTGTATCTGATCTAAAACTATATTATATAGCAGCAGTCACCAAAACCATTTAGTACTGGCTAAGAAATAGACTGGTAGATCAGGGGAACAGATTAGATTAAAAGGACAAAAAAGGGTGCATCTATAGCAATCTAATCTTTGACAAATCCAAAGATACCAACATTAGGGATAAAAAATTAGAGATAAAAAATTAGGGATAAAAAAGTAGAGGAAGCCCCATCCCCCGCAAAACAGACCAATTGTTTCTCTTGTCAATTTGTTTTCTTTGATTCCTACTCTGACAAAATGAACAAAATATTCAAATGGGCTCTAAACATTGACAGCTTTTGTATGGAGAGAGAGCAGACTTCAAACACTCAGGAGACTAAAAATAGATTGTCCCCAGATGAATCCCCTAAGAGGGATATGAGCTGCTCCTCAATACAAAAGAATCTCATAGAGGAAATGAAAAAGGCTCTCACAAGAGTGCTGGAAGAGAAATGGGAAAAGGAAAGGGAAGCTTGGCAAGAGAGCCTGGAGAAGTCATCCCATGCATTCAAAGACAGAGTGGATAAAGAAATCAAATCATTGAGAAACAAGATTAGTGAGCTGGAAAAGGTAAACAATTCCAAGGAAAACAGGATTAGTGAGCTGGAAAAAGAAAACAGCTCTCTAAAAAATAAAATGGATAAAATGGAAAAAAAAATTCCATAGAAGATAAAAACTCTATTGGACAATTACAAAGAGATATAAAAAAAAATGAGTGAAGAAAATACATCATTGAAAATTAGACTGGAACAAGTAGAAATGAATGACAAGGAGAAACCAAGAGGTAGTCAAGCAAAACCAGAGAAATGAAACAATTGAAAAGAATGTCAAGTACCTTATTAGAAAGACAACAGACCTGGAAAACAGATCCAGGAGAGCCAACTTGAGAATAATCGGACTCTCTGAAAAATGTGAGGAAAAAAAGAGCTTGGACACTATTTTTGAGGAAATTATCAAAGAGAACTGCCCAGACGTTCTGGAAACAGAGGGTAAAATAGACATTGAAAAAATTAATCGATCACCTACTGAAAGGGACCCTAAAATCAAAACGCCAAGTAATATAGTGGCCAAGTTCAAGAACCATCAGACAAAGGAAAAGATATTGGAAGCTGCTAGAAAAAAGCAATTCAGATATGGAGGAGCCACAGTAAACATAACCCAGGATCTAGCAGCGTCCACATTAAAAGAACGAAGGGCCTGGAACATGATATTCCGAAAGGCTAAGGAACTTGGTATGCAGCCAAGAATAACTTACCAAGCAAGAATGAGCATCGTTTTCCAGGGAAGAAGATGGACATTTAACAAAATAAATGAATTCCATCTATTTTTGATGAAAAAACCAGACCTACATAAAAGGTTTGATCTTCAAATACAGAACTCAAGAGATTTCTAAAAAGGTAAAAAGAAATCTTGAGAACTATACTTCTGCCAAAAAAATATATAAAGAACATATGTACAATTTGTCTTAGAAACTAGAGGTGGAAAGGAAATTATATCATAAAAAAGTGTAAAGTGGTGGTACTACATCTCATGAAGAGGCAAAGGTAACCTATTATATCTGAGAGAAAGAAAGGAGGGAGATGAACATAGTGTGTATCAATAGACATATTGGATTTATGGTGAAACTTCTTCCACTTCATTGAAAAGTGACAGGGAAGGAGTAAGCTAAGGGGAAGGGAATACAGAAATTTTGAGGAAAAGGGGTAAAATAAGGGGAGGAACTTTAAGGTGGGGGAGGGATCCTAAAAAGGGAGGGCTGTGAAAAGCAAGTGGTGTTCACAAGTTTAGAGGGAAGGAAAGGGGAAAAGCATAAGCAGGGGTTAATAGGATGGCAAGCAATACAGAATTAGTCCTTCTAACCATAAATGTGAATGGGGCAAACTGCCTCATAAAGAGGAAGCAGTTAGCAGACTGAATTAAAAGTCAGAATCCTAGTATATGTTGTTTACAGGAAACACACCTGAAACAGGGTGAGACATTCAAACTAAAAGTAAAAGGGTGGAGCAGAATATATTATGCTTCAGGCAAAACCAAAAAAGCAGGAGTAGCCATCCTCATCTCAGATCAAGCAAAAACAAAAATTGATCTAATTAAAAGAGATAAGGAAGGGCATTATATCCTGCTAAAGGGCAGCATCAATAATGAAGCAGTATCAATATTAAACATATATGCACCAAGTGGTGCAGCATCTAAATTCTTAAAAGAGAAATTAAGAGAGCTGCAAGAGGAAATAGATAGCAAAACTATAATAGTGGGAGATCTCAACCTTGCACTCTCAGAATTAGATAAATCAAACCACAAAATAAATAAGAAAGAAGTCAAAGAGTAAATAGAATACTAGGAAAGTTTGATATGATAGATCTTTGGCGAAAGCTAAATGGAGACAGAAAGGAGTATACTTTCTTCTCAGCAGTTCATGGAACCTACACAAAAATTGATCATATACTAGGGCATAAAACCTCAAAATCAAATGCAGTAAGGCAGAAATAGTAAATGCATCCTTTTCAGACCACAATGCAATCAAAATTACATTTAATAAAAAGCCAGGGGAAAATAGACCAAAAAATAATTGGAAACTAAATAATCTTAAACTTAAAGAATGATCGGGTAAAACAGCAAATCATAGACATAATTAATAACTTCACCCAAGAAAATGACAAAAATGAGATATCATACCAAAATGTGTGGGATACAGCCAAAGCAGTAATAAGGGGACGTTTTATATCTCTACAGGCCTACTTGCATAAAATAGAGAAAGAGAGGGCCAACGAATTGGGCTTACAACTAAAATTGCTAGAAAAGGAACAAATTAAAAACCCCCAGACAAACACAAAACTTGAAATTCAAAAAATAAAAGGTGAGATTAATAAGATTGAAAGTAAAAAAAAAAAACAAAAAAAAACTTTTGAATCAATTAATAAAACTAAGAGTTGGTTCTATGAAAAAACCAACAAAATAGACAAACCCTTAGTAAACCTTATTTAAAAAAGGAAAGAGAAAAAGCAAATTGTTAGTCTTGAAAATGAAAAGGGTGAACTCACCACCAATGAAGAGGAAATTAGAACAATAGTTAGGAGCTACTTTGCTCAACTTTATGCCGATAAATTCGATAACTTAAATGAAATGGAAGAATACCTTCAAAAATATAGCTTGCCCAGATTAACAGAGGAAGAAGTAAGTAGTCTAAATAGTCCCATCTCAGAAAAAGAAATAGACCAAGCTATTAACCAACTTCCTAAGAAAAAGTCCCCATGACCAGATGAATTTACATGTGAATTCTACCAAACATTTAAAGAACAACTAACTCCAATGCTATGTAAACTATTTGAAAAAATAGGGATTGAAGGAGTTCTACCAAATTCCTTCTATGACACAGACATGGTACTGATACCTAAACCAGGTAGATCGAAAACTGAGAAAGAAAACTATAGACCAATTTCCTTAATGAATATTGATGCTAAAATCTTAAATAAGATATTAGGAAATAGACTTCAGAAAATCATCCCAGAATAATACACTTTGACCAAGTGGGATTTATACCAGGAATGCAGGGCTGGTTTAATATTAGGAAAACTATTAGTATAATTGACCATATTAATAATCAAATTAATAAAAACCATATGATCATGTCAATAGATGCAGAAAAAGCATTTGACAAAATCCAACATCCATTCCTACTAAAAACGCTTGAGAGTATAGGAATAAATGGACTATTCCTTAAAATAATAAGGAGCATATATTTAAAACCTTCAGTAAACATCATATGTAATGGCAATAAACTAGAACCTTTCCCTATAAGATCAGGAGTGAAACAAGGTTGCCCACTATCACCATTACTTTTCAATATAGTACTAGAAACTCTAGCCTCAGCAATAAGAGCTGAGAAAGAGATTCAAGAAATTAGAGTAGGAAATTAGGAAATCAAATTATCACTTTTCGCAGATGACATGATGGTATACTTAGAGAACCCCAAAGACTCTGCTAAAAAGCTATTAGAAATAATTCAGAATTTTAGCAAAGTTACAGGATACAAAATAAATCCACATAAATCCTCAGCATTTGTATACATTACCAACACAATCCAACAGCAAGAGATACAAAGAGAAATTCCATTCAAAATAATGGTTGATAGTATAAAATATTTGGGAATATATCTACCAAAGGAGAGTCCGGAAAAATTACAAACACTTGCCACAAAAATAAAGTCAGATTTAAATAATCGGAAAGATATTCAGTGCTCTTGGCTAGGCCGAGCAAATATAATTAAGATGACAATACTCCCTAAACTAATCTATTTATTTAGTGCTATACCAATCAGACTTCCAAGAAACTATTTTAATAACCTAGAAAAAAATAACAACAGAATTCATATGGAACAACAAAAGGTCGAGAATTTCAAGGGAAGTAATGAAAAAAAAAATTTAAGTGAAGGTGATCTAGCTGTACCTGATCTAGAACTGTATTATAAAGCAACAGTCACCAAAACCATTTGGTATTGGCTAAGAAATAGACTAGTTGATCAGTGGCATAGGTTAGGTTCACAGGGCAAGATAGTGAATAAAAATAGCAATCTAGTGTTTGACAAACCCAAAGATCCCAAATTTTGGGCTAAGAATTCATTATTTGACAAAAACTGCTGGGAAAACTGGAAATTAGTATGGCAGAAACTAGGCATGGACCCACATTTAACACCACATACTAAGATTAGATCAAAATGGCCCCAAGATTTAGGCATAAAGAACGAAATCATAAATAAATTGGAGGAACATGGGATGGATTACCTCTCAGACTTGTGGAGGAGGAAGGAGTTTGTGTCCAAGGGAGAACTAGAGACCATTATTGATCACAAAATAGAAAATTTCGATTACACCAAATTAAAAAGTTTCTGCACAACAAAACTAATGGAAACAAGATTAGAAGGGAAGTAATAAATTGGGAAAACATTTTTACAGTTAAAGGTTCTGATAAAGGCCTCATCTCCAAAATATAAAGAGAATTGAGTTTAATTTATAAGAAATCAAGCCATTCTCCAATTGATAAATGGTCAAAGGATATGAACAGACAATTTCAGATGATGAAATTCAAACTATTTCCACTCATATGAAAATGTTCCAAATCACTATGGATCAGAGAAATGCAAATTAAGACAACTCTGAGATATCATTACACACCTGTCAGATTGGCTAAGATGACAGGAACAAATAACGATGAATGTTGGAGGGGCTGTGGGAAAACTGGGACACTGATGCATTGTTGGGTAGAGTTGTGAAAGAATCCAACCATTCTGGAGAGCAATATTGAATTATTCCCAAAAAGTTATCAAAATATGCATACCCTTTGACCCAGAAGTGCTACTACTGGGCTTATACCCCAAGGAAATACTAAAGAAGGGAAAGGGACCTGTATGTGCCAAAATGTTTGTGGCAGCTCTTTCCATAGTGGCCAGAAACTGGAAGATGAATGGATGTCCATCAATTGGAGAATGGCTTGGTAAATTATGGTATATGAAGGTTATGGAATATTATTGCTCTGTAAGAAATGACCAGCAGGAGGAATACAGAGAGGCTTGGAGAGACTTACATCAACTGATGCTGTGTGAAATGAATAGAACCAGAAGATCGCTGTACACTTCAATGTTGTATGAAGATGTATTCTGATGGAAGTGGATATCTTCAACATAAAGAAGATCCAACTCACTTCCAGTTGGTCAATGATGGACAGAAACAACTATACCCAGAGAAGGAACGCTGGGAAGTGAATGTAAACTGTTAGAACTACTGTCTATTACCCAGGTTACTTATACCTTTGGAATCTAATATTTAATGTGCAACAAGAAAATGGTATCTACACACATATATTGTATCTAGATTATATTGTAACACATGTAAAATATATGGGATTGCCTGTCATCAAGGAGAGGGAGTAGAAGGAGGAAGGGTATAATTTGGAAAAATGAATACAAGGAATAATGTTAAAAAAAAATAAAGAACCATAGTTCATATATGGCTAAAGGCAATTAATACCAAAATTTTTGTTATGTTGTCTTATTATTGTCATTCTCATTAATGAAATTATAGATTTTTTCTAAAAAAAAATAACAAATCCTTAGAAATCAACAGAATTTCTTTTTTTTGTATTTTAATTTTTAATTTTTTATTAATTTTTAAAATTATAACATTTTTGACAATACATATGCATAGGTAATTTTCTTTTTACAACATTATCCCTTGTACTCCCTTCTATTCCAAAATTTTCCCCTCCTTCCCTCCACCCCCTCCCCTAGATGGCAGGCATTCCCATAAAGATTAAATATCTTATAGTATATCCTAGGTACCATATATATGTGCAGAACTGTATTTTGTTGTTGTTGTTGTTGCAAAGGAAAGATTGTATTCAGAAGGTACAAATAATCTGGGAAGAAAAACAAAACAAAACAAATAAACAAAGAAAAAACAAAAACAAAACACCTCTAAACTTGATCACATTGATAAATGAAGTATTCTGTATTCCTATCATTGAAGGATAGGAGAGAAATCCAGACCTGTGATTTCATTAATTATGCAATTT
This sequence comes from Sminthopsis crassicaudata, assembly GCF_048593235.1. Classification (NCBI taxonomy): domain Eukaryota; kingdom Metazoa; phylum Chordata; class Mammalia; order Dasyuromorphia; family Dasyuridae; genus Sminthopsis; species Sminthopsis crassicaudata. Next base: position 413,921,686 of record NC_133617.1, on the reverse strand, counting down.
ATGTACTTATGATGCAATTTACTCATATTCCAGAAATAGTTCAGCCACTCCCTACTCTATACCAACGTGTTTTCTTTAGAAATGTATTGACATATACTTCCTATGTCAAATGGTATGAACACTTTAATACCTTTCCTTGCCATCCATTTTTAAAGTGGCCTGTGTATGAATTAGGCCTTTTGTTATAGCAAATTGAACAGTGTATTTGGAGTGAAAAATCTTGTCTTCCTGTCTTGGTTCTGATACCTCCTGACTGTGTGGTCTTGGGCATGTCAATGCACTTTTCCTAATCTCAGCTTTCTTTTCTGTAGGAAAGGATGACTGATATATTACCTATATCATCATGATGTTTATTGTAAGGAAAGTGCTATGTAAATGTGGCTCTTGTCACCAAGGAAGGCTGCTTTCCATTTTTGCACCTTGCAAGCTTAATATTTTATCTATAAGATTACCAACCACATGAAAGCTGATATCTACTCTGCCATACATCTTCATGAGTGAGAAGGAGAAAGATAACTCATTGGAAGCAGTGGTTTCTGGACACCTCGTGAATTATCCCACTTCTTATGCAGATAAATGCCATGACAGATTAGTTATTAAATGTAAAATATACTGTACAATATAAATCTTTCCTCATGTTGCTCTCTGCATGACAGAAAGTGCTCCAGAGACAAGACTAGAAAATTAAGTGTTGGGAAAGAAGGAAGTGAAGAGGAAGCTGCAAAAAGCATGGATCCTTAGGAGACTTTGAGGAACAAAGAGTGGGTTGAACTATAGGAACTATTGAATGGTGATTAGGTGACATGGTTGCAATGGTAAGTAACTTTTTGTAAAGGAAGAGTATACCTAGTGATGGGAGTGGGGGAGAAGCTAAACTCTTAGAATAAAATAAATTGGTTTAGTCAAAGGGAACCTAATTTTCTATCTACAAAGCAAAACTTTCTAACAATTCTAAAAATGGAATGGGCTAGGAGGTCCCCTTCCTAAAGATCTCCAGGCAATAGTTGGATGATGACTTTGGGGAAGTTATTCTTTTTTATTTTTACAAAAATTTTATGCTTAGATAATTTTCCAGCATTGACAATTGCAAAACTTTTTGTTTCAACTTGGGGAAGTTATTAAAGAGAAAGTTCTCAGTCAAGTACAGTTCAGACAAAATGGATCCTCATCTTCCTTCCAGATCTTAGGATCCATGATTCTATATTTTGTTCAATTATGACAAGAAGGTAAAGACAATCTCCAAAGAGGTCTCTAAAAATGCTTTGCAATTTTGTATTTCAATGTCAACAGCAAACTGAACTTCCTAGTATAACAGGAACGATAGACAGAAAAACGACTTAGTCACAAGAATGTTCATTCTCCATTCAGAGCATGTAATATCTTACATGTGTATAGCTGTGTCCATTTGGATATATTATTCATATTTGCACTAATTTTTGTCCTATGTGATAAATTGTAGTAGCTAAATTTCATTTTATACTTTCTCTGAAATAATGAGGAAGTTACTATGGCCCCATGATTCTAGACATCTGCATCATGGGAATTTGTCAGCCTTCTTTGAAAAGACTTTATAATCTGGGTTCTACCAGGTATTTCTCTTTTTCTAAAGTTCTTTGCCATTTAAAGAACCGTTTATAGCAACCCTTTACATTGATAGAATTATCTATCCAGAGCACCTCAGAGGTCAGTTTAACCTTTAATTTTATAGCTAAGGCCAGAGAAATTAAGTGGCTTGCCTAAGTCACACAGATAGTAAGAATCAGAGACAAATTTTGACTTTAGGCTCAACTGTTTAAGGGGGGAACTGATGGGGATTGAGGTCCCTTTTAAGATTCCTTTCTAATTGCCCAACCCATGGCTGACCTTGATTCACAAATCCCGGTCAAAGGCACCCTTTGAATATCTGGGCCCAGCCCTACTATCAACTCAGCTTCCCCCCACTCTCACCTGATCTGAGCTAACTGAAAAGCCCACCAAGAATTTAGGGGTACTGCCCATCATCTTCTAGGTATAAAAGAAATGAGCTGGAGTGCTCTCTTGGCAGGAGCCCTCCCAGCCAACACATGGTATCCTTCCAGCTATGTAAGGGTTCCTGCCTGCCCAGTGGCCACCTCTGGCCCTGGTGTCTTTCTAACTGAACTTTACTTCCAAATTTCTACAATAAACCTTTTATTTATCAATCTAGGTTTTTGGGCCTGTAAATTCATTTACAAGGGATACTGCGCCTCATGGGATCTCTGAGCTGAGAAATGGGGTTCCCCCTTTTCTTTCCCTCATTAGTTGGTGGCCCTCATGGGGACCCTGAAAATTGTTCCCCAGAAAACTAACGTTAACCTTTTCAAGTCTCTCAGAAGCAATTTTTGTCCTTAGAAGCTTGAGCAGCTTCCAGGAAGAATATCTGTGTTCCTACACTCGTCTCCTCTATCTCTAAAACATAGGGCACCCAGACCAGGTTTGGGGTGCGAGCAAAGTCTCCCATGGAGACTACCTGCATTTCAGAAAAAAAAAAAACACAACACTCTCCTTTTGTCTCACTCTGTCTGTCTCTAGAGACAAAAGACCTTCTTTTCCAAGACATTTCTAATCCCTTTATCTCACCAGAAAAGCCTGCCCTCAGGCCACAACTCAGACACAGGAGAGTGTCTCTTCACCCCTCCCCCCACCATGTGACCAATCTTCTCAGGTCCCAGGCTGACAGAGATTCTGGGGGAGAAATCTGCATTTGAGCCCCTCTCTCACTTCACCATAGTGGTCAGTCTGTAGCCACGAGGAGATGGTCAATGGATTGGGGTGAACTTGGAGATGTGTCTCTACCCCATGGTGTGAGCCTTCACCTTTGCCACCCGAGAAGCACTGGCTAAGATAACATCTCTGCCTTCCCCCATCCTCTCTCTTTCCCATGTGGCTTAACCTGCCATTTAACTGCTTCCATCCTGTTCCCTTCTTGGGGTACAGTGGGGAGATTTGGGGACTCTTTTCAAGATCTCTAGAAACGCCCCTCCCATAGCTTTTACCTGGCTCTTAAAGGAGCCAAGGCTTCCAGTTCTTCTTAGAGAACTAGCTTGTCCCATACCTTTTAAAATGGAATTCAGTTTCCTGACCATGCTCCCTAGGCTGGATATAGGATTTTAAAGCTGCCCATTTTCTTTCTAAGCCTCAGGGCATACTTACCTGCTCTCTAAAACCTAGAAAGAGAATTTAAACTGTTCAAGCTTTTTTCTGTCTCAGGAGTTCCTAGTGCACTCTCCTATTTCTCTGGATTGGCATCCTATGCCCCCTATGCTGACAATTAAAAGATGTGCTTTCTAAGTTCTGGTCCTGGCCAGTCTAGAGCTTCAGAAAGGAGATATTTGCAATTTTGGCTGGGGAACTAAATTCCGAATCCAGGCAAATTAATTGTTAAGAGAGTGAAAATAGTTTCTTTTATCTTTCTCTCATCCTGACTACAGCAGCGGGAGGAGAATTAAGAGATTGAAACTATTTAAATACTCTTTAACTACTTTTAATTTGGTGCCTCGCTAGAATCTTTTTCTGTTCTGGTGTGCGACTGCCTCAGTTTCCTTAAACTGTCTCTCTCTTGTCTCAATTTATTTGGCTTCAGTCCAGGAAGTCCAGGGATATAGAATAAGAATAGACTCTCCCTCAAGCTGCCTTTTAGAGAATGGCTAAATTAACACTTGAATTCTATGTAGAACAATCTCTGTCTACTCGCCCAACCCACAACTTGCTTCAGTAGTAGTTTATCTCCAATTAGGGCCTGATCTTTCTAAATGCCCCAAACGCTCCCACACCCTAATCACTAGAAGATGGGTGGGGGTAGGGTCTTTTGTCTTTGACTCACTATTCTCAGCATTAAGTACCTCTAGCCGGAGGTAAATGTTAGCTGCCTTCCCCTCCCTCTGCCTCTTCTAACAGAGTAGGGAGGGGTCACATGGGATTTCTTCACACCCACCTTTCACAGAGAAGGTTCTGAGTGAGATAAGCCAGTTTTCAAATTAATCCATCTATTTTTTTTTTAAAGACTTGTTAAAACTGGGGGACTACTGTTTGAATATTGTTCTGTATGAGAAAAACTTTTAACTATTGCTGTATAAACCTGTTTAAATATTGCTGCATAAAACTATTTACTATTGCTGTTTCAGGAAATTTACTAGTCTGTTATGTATAATCTGATAATTTCTGTAAACAGGGGAGGAAGGAAACTGAGATTTCAGCTGGTTAGGAAATTGGGAAAAACTGATGTCTTATTTCAGTTCAGGCCAAATTGGAAACTATTTTACTCTTTGCTTAAAATTTGCTAGACTATGATTTGCTGAGTTATGTTTTAACTTTGAAATCCCTTATTCAGTCTTTGGGATTACTCTTTAAAAACAACCAAAACTCAGACACCTGTACTAGGACTGGCAGCCTCTCTGATCTGTTTCTCCCCTTCTATTACCCCAGTTCCTTAATTATTATTTCAGCATTTTGACATCAGAACTCTAATGGTTTGGGGTGGCCTGTCTTGGTCTAACTGCATAATTTGCTCTTGCTCGAGAGACAGAGACAGAGACAGAGAGAGAGAGAGAGAGAGAGAGAGAGAGAGAGAGAGAGAGAGAGAGAGAGAGAGAGAGAGAGAGAGAGAATATGAAGCTCTCAACTTCACTTTTTTTTTCTCTCTCTCAGAGCCCCTGACGGACTTGGGGTGCCCTCTTAGGGGCAGCAGGACTGCCTTGAGCACTGCTACACAGCAGACGCTGAGTTAAATGCACAAATGACCACAGACCTAAAGACTGTCCATCTCTGGCTGAGATGCCCCCAACTGCAGAGATTCGAACAGGAAGACTTTTGTCTCTCTGAATAAGGAGTGCTGTTCTATGCTAATAATTCTGGGGTTATCGGGGAGAAACTGGTCCTTGCCACAAGTCCTTGTGTTTTCTAGTTTTAGTCTGGTTTCTTATTATTGTCCTGACTCAGTTTTCCTAATTATCCTGCCTCAGTCCTGCCTCAGTTTCCCTGCCTCTTAGTTCAGCAAAACCTCCCCCTTTCTCTTTATCAGAATACTTGATAAAATCTTATGTTTCAGAATAGCAGAATGCCTCTCCCATCCCAAGCTATGGGAATCTCTTATCAAGATGCTGTCTCCACTGATTATGTCATCTCTCTAGAGACCTACTCCAATATTGCTCTTGCCTCTATTTCAGTCTTCCTGTTCATGAGGTAACATAAACCCCCACACTCTATCAGCGAGGTGGGACAGCTCAATTTCCTAGAACTTGATTGACACTGTCTAGAGCTCTACACTCAAGCCAAGCATTGCTCATTGAGACATCATGGCACAGCTCTGGTGAAATTAAAACTTTTTGTTGTATCTCTCTCTCTTTTAGGGTTGCCTAAAGGGAATGAAGGCTATAGAGTTGGGGTCTGGTTACTGCTTCTCAATAAACTTCACTGAACAGATTATCTAACCTTATCTCTACCCACCTTGAGAGCGCTTCTACCCCCAGCAAAGCTAACTCTTTTGAAGCCAAAAGGTTAGGAAAAAGCAATAATCAGACTTAGCCTGGGTTTCTGTGAATGTCATCCATACTTCAATAGGATTTATTTTTAAAAGTTTAACTGCTAACTTCTTGAATTCTCTTATGTGGAATTAGACATCCTGTATATGATTGTATTTTGCTATGGGTATTTTAAAAGCAAACTGATTTGTATGAATAATTTGTATGAATATCATCTACTTGGATATGAACCTATGGGGACAAATTCATTATTGTTATCAATATAAGGGATATTTGTTTAGAATTTATGTTCTTGCATTTTTTCCTTCTGTAACTGATTTTAAGATCAGAGCAATAGTCAATACAAATTGTTAATGCAATTCAATTATGTCATACCTTGCTGTTTCTAGCCTGATTATATGTAATCATTGTATCCTAAATGCTTGGCCAAATAAGTATTTAGCCTGGTCATCTGTCTGCTACTGGACAACTAATAGAGATCTGTAAGAACAAAACTGACTTCTAACACCTGTTGGTTTCCTTTATCTCGTTAACCTGAGACTCTTCCTACTCTTCTCAGGGTAAGTCCTCCCTCCAGACACTCAGAGAGAAGCAGAGGTGCTCTTTTAATGCAAATCTCTTCTAGACTTAAGCCTTAGAAGACCCCAATCTCTGACCTGAATTCGAGCAGGAGGAGCTGCCTTCTCACCACCACAGCAAACACCACAAGGGTTGACCTGGCCCCCAGCGTCCTGTTCCCTGGTAGGAATTGAGGTCTGGCCCTGTTTCCTTTTTACCTCAGGATAGCCCGAACAGCCCAGGGGTCAGTAAGCTGGGTAGGCTATGCTGATGCTTTTCACCTCTCCCCCATAAAGAGTGGAGAAACTAGGAAGGAAAAGATTCAGGATGTTTGCTTATTGAATAACTAACTCTCTTCAAGAAAAACAGCACAGTTTTTCCAACATTTCCAAGAACTTAAACTGCATTCTTATCTTGATCTGCAGCTTTGACAACTGGGGATACACACCCATCCCTAGACCCTGCCTTACAAAAGAGCAGTGGTTCATTAAATCTACTAAATATCAAGGCCTCTTGCCTCCCCTGACTTCTGAGTCCACACCCTTTAATCCCAATCCCAGGAGAAATTAGCTTTCCTGGAAATTAAGGGTGAAAGAGCTAGGCTACAAATATTTTTTCCTCTCAGCATTTTCTCCTATTTCTCTTTGATAATTAGATGGGCCATCAGACAAGCAGCCCACAGAAGGGACCTGATGCATTTCTTGCTAAAGGCCCCATTCTCCTGAATGTCACCATCTCCACCCTGGATGACACCCCACTTTTAATTTGTTCCCGAGATCTGTTTTCTCTAGGCTTCACACTTTGGATTCTCAGCTGGCCTTTTAGCCTAGAGAACATTGACTGGGGACAACTGACTGGGACACCCCCTCGATGCCCTGCTGCCATCCCCCACACCTCACGCCTCACCTCCTGGCATGGAATCCCAAATCTCTACGACCCTTGTCACCTCGAAGCAGTTAAAAGGAGATCGATGCCCCTTTTCCCACATGAATCTGGAGGCAATGGTTTGAGGGGGGGAACAAGACGAGGGGACCCCGCTACTCTGAAGATCTTTGGAGAAAATCTTCAACCTTGCCTTAAATGAAGGACACTGCCCCAAATTTTCTTTTTTCTTAAATGAATTTAAGGCTCAACTGTTTAAGGGGGGAACTGATGGGGATTGAGGTCCCTTTTAAGATTCCTTTCTAATTGCCCAACCCATGGCTGACCTTGATTCACAAATCCCGGTCAAAGGCACCCTTTGAATATCTGGGCCCAGCCCTACTATCAACTCAGCTTCCCCCCACTCTCACCTGATCTGAGCTAACTGAAAAGCCCACCAAGAATTTAGGGGTACTGCCCATCATCTTCTAGGTATAAAAGAAATGAGCTGGAGCACTCTCTTGGCAGGAGCCCTCCCAGCCAACACATGGTATCCTTCCAGCTATGTAAGGGTTCCTGCCTGCCCAGTGGCCACCTCTGGCCCTGGCGTCTTTCTAACTGAACTTTACTTCCAAATTTCTACAATAAACCTTTTATTTATCAATCTAGGTTTTTGGGCCTGTAAATTCATTTACAAGGGATACTGCGCCTCATGGGATCTCTGAGCTGAGAAATGGGGTTCCCCCTTTTCTTTCCCTCATTAATTTTAGTGTAACTTCTCTTTCCACTGTACCTAATGCAATAGCCATTATGACCTCCGTTATGTTAATGGAGCAACTGTGGCTTAGAAAAATATTAAAAACTTCATCTGTGTCATCTAAAGTAGATAGAACCCAAAGTTCTGGACAATTGGTCCATGATATTCTCTGAAAGTTCATTAATGTATATGGAAACTAGTTTTAACTAAATAAAGAAAACCAGTACTGCTAAGGACAAATTAGCAATAGCAGTTGCTGTGGTGGTTAATTAGGCAGGAAATGGCCATCCTACCACCTTTTCTCTTTCTTTTCTCTCCCTCAAGTACTATGGTGGACATTGTACAAATATGGGATGCCATTCTTCTTCTAAGAGTTTAAAGTAACAGAAAACAATGGTATATACAGTATGACCTTTGAAGAGTACACAAGCCTATACAAACACTGGCATTGATTATAGAAATGAATAATTCATTTACATTCTGTGTGCAAGCAGAGGGGTAAGTGTAGCTATTGAAATGTGCCTGAAATCTGGGAGTGGGCATAGTAGTACTGGGGGAAAGCACCTATTGGCTTTCTTTAAAAAAATATATATACTTTAACTTTTTTTTTTTTTTTTTTTTTTTTTTTTTTTTTTTTTTTTTTTGATTGGGAGCTAGCTTGAAAAAAAAAATATCACTTTTAACACCTTGAGAGTAGGAAGAGCACTGCTCTGGGAGTCTGGAAAACCCCTGGGCTCTAGTTATGGTTCTACCATTAACTAGCTTTGGATATCAGCTTTTCAGTTTTCCCATCAAATTTAAGAATTTGAATTATATGATTTAATGTCCCTATGTCCTTATGTTCCCAGAGCTCCACTAACTCATAATTTTATATACATGAATTTGGATACATGAGAACTCTACTTATTTCTGGATTTTTCTGTGTCCTCAATCCTTAAAAGAATCAAAATCTAGATTGTGTTTTCAAATACTAGAGTTTGTCTTTGCCCTTCTGATTTAGTGGAAAGATAATAAAAGCTACAAGTAAATAGAAAAACTCCTGGGAGAATGAACAACAACTTCACAGCATTCCTGTTATTTATGAATTACAGCAGAGAGAATATATTATGCTTTTGAGATGTACTCCTGATATTACAGATTAAGATATCAGTAGATTAAGACATACCTAAATCATCAGAAATCATCCTCCTTTTCTTAACTAGACCAGGACTTGGTTTGGGTTTCTTCTTGTCTAGGATGGAGGAACATATGATCTTCATCAATGGTATTTTAAGGCTATGACTTACACTGATCAAAATTAAGAATATTGCCCCTCCACAAACCTTTATACCCCAACTTAACCACTCTTCAATATTCTAGATGTGTCCATATTCTGTTTTTTATTTCCTTGAGTGGATGTTGATTTGTTTCTAAAAAAGCTACAATTTGCTCCATTCCTCTGCCTTTGTTGAGAGTATAGGTATAAGCAGTATCCACAGGAGAAAGGCAGGACTTAAAATGAAAGAACTTCCCTCCATCCTGCCAGATTAGTATAGCTGTGAAAAGGGACCTCTCACTAGCAACTGTAGTGAAGCGGCTTTATTAAAAATAATAATAATAAAAAAAGGGATCTAGGTTAATTCTAGCTATTGACCCTGCGGGCAGCACTTATATGGGCAAAAGGGGATGTTTTCCAGTGCTGGTATTGATTTCCATGTATAAATCCCTTCTTGCAGAAACTATTCCCTCATCCTTGCCTGGGTAAAAGTAATCATTTTCTTTATGAATCACTCATTCGAGCCATACCCCAATCCACTTGTAAAATAAAGAAAGGTGGGAGAAAAAATCCAAAAAACAAATACCTTTAGTAGCAAAGTAACCTGGCTTTATATCAAGGTATTTTCTTTTATAGACTGTGCCTTAGGATATCACACAGCCTAAACGGCTAAGTGCCCAAAGAGCACTGGCAACTTGAGCACCATGCCATAACTGTGGCAAAAACTAATCCTCTGCTTTGGTCATTGTGACTGTGTTATACTGAGAGCTGGTGAGAGCCTGGCCTCCCACCCCCATGCTCGCTGAGCTGCTCCCTTCCATGGGTTCCAGAGGTCCAGAGCCCTTGGGTTGGAAAAGGGCCCCTTTCCTTGGCTTGCTTGAGGTAGTTCAGCGGTGGGTACAATGAGAGGTATTTATTCAAGGGGTTCAGCCATCATGCTAAATAAAATCACCCATTTAGGTTGGCAAATATTGACTCAAGCTGTTACATGCTTTTATGTATTTCTACAACTCACAATGTTCGAGGGCTCAGCAGGCAAACAAGAACAGGTACAGGAAGTCATTGTGGTGTTTTGGACCTCTGTTTGTTTTTCGCCCGCTGCTGATGTATGTTTCCCATTGTATGTGGCTGGTTACTAATGACCTTGTTATGGAGTGCACTGCAGTTGATAAGACCAAAGGCTTTAATAGAATACAAATACATTTTACATTTCCACTTGAAGAGTTTATTTTAATTGTGTTTTGAAATATACTGTACCCTAAAGGCCTCTCTCTTCCTTGTAATGTACATTTTCAAAATAAAATCCTGCAAGGAATGGAATGCATAATGGGGTGAGGTGTAATGGGCAGTTTTGTATTGAATTTGAAGAGAAGTTGATAGTATCTATTCTGCATAAATCTATACAAGTCTATGGGCTAGGCAGGGAAAGAAATGGGGAAGAAAGATTTGCTACTTGGGAAGGGACATTGTATTCATCCACATTTTTAAAGAAATGTATGTCAAATGATGGAAATCACCTTATAGGTTTCTAGACATTTTCCTCTGCTTTTACCTTAGCTTATGTCAGCACTGTGGACTGGTGCAGATATAGCCAGAGAGACTCTTGCAAATCAGACTTTTATAACATCTCTTGTAAAAGTCCTCTTCTCTATCTATACCTGGACTATTGCAATAGCTTTCAAACTGGTCTTCCTGCTTTAAATCTTGTCCCATTTGACCCTATCTTGCACATCACTGCCAAACTGATCTTCCTAAAGCACAGACTGAACCATTTTATTCCCTTTACAGTAATCTCTAGTGGCTTTCTTTTATCTCTAGAAGCAAATATAAACTCCTTTGCTTGACATTTAAAACCCTTCCAATTGGCCCAACCCTGACTTTTCAGTCTGGCCTCTCAAGTCTTTTTGATAGTTCTTATGTGTGACATTATATTTCTAATCTTCTGCTTTTACATTATGGATCCCTCATGGCTTGTACACATCTTACCTAACCCCTCTTGCATCTCCTTTTTAGAATCCCTTACTTCCCTTTAAACTTAGCTCAGCTGCTATAGTCCACATGAAACCTTTTATGATTCCCTGATTCCCTAGCCAAGTCATCATGTATCTATCATATATATGTATGTATGTATGTATGTATGTATGTACAGAGATAGAAAATATAACAATGCCATCTCTCCTAATAGAATAATAGAATATAAGCTGCTTAAAATCGGACATTATTTCACGTTTGTTTTTGTTTTCCCAGCTCCAGTAAAGTATCACATCTACTGAATATTGATTAATGCAAAAATTTATTTCAGCATAATATACATACACACTTGTAAATACATATACACACATATCCAAATTCACATTTTCAAATTTTAAGAATCCATGATTTTACTCCTATGAGCATTTTGTGTTTTGATAAACATTATATCTCTTCTATGCTTTAGTTGGTATCCTGTTGAAGAAAATGCAGCCAAAAATTCATCTTCACTTGATAAGATTCTTCTTGGTGATAAAACACAAATAGAAAGACTCAAATCTTTTTTTCTAGGATGCAGCTCATTCACCATCTTTCTGATGCCCACAATTGCTAGTGTCCTCCCTCCCATAGTGACTTTTATTTAACTACTTCATAGTAACATGTCACCAGCTGCCTCAAACATAAAGTGAATAAGCAATGTTTCTCGAGGAAGAAAGACTTGGGTTTAAATTGGTCCATAGACACTTCTTGATTATGTCATCCTGGCAAATCATTTAATTTCCATTTTCCCTCTGTTTCATCAACTATAATATGGGGATAAAAACAGCAGCTACCCTACAGAGTTGTTGTGAGGTTCAAATGAGGGAATATTTGTAAAAAGCACTTAGCACAGTGCCTAGCACAAAACAGGAACAATATAAATCCATCCTTCCTTTCTCTCCTTCCTCTCATTTATGCTATATACTATATATGATGTGTATATATGCCTATATATACACATATACATGCATAATTCTCTATATATGTCTGCATGTACCAACATGTATAAATGTATATATGTAATATATCTGCATACACGTATTGTTTTCATTAGAATGAAAATTTCTTATATGTTAGAATTATTTCATTTTTTGTCTTGTATCTCTAGTACTTAGCACAGGGGCTAATTCATGATTAATAAATATTTGTTGATTGGTCAAAATCTTGCTTATGCCATATGCAAGCTCTGTGACTTCAGGTAAGTCACTTAACCTTCCAAATATTCAGAAACAATTTAGTATTTAGCATCCTAAGATATGCTCCAAATCTAAAGATTTCAGATGAAATTTTGATTTGCTTCTGTCTAGGAAGTTTCTATGCAGAAAATTTCCCAAACTTATTAAAGTATAGGCTAACATAATTTTAAAATAGATATTAAATACATGCATATATATGTGAATGTGTGCATTTATCTATATACTTAATAAATGTATGATTGATATATAAATATTAATCTGTTTAATAAGTACAATTATATTTGGGAAATACTCAATACTTTAAAAAGGTGTTGAAAATCCAAGTCTATTTAACATTGATATTCTTTAGGTGATCTAGAACCCAGAGTCTTAAACTATGGTTCACAACCTTATATGGGCTCTCATAACTGAATGTGAGATTCATGAAATTATGACTTTTTAATCAGTAAATGTTTCATTTATATAATTACCTCATATACATATATACCTGAGGTTACATAAAAATTTCTTAGGTGAAAAGGGGTCATGAAAAGAAAAAGTTTAAGAATCCCTGGTCTAGAGTAATTGCAAGTGAAGTAGAGGGAATTGGACAGATGAAGAATGGGTGGGGAGTAGGCAGTAGAACATCATTATTGAGTTGTGGCATAAAAAGAAGTACCAAAGACATCTATTACCTTAAAAGGAGATTGGCTAGTCATGTAGTCATTGAGGTCTAAAAGTTGAACTCTCATTATTAAAAAAAGTATCTAGCATAGAAATTCTTAAAAAGGCATGAATTAGGATGAAAAGTTGTGGTTAGGATTGCAATATGTCCTAGTGAATTGAGCTTCTCTGCTACTAAGATGAGAGATTCATGAAAATATTGAAATATTTTTGCATATGTCCCCAAGTATATACACTTCCATTTATACATCCACACTTACACACATGCTTTCCACCCAGTCACATTAGCCTTTAATTTCATTACTGAAACACCTGAGTTTAAATTCTCTTCATGGATACAGATCAGTAGCTGATCTATGCATTCAAGAGCTGCAGAGTAACCTGGAAAGTTATGAGGTCCATTAACTTGCCTCTCATCTCACAGCCTATGTGCCAAGTTTCAGAACCAGAATCTGACCATGACTTTTCCCAGGATCAATATTGTTAACTTCCGTAGCTCAGGGACATAAAGACACAAGCATACTTTAGAGTTGGAAGACATTTGACCATCTAGTCCAACCCACACATTTTTCAGGTAAGAAAACAGAAGCAGAGAGAACTCATTAAGATAATACTGACAGGAAATAATAAAAGTCCGGATTTGACTCCAGTTTCCATCTGGTTTCAAATTGAGTGTTGTTTCCATTGCACCATTCTGCCTCCCTCTATAATCACACACACATCCACACACATCCATATACACAAATTTATGACTATCTATAATTATAGCTCTATCTAAAGTTCTAATTATATCTCCATAAATGTAAGAGGATTCACTACATGTGAAAGTCTCAATAGTCTGAGAGGTAATTATGGCTAAATAACATTGGTCCTAAAGTATTTAAGAATCTATAATGCTGTTAAGCCTTTGATTTTCCGTTAGTATAAAACAAAGGTGTTTCTATTTTTTTTTTCCTTTGGAGTATCTTGACAATGATTGTATTCAATAGTGAAGGTGAAAAGTTTCGTTTTAGCTTTTTTTTTTTTTTTTTTTTTTTTTTTAGATTTTGACATTGTTGTTAGCTCAGTAAAGGGAGGAGAATTATGAAGTTGGTTGATTCTGATTTTCTATTAAAGAGCCCTTTTTGTTATAGCTTAGTATCTAGATATGTAAATGGAAAATACCTTTTGTTTGAGTTTTTTCCATTAGACACTTTTTATGCAAAAAAAATCTGCTAGTATAACAAATTAGATTGATTATTTGGCCCAATGGCTTAGCATAAATCTGGTTTGACTAAAAACCAGACAAATCAAGTTAATTCTCCATGGTTACACGTCTAGTGAATATTAGAAGTAAGATTCAAATCCAGGTCTTTCTGGCTTCAAGTTTAACGGTATGTTTTATGTTATGCTATCTCTCACATATTTTAACTTTAACTTGTGAAATGGTGATGCTGAATTGATTATACCGACTATTAGAAGACTTAATTCTCTTTTAAAAATATTTACTAAGCATTACTATATACAGAGCTTTGTAGTAAGTATTAGGACTACAAAAACAAAAAAATCCCCAATCTAAAGCAGCTTATATTCTATTGGCTTATGACAACAGTAACATCTGTTGAATTTTTACAAAATTCCTTTGGAGAATAATGATGCAAAAAGAAAAGCCCTACTAAAAAGTGACCAAAATCCACAGGCATGGGTAGCACCTAAACAGTCTCTGAACTTATTCAAAGGCTAGAATGGGGATATATAGAGAGCCAGTTGCAAAGTGGCAATATTTAGGGCAAGAGGAGAATTAAGGAACTTTGTGAAATTTTGCATAATCCCTCAGAATTTCATCTTAAAATATTAACACACTGAAACTTAAGTTGAACTAAATTTTGTTCATTACAGTCACATAAATACCCACAATATCTTTCTCTTATTATGTGATAAAATTTTTTATTCTAGAGTTTAAAGTAGATTCCTGATCAATCAGAAAAAGGCAAGGAAAATCACTTATAAACATTATATTTGTAATAAGCAATGTCAGGATATTTTCTCCCAACCCCTTCTTTCCAAACTCTGTCTCTCCTTCCCCTGCCCACCCCCCCAATTCTCTCTTACGTCTCCTTCCCATTTCTCTCTTCCTTTCTAATTTTTTTTTTACTCTTTAGTTATCAGAATGCACATCTTTAGGATACTTAAGTATGTTTTGAGTCCAAATAAATGGTTAATATCTTTGAAATTTTGCACAAAATATGTACCTATGTGTATCACACACCTATGTGTGTATACAAGCATATATTTAGGAGCTCATCATGCTAGTTCTGTGTATAGGCACAAAAGTGAATTCTCTAGATTTAGCAGAATCCCAACTGAATTAATTGGTAGGTCTTGAAAGGAAGATCTGTGACTTTGTAGGGGCTTTTATCTTTTAATGGTGAATTACTCTATCCAACTCAAACCTCCCTCAGAGCTCCAAAAGATCTCAGCAAGCAAAGAATATGGCACCACTCAAGGCAGGACAAGATGGGGCTTTGAAGATAGTATAAACTATGTTTTCTTGTTGACAAAATAATCTGAAGCTTTTGTTATGTGTTTCCATAAAAGACTTCCCAGGCGTAAAACAATATGGCAGCACTGGTTTCTCTAGAGTCCAGGATGATAAGTATAGTTTTCAGCACTTCATAACTACTCATTACATTTATTTCCCTATTTTCTTTGTTAGTCCTTTCCTGTTGCTATTCTGAGCCAACACATTTTTGGCTTCCCCACTGAAGCATGAGCTCTGCCAATCAGCAGGAAATATAATACAGATAAGATTCATATAAACTCTTTTGAACTAGTAAAATAGCTGGATGGGAAATGGATGTTAAATTGTTTACATTTGGCAGGAGAAGAAAAAAGTTCCATTTTTAAATTCAAAGCCTCTTCCACCTCTGTAAATGAAAACAAATCACATGGGTCATGTAGCGTTCCACTCCTGTAAAATCCATCATGAGACTGATAAAAGCTTTCGTAAATCACCAACTTTATCTGGAGCTTGTTTGAAAGACTCATTCCCCAGATTAAAATGATGCAACCTTTTGCCCTGTGTCCTTTGGAAAAGGAGAGAGTCATCTACAACAAACCTAGGTCACACTCCAAAAATAATTTTCCGAATACCGTCAGGCTATTCAAATGGATGCCCAAAATGCTTTCTGGGAGATGTACCCCCAAACTCCTTTTTCACTTAGCCCTTTTCAAGTCAACAAGAAAAGGCACAATGGCAAGGACTCAAAGAGATACAGTTCTTTTTTTTTTTTTTTTTTCTCTTGTTCCTGTTGAGTGGAAATAGTTGTAAAAGACCTTAGGGAGTACCTGGTTGAAACCTCTTAATTAACAGAAGAGGAAACCGGTCCAGTAAGATGATGTGACCAGTTCAAAGCAATATAAAGAGCTAGCAACAGATGGAACTAGAATATAGTTTCCTGTTTGCTAGTTCAGTATTTACTCAAACTAGACAAGCATTTGTCTAGTTCTGATTATTTGCAAATCACTATTAAGCACAGAGGATACAAAGACAAATATGGTAACAGTTTCTTCTCTTAAAGACCTTTTTGTACTCTACTTCTGTAGTTCCCTGCCTTTCTTCACGTCTTCCCTCCTTGCTTAAAATATTATGGAAAACCTGTCCTGATCCTTCTTAATTTTAATGTCTTTCCTCTGTTGATTATTTCTAATTGATCTTTATCTTGACCATAGGTTGTTACTTTCCTACATATATACATACATACAACTATAAACATATATATATATATATATATATATATATATATATATAGCATATATGTGTATGAGAGAGAATAGTCATTATATATTAATTTTACATGTATGCTTTTATACATATGTTCATAACTAGTTATTTTTATGTTGTCTTCTCAGACTGAACAAGGACTATTTTTCACATTTCTTTTTATCTCCAGAACAGTTGCTGATATATACCAGGTGTTAATAAATATTATTGACTGGTACATATATATATATATATATATATATATATATATATATATATATATATACACACACACACACAAGTTGTCTCTTGTAAATGAACATAAGTTCTTTAAATACAGGGACTTTTTCCTTTTGTATCTCTAGCATCTAGCAGTTTAATACAATCCTATCCAGTAAAAGCTTATAAACATTTGTTTATTAATTGATACTGACTCAGTCTTTATCTCTACTATATCTTTTCCAGGTCCAAACTCTAGGAGAACACACACTCCTTGAAGAGTTTTAAAAAATTTTATTTCGATTGTTTGTTTTTCTTTTGCCATTTTCAGTGCTTACCCCCATAACATGCTTATAAAAGTCCACATTTATCTAACTCATTAATGCTATCAAAGCCTGGGTTTATAATTTTGTAGTTATAGAAATAAGGGAAGTCCTACCAGTGTAGCTATGCAACTTCTCATAATTGATTCTTGTGATTAGATAAATCCGATCTAATAAACATTGATTAAAATTTTGAGAAATAATGTGGTTAAATGGATTAGGGTCTGACTTTAGTTTATTTATATATACTCTCTGCACCTTCATCTTTCCCATGTCCTACCTTGCCATAGGAAAGGAAGTATGAACGCTGCTTGCTTCCCATTGCCATTTCCATATTCTCTTCCTATCATTGCCACTCATATTCTCCTCCTCTGAGAATCATTCAGGCATATTTATGAACCAAACAAGAATCTGGTAGCTATTATCTATACATCCCAGTATACTCACTTTTCTTCCTTCCCTAGTAATAGCAGTGCCTATGTGAAGGTCTTTTACTCCTTCCCAAATCTTGCCTTCATACCTAAGAACTTAAGCATACAATATCAATGCTCTCTCAAGCAATATAACTTCTCACTTCCTCAGTTGACTTATTTCCCAATTATTTCTCCATTGCTCTTCAATTACATGCAGAAATGGTCATATCTATGATGTTGCCATCACTTGTACTCTACTTTTATATTTATGAACTCAGAAATTAATTTATCTGAGCATAATTTTTCTCATTTACATTTCCCTCTCCCTTAATCCTGTTCTTCATGCTCATTGTGACCTTCATTCCCTCTACCCCTTAGCTCATTAGCTAGCCATCATCTTTACTCTGTTTACTCTTTCCTCTCTTCCCATCTTCCCTTGGCAAATCCATTTAATTCTATATTAACCTATTAGACATTCAAGCCCTTAGCCTACTGATGAACATCTCTGGCCAGATCCCATCATCTAAATCATATCTATTATTTTATAGGTGAGAAAACTGAGGTCCAGACAAGTTAAATAACTTACCCTGAGTCACTCTCACTAATAAGTGTTTGAAGAAATATTCAAAGGCAGGACTTTCTGACTCCCATTCATGTATTTTATCCAAAACAGTCTCATCAATTTGTTTAGCAATTTTTGATTGACATCTATTTTATTTTGTATTTTCTAGTACCTTGCCAAGAGCACACAATGGGGAGGACAAGAATAATTATGAAAGCACACCATATCTGGATTATATTATTGACTGCTATGCAGAGTATCTTTGTTGGTATTCAATAAAAATTTACTTAATGAATGAAAAAAATAACACTTTAATATTTTCAGGACATTTTGTCTATATTATCTTATTTGCTTCTCACAATAGAGTAGATTCTATTATTAACCCTATTTTACAGAAAGGAAAATTATAGCTTAGTGCTTATGTCACATGGCTAGTGAGTATGAGAGGCAATATTTGAATACAGTTTTTCTTGACTTCAATTCTAGAATCCTGTCCACTGTCTTATCTTGTATAGTAGAAAGAAGACTGACTCTGGAGACAAATGATCTGAGTTCAAACTGTCTCTGACACTTAACTATTTGTATGACCTTGGATAATTAATTTAACCCTAGGCCTCCATTTCCTTATCTGTAAAATGAAGGGGTTGCAACAGAAGGCCCTTTAAAGCTCTAAATCTATGAATTTATGTATAAAAATTTGCCATTATTTAGTGCCTAGAAAGATGCATTTCTGAAAAGGGAAGATTTGAGTTTGAACTATAACATGGCTTTCTCACAGCAAGACCTTCTGCCATCTTGGCTCCTTGTTCAGAGACTAATGCCATGGTAGACTGACAAAGAGTTTACCAGGTTCCTCTGGGGGACTAGTAATCAGCCCCATAAGGATGACTGAGTCTAGCCTCTGGGTTCTCTTTGCACCCCATTGATTTGCTTTCTGCCCAGAACTCCTACTGACTTCAAACAACTGTGCTATATAGAGAAGACTCAAGGAATTGGGCCAGAGGAAGAAATTCTGGCCCTCTGACTGATCCTGAAAGGCTACTTTGAAGTCAATGGGCTCCATGTGGAAATCAAAAGGAAGTCTGTGTGATGCTGGGAGAAGCCAGAATTTTTTTTTTCTTTAAAGTGAACTACACTAGAATTCCCCAAAGCCAGAAGTGCTATCTGTTGCCAGCCTTATCCAGTCTGTTGTGACTCCTACTGCCACAGAATGATGGACATGCTCTATTGCCTGGGTAAAAGAGACCACTAGAATCTCTTAATGATCACAGCATAAGATGGAAAAATTAGACAGAATTGGCTAGGTGGTTTTGTGAATTTTTAAAAAGAATACTTCAGGTCTACACACTAACAGGATTTTATTCTTTATTTGCTCTGTTTTCATTCTAAATATGACAGTCACTAAAAGGAAGAACAGTCACCTATTAACACATGTAATTTGAATTCACTGTGAATGAACAAAAATAGTTGAACGAGTAAAATTTGCGCTACTGAAATTCAAGACAAAGGGAGCATAATCTCTGATAGAAAGATGCAGCTGTCCTGACAGGCTTTATTTTTATATTAATGGAAAAAAAACAACAACAAAAAAAACATAACATCCATTATTGCGTAGAGGACTAAGGCGAGGCTGTGGAATCAGGGCTAAGCAATTATCAGCTTGGGAGGTGTTTAAAACACACTTCAGTGGCGAGGTGAAGTGGTTGCTATCCAAAATGTGAGTGAAGCACGTTTGGGAGCTCCATGTAAACACCTGGGATTCTAATTTGATTATTCACAAACAAGCCCCCTCTTTAAAAGTTCATAAATAATAATGCAGCTGGGATTCCCAGCATTGATGCAATCAGGCCCAATTTATTGCAGAAACATAGTGAGCTGGGGGAGCATACCAGGGGGAGAGTTGCCTCTTATTTTCATATTCCATTGCATTTTTATTAAAACTGAGGCTGTTCTCTGATGATAGACGGTTATGAAATTTAGCAATGAAATGGATGAAACATTATCACACACACAGCTGTGCTAATGATACTTGGCAATAGGCTTAATAAAGGTGACTGGATAACAGATGCTTTCCTGATGAGGTGATATCTTCTACAAATAAAGCAAAATGTTCTGAAGCAGGGATTTCAGACTTTCCTGTCCTTTCAGCACATATATGCACAGAAAATGTGTATGTATATATATATTTATACACACATACATATATATACATATATGTGTATATATATATACATATATGTGTATACATATACATTTATGTGTCTGATTTTGAATAGGAAAACTTTCTTTGTAATTCCATTCTTATCTGAACAAATTCAAACATTCTATTCTAGTTCTTTATCATGATAAATATAGTGTCCAGGATTTTTGAAGTTTATTCCAACAGGATTTGTGTTCTGGCATGTTGCACAAGCTGAAAAGAATATGTAAAATGTGCAGTTCTAGTAATAGGCAAACTTACTTGTGTGAGAACCAGAGTATCTAAATTTTTAGAGAAAGATTAGTAGAAGGGCATGATTTGGAAGACCACATGCCCTTAGAAACAGAAAGTGGCTCAATCTTCTGTATATAGCTTTCATTTATAAAGTGAAAAAGCAAGAGAAAAGAAGGCACAGAATGCTCAAGGATACAGCCATGCAAAATGATGACATCATTTATTTTTTGGTTTCCTATATCACATTTCTAAAATCTCTCCCTTGAACATAGAATACTTCATACTTAAAGCCTCCCTGTGTCCTTATGTTTAACTTGGTTGGCCATCTCTTCAACTTTCTTCTACCTCAAATCTTACCAGTTATCTTTCAGAGAAGCACTCAAAATATTTAATTTTTTCCAATTTATTTACCAAATTTATTTATGTCAAAACATTTTTACACTTATTTTAAATTTTTGATCAAATTATTTTCTCTATTTAAGAGGTATCCCCTAAATTTTCAATTATTTGCCACCACTAAAAGAGTTGTTAGAAATAATTTTGTGCATATAAGTTTTCCTTTTTAAAAATATCTTTGAAAATTAGTATCACTGGGTCTAAAGGTATGTATAGTTTTATATCCCCTTCAGTATAGGTCCCAATTGCTCTCCAAAATTATTAGATGGTTTCATAACTCCAACAGCGCAGTAAGTGACCCAGTTTTTACACATTCCCTCAAGTATTTATCATTTTTCTTTTTTGTCATATTAGTCAATCTGACAAGGGTGAGGTGGTACCTCAGAGTAATTTGAATTTATCTAATCAGTAGTGAGAGAGAACTTTTTTATATAACTATAGATGTCTTTGATTCTAAAAACTTTGTCTAAAACTATTCATATCCTTTAAACATTTACCAATTAGGCAATGATTTATTTTCTTATTGACTCAGTTCTTTTTATATATTTGAGAAATTAGGCTTTATTCAAAATATTTGCTGTAAATTCCATTCTTCTCATTTTCTTCTGTTCTTCTCAAATTGGTTAAATTTGTTTTGTTTGTGCAAAAGGTTTTCAATTTGATGTAATCAAAATTTTGCATACTGTAATTTTCTCGATCTTTTATTTGATAATAAATTCTTCCCTTATACATAGATCTGACAGACAAACTATTTTATGCTTTCTTAACTTGCTTATGGTTTCACCCTTTATTCTAAATCATATAATCTAATCTGTTGGGTAGTTCTGTTTTATCGGTGAATTCATCTTTTTCACATTTACAATTATGATTGTTATTGTTCAGTTTTCTCACATTTGACTCTTTGGGCTCCCATTTCAGGCTTTCTTAACAAAAAAAGAGGAGTGATTTGCCATTTCTTTTTCCAGCTCATTTTATAAGTGAGAAAAATGAGGCAGAGTTTTAAGTAACTTGTTCAGAGTCACTCAGCTATTAAATATCTGAGGCCAGTTTTCAATTTAGATTTTCCTAACTGTAGGCCTAGTATTCCATGCACTGAGTCACTTAACTTCCATCCTACTTTCCCCCTCATAGTGATTATCCTTGTCTCCTTTTACCTTGTTTCTTTTCAAAAATAATTAGCTTCTCACTACCACCTCACTAATCTACTCTCCCTTCTATTAGCTCTTCCTTTCTTTTATTGCCTTTCTCTCCTATTTCCTTATAGGTTAAAATAAATTTCTATATCCACCTGAGTATGCTATTCTCTCTTTGAGCCAACTCCAGTGAGAGTAAGGTTGAAGCATTACCCACCAGACCCACAATTTGATTTATATTGTAAAATAAACTCTTTTGTACCTCTTTTACGTGAGATAATTTATACCATCCCATCTCTTTTTTCCCTCTTCTACCTATATTTTCTCTTTTCTACTTTAATCTTATTTTGGGAGGAATAAAATTCCATAATTACCAACTTACACCCATGTCTTGCTTATTTATATTCCTAATTGCTTCAATAATAGTCCTTGGGAATTAAAAGTATCATGTTCACATATAATAATGCAAAAAGTTTAACCTTATGGAATCCTTTATAATTTCTCTTTTCTGTTTACCCTTTTTTACTTCTCTTGAGTCTTATATTTGAAAGGCAATTTTTCTGTTCAGTTCTCCTTTGATTAAGATGCTTGAAAGTTCTTTATTTCATTAAATGAAGGTTCTTCTACTCCCCCAGAGAATTCTACATTTCAGTCCTAGTTCTTTTGCCCTTCAGAACATCACATTCCAAACTCCTTCCTTCTTTAATGTAGTAGTTGCTAAAGCTTGTCTTCAATCTAAATCATATACCTCTTCTAAACTTATCTTGATATATTCTGTGAGGTATTAGTCTATACATACTTTGTATCCTAAGTGTTTTGTACTTTTCCTAGTTTTTTAATCAAATAGCAAGTTCTTATCCTAAAGTTTGGGGTCTTGGGTTCACAAAAGATTAGGCTATCAAGGTTATTTATTACTGTGGTTTGTGTACCAAGTCTATTTTACTGATCCATTACTCATTTCTTAGCCAGAACCAGATAGTTTTAATGATTATGTCTTTATAATAAAATTTGAGATTTGGTATTACTAGGTCATCTTCCTTTATTTTTCCTCCATTAATTTCATAGATATTTTTCTAGTTTTATTAAATTTTTTTTTTGCTAATTTGATTATAGCACTGAATACGTGAATTAATTTAAGCAGAATTGGATAGACCACTACCCTGAAGTCAGGAAGACCTGAGTTCAAATTTGATCTCAGATACTTAATATTTACTTGCTGTGTGGCCCTGGGCATGATACTTAATCCCAATTGCCTCAAAAACAAACAAATAACCCTTTTCTCCCCCCAAAAAAAATCTCCTGATTAAGACTGTCTCAATTTCCCTTTCTATAAGGAAAGGGTAAATAATATGATTTCTGAAATCCGTTTTAGTTTCAATACCCTATGAGTCAGTGAGATGTAAGTTCCATTCAAAAAGAGTTGGTTAAACATTTTTCTGTGATTTTGGACAAATTAATTATCTCTTTAGAGCCTCTGTTTTCCCCACTATAAAATATAATTGGACTAGATTATCCCTAAATTCCCTTCTACCTTTAATGGCAAACTCTGAAAATTTAAGGAGTTTTTTGTTTGTTTGTTTGTTTGTTTGTTTTCCAGTTGATCCCTTTGGAGTGATCTTGGCAAAGATACTGGAGTGACTTGTCATTTCCTTCTCTAACTCAATTTACATATGAAGAAACAGAGGCAAACAGAGTTAAGGTAACAGATTTAAGGGATACCCAGCTATTTAAGTGTCTGAAACTGAATTTGAACTCAAGTTTTCCTGTTTCTTGGACTGACACCAATTAGCTTTCACCCCCTCAAAAAAATCACTGGAGTGATTTGTCGTTTCCTTCTCCAGTAGATTAAAGCAAACAGAGATTAAGTGACTTGTCCAGGCTCACAGAGATTAGATGTCAGGTCTTCCTGAGTCCAGACCTAATGCTCTATCTGTTGAGCCATTGAGCTGCCTCAATTGAGGGGAAGTTGGTTTCAGCTCCTTTGTTAGT
The DNA here is from genome assembly GCF_048593235.1 of Sminthopsis crassicaudata. Lineage (NCBI taxonomy): Eukaryota > Metazoa > Chordata > Mammalia > Dasyuromorphia > Dasyuridae > Sminthopsis > Sminthopsis crassicaudata. Next base: position 413,897,677 of record NC_133617.1, on the reverse strand, counting down.
TCTTTTTCTGAAAGGTTCTATCTTCTGAAGAGTAAACATCTTACTCCAAATCCTTCAATCACATTCTTATATTTCAAATGTAAAAGTAGAACTGATTTATCAAGAAGTGAAAGGAAAGAACCAAAAGAACAAAACAATCAAAGGTGAATACCCTGAAATTATAAAAACCTAGATTGTCACCAAAGAAGATATATGAATATCTCTGGGGAGGTGGGGGTTATAAGAGATTAGAACATATATTACCAGATTATTTTTACATATTTTTCAGCTTTGTTGAACTATATATTTTCCCCCCACTCTGTTTTACTCAGTAATAATGCATTGCTCTTTGAGAGGAATATATTGGGAGTTGTAAAAAAAATAAAGGTATCAGTAAAACTTATATTAAAATCATTTGCTTAAAAAGGAAAGTAATAAATGGCTAACTTCCAGAGGGGTTGGGGGTAGGTCATTTTCTAACTGTAGTTGTTTATGGAAATCCTCTTTCATTTCATGAATACTACATTATCTTCCTCTCATTGAATATTCCCTCAGCACTCATTGCTCTAGTAAGGGTAAAAACTCCTAGTTTGGTTCTGTGTGAGGATGATGTTGATGATGATGATGATGATGATGATGATGGTGATGATGATGAAGACTACATGGGTGACTACTAATGATGAAAACTCCTTCAAGGAGAAATTCTCTTTGAATCCTCCTCTGTGAGACCCACCCCAAGAAAGCAAGATAAAATGGTTTATCTTGGTGAGACTAGTTGAAGTATTCAGTTCCAAAATTTTCTATCCTTATTGTTGGCTCAAAACCACTCCCAGTAAGTGGTCTTATCTAGGCCTGGGGCAGTGACAGCTTTGAGAGAATCTCATTCTATCGAAAATTCTGTCTTAGATTTCCTTATAAAAATGGCAATTTTAAATTCACTCCTTTGTAGAGGAGCTAATATGCCATCCCTGGAATAGCAGCAAAATTCTGCCCACTGGAATGATATTCTCTTTCAGCATTACCCTCTATTTATCCTCACCTTTATGCTTCTCTGTAGTGATTTCTCTACTAGAAACTTTACTTCTCTACCAGGACTTATCCACCATTTTACTCCTCTGTCGGGACCTTACCACTAAGGAATTCAGTCTTTCTATTCATGCATAGCAAAGACTGACTTTCAATGCCAATAATAAACTTCTTTTTATCAATCTAGCTTTGCAGGTTCGTAAATTCCTTTACAAAGGACCTCTGTGCCACCAGAAGGGGGTTCCCACAACTCACTACCTATGTGCCAAATCCCAAGGGGATTTAAGGGACTCATACCTCTTCATTTGGTCCCCTGAACCCCGAATCTCACACTAACCTCATCACTTAACTCCCTGACAACCAGGAACCCTAATCTCATTTTGGTTCCCTGAATCTAATCTCATCATTTGGTTCCCTAAGTGGGAACTGAGGGGAGACTACCCTGAATCTAATCTCATCACTATGAAAATAAGAATTACTACATTTTGAGGAAAGGTCCTGTTCCTTTAGCATATTGTAGAAGTTAAAGCAGCCACTTTTATTTTGCCAAGTTATAATGGGACAAGTAATGCTGTAATATCCAGTAATCTATAGCTTAGAGAATTGAAAATTCATTGTTCATAGCTTTATTTTTTTCATTTTTCATTTTCAGTCTAAAAGAAGGGCATTTGCTAAAGAGAGAATTTTGATTTCATTTCTTTACTCATATTCTTAGAAAATTTCTACTGGCTTACATGATAGTCCAAAAAGATAAAGACTAAGTTTCTAAATGAAGAAATTTGGTTTTGGGGAAGGGAGGATGAAGGCGATCAATCACTTCTACATGCTGACTTAGTCCATAAAACTCCTAGAGACAGAGTTATTTTTATGAGTTATCACACAGTTTTAGTAGGACATTGAAGGTTGGAATAAGACCATGTTTGGCTGTTTAGATTAAACTGTCAATTCAAAATTGGTTTTATTTCAATATTCCTGACAGGGAATGCACTTATCCTTGTTATTTTTGGCAAAAATGAACCTGACCCTGATTCTGGGACTTGGAAGCATTGGGAGAGGCCTTATTTTTGCCTTCTCTGTGATGGTATTAAGAAAAAAGGACTCTTTCCATGATCTGACCACATCTTTCTAAGCCAGTATGCTTGTCCAGTTGGTGGAGAAACAATATTATGTAAAAGACAATAGTTGACTTCCCCACTGCCCCAAATATATATTCATTCTAAAATGTTTAGTTTCATTTGTCCTTCCTTTAATCTTGGTGTTATCTGTATTTAATTTAAGCATGGATAGAAATGTGCATTCCAAAATGCCATATAAAAATTTAGGATTAGAAGTCTAGAACATCAAACAATGTACCAATATCCCAAGAGAGACCCCATTCAATTGCCAATACTCAAGAGTCCATATGATCCAAGTTTAATTTATTGATAGGGTTGTAAAGTATGTTTTATTGAGTGTGATGGCTAGTGCATGCAGAAAATAAACCAAGCATCTGGGGAACACATGCATGAAATTTATCAGTGATTTAAAATTGAGCTAATGAAAATAATTTTATTTAATCTAGGGTCAATTAGTGCTAAATCCTCTAAGCCTCAGTTCATCCTATATATGACCTTAATTTAACTAACTCAATTTAATGTGTTTGTTGAAATGGATTGAATTGAATCTACTAAGATGCTTTCAATCAAAACCTCTCTGAGAAAGACTTAACACATCGACTTCTGAGTTTATCTCTAACGTAGGTCCACTACATACTCCATCAATTTGATAAATATTTGGGCATCAAACAAAGGTAAAAGTCTGCTATTTTTTTCTATAAAATACAAAAAATGAATAAAACACAGACAGAGCTTATAGTGCATAATAATAGTGTTCATATAGTAATATAAATTGTACAGAGTGCTTAGGTCATTTGATCCTCACAACATCCTTGTGAGATCAAAATAAGTATTTAAGCAGCTATTACATGCTAAGTACTGAGGATACAAAGAAGGCAAAAATCAGTTCTGACTTTAAAAAGGTTCCTTATTGAAGGATTAGGTTAAGTGATTTGCTTAGGGTCACATAGTTAGTCATCACATAAGATTAGAAACCAATTGGAATTCTTCCAATTTTTCAAATCAATAATCTACTGTGACACAAAACTATCTCAAAGGAAAGAAAAAGTAGTGGAAGACAATTTGTGATCAGTATCATTGAGTGCAAAAATAATATCTTAAATATGTTGTTGCTTAATAAATATGTTCTGAATTATAAAGTGGCATAAACCAATGGGAATTCAAAGGAAGAAGGAAGAGCCTCTTTATGGTTCCCATATAGAATTATATGAGATGACATGAATTGTGCCTTGAATTATAGCTGGAGATAGATTGTAAAAAATGTGTTAGAGAAAAGTAGGAAAACACCAGCATGAACAAAGATAAAAATATGGAAAACTGGGGAATCTATTCAGGAGACAAAGATTACTTCACTTTTGCTAAATATGTGGTAGGAAAAAAGAATGTATTCCTATTGGGGAGAAACTCACATTTCCTATATTCAAAGAGAATTACTATACAGAATAGTATTGAAAAGAAAAATTATGTTGGAAAAATAATAAAAGTTGAGCCATCCAAGTTAATAGGATATAAAATCCAAAAATAATGCCAAGGGTAAAAAACTTGGATACACAAAACTTGGATATCTATACACAACTACTCAAAGTTTTGTAATAAAGGAGATGAATTATGGATTTTAATGCACAATAACTCTTATGATCTCCTAAATATAACCGATATTTTATGTAATTAAATATATGACTAGAACATGGAAATGGATGCATATATTTTATTTTTTTAAATGCAGAATAAATGAAAAGGAACATATATATGGAGGTAGTGTTGTATATTAAAACAGCATTCTCATATAAATAAATCTAGAGAATGAATAGGGAAGTGTGACTAAGACTATTTTGATGAAGATAATCAAAGAGAAATAGAAGCTATTTTGTTACTGGCTCATGTTACAAACTACCTGGACAGAAAGAGTATATGTAGTTTAAAAATCTGGGAAATAGGCGGAGCCAAGATGGCAGAGAAGATACACGAGATTCTTTAAGCTCCTTTCTTCCCTCACCACCAACTAGATATAATCAGCCTCAGAAATAGCGCTGGACTGATAGAATCCACAAGGACTGGAAGCACGACTTACCAGCTGAAGAGAATCTGGAGTTTCAACAGGAAAGGTCAGCTCCCAGGGGAGGAAGAAGAAAGGCCAGCACAGACGGCTGGGTGCTGACACGCTGCGCCGATCGCGCTGGGGAGGGCTCTGGGATCAGAGAAGCCACTGAGATAGAGGTGGCACAGGCTGTTAGCTCTTCTCTGCTTATAATACAGCAGTTCAGAAGAGAAATCAAGCCACTTTAAAATTTTAAAACCAGATTGGATCTTCCCAAACTCCCCAAACTAATCTATTTATTTAGTGCTATACCAATCAGACTCCCAAGAAACTATTTTAATGACCTAGAAAAAATAACAACAAAATTCATATGGAAGAATAAAAGGTCGAGAATTGCAAGGGAACTAATGAAAAAAAAGTCAGAAGAAGGTGGTCTAAGTGTATCTGATCTAAAACTATATTATATAGCAGCAGTCACCAAAACCATTTGGTACTGGCTAAGAAATAGACCGGTACATCAGTGGAACAGATTAGATACAAAGGACAAAAAAGGGTACATCTATAGCAATCTAATCTTTGACAAACCCAAAGATACCAACATTAGGGACAAAAATTCATTATTTGAAAAAAAAACTGTTGGGAAAACTGGAAATTACTATGGCAGAAATTAGATATGGATCCACACTTAACACCATATACCAAGATAAGATCAAAATGGGTCCATGATTTAGGCATAAAGAATGAGATAATAAAATAGATTAGAGGAACAGAGAATAGTCTACCTCTCAGACCTGTGGAGAAGGAAGGAGTTCATGATCAGAGGAGAACTAGAGATCATTATTGATCACAAAATAGAAGATTTTGATTACATCAAACTAAAAAGTTTCTTTACAAACAATACTAATGCAAACAATATTAGAAGGGAAGTAACAAATTGGGAAAATATTTTTAAAAGTAAAGGTTCTCACAAAGGTCTCATTTCCAAAATATATAGAGAACTGACCCTAATTTATTGGAAACCAAGCCATTCTCCAATTGATAAATGGTCTAAGGATATGAACAGACAATTCTCAGATGATGAAATTGAAACTATTTCCACTCATATGAAAGAGTGTTCCAAATCACTATTGATCAGAGAAATGCAAATTAAGACAACTCTGAGATACCACTACACACCTGTCAGATTGGCTAAGATGATAGGAACAAATAATGATGAATGTTGGAGGGGATGTGGGAAAACTGGTACACTGATACATTGTTGGTGGAGTTGTGAAAGAATCCAGCCATTCTGGAGAGCAATTTTGGAACTATGCCCAAAAAGTTATCAAACTGTGCATACCCTTTGACCCAGCATTGCTCTTATTGGGATTATATCCCAAAGAAATACTAAAGAGCGGAAAGGGACCTGTATGTGCCAAAATCTTTGTGGCAGCTCTTTTTGTTATAGCTAGAAACTGGAAGTTGAATAGATGTCCATCAATTGGAGAATGGTTGGGTAAATTATGGTATATGAAGGTTATGGAATATTATTCCTCTGTAAGAAATGACCAGCAGGAAGAATACAGAGAGGCTTGGAGAGACTTACATCAACTGATACTGAGTGAAAAGAACAGAACCAGAAGATCGCTGTACACTTCAATGCTGTATGAAGAGGTATTCTGATGGAAGTGGATATCTTCAACATAAAGAAGATCCAACTCACTTCCAGTTGATCAATGATGGACAGAAATAACTACACTCAGAGAAGGAACACTGGGAACTGAATGTAAATTGTTAGCGCTACTGTCTATCTACCCAGGTTACTTATACCTTCGGAATCTAATACTTAATGTGCAACAAGAAAATGGTATTTACACACATATATTGTATCTAGGTTATATTGTAACACATGTAAAATATATGGGTTTACCTGTCATCGGGGGGAGGGAGTGGAGGGAGGGAGGGGATAATTTGGAAAAATGAATAAAAAAAAAGAAAAAAATCTGGGAAATAGAAATTGCCAAATAACAGTACTGATCAGGAGAAAAATGGGAAGTTTTTTATATGGAGATATGTCAATCAGTTTACATTTTTTTAAAAAAGATGCAAACAAGGACATGTAACAGGAAATGAATAAAAAGACATTTCATTGCTCTCTAAAAATAATACCAGATGCTTAAACTCAGTATGAATTTGGGTTGGCTAGGGAAGCTAATGAAAATTTTTTTAATAAAGCTGTGTTAGAGGAGAAAAGTAGATAGAAGAATGGATAGTGCTGTTCTTCAGGGTAGATAGGATGATAAGCAATGACAATAGGGAGAAGGCATTACTAAACAATATTTGTTTTGATTTTGGTTTCTTTAATGAGAAAGAATATTTGCCTGAGAATAACAAAACAAGGATGGATAACATAAAATCGCTACCTACTTTAATTAGTGAGGGGACAAAAGAGAAAGCCAACCTTGACAAATTCAAATCATTTGACTTAGGTGAATTATAGTCTTGAGTAATAAAAGTTGTGACCAATGAGCTACTATGAATCAAATATTATATTTGGAATTGTGGGCAATGGGAGAGACAATAAAAAACTCCAATAAGAGTAAATGTTATTACAGGTTTCCATCAAAAGAGAAAAAAAGAAGAAAATAGAGTGTGTAAAATATAGCCAAAGTTTAGTTGAACACAAGTGGCCAATTTGGTTTCTTCACTTTTTTAATCATGCCAAATGAACTATTTCCTTTTTGATAAATTATTAAATTGATGAATTGGGAGAATTTTGTAAATAGTTACCTAAGTTTCAGCAAAACAGTTGATAAATAGTTCATATCTTTTTTTGTGGAAAAGATGAAGACAAACAGTATAGATAGCATTACAAATTAGATGGATTCAGAAGTTGGACAGATTCAAAGAGTAATCATTAATGATTTAATGTCAACTTATACAAAAATTAAACCCCAATTGATAAATGGTCAAAGGATATGAACAGGAAGTTTTCCAATGAAGAAATTAAAGCCATTTGTAGCTATATGAAAAAATCCTCTAAATCATTATTAATTAGAAGAATGCACATTGAAACATCACTGAGATATCACCTCATAGCTATCAGATTGGCTAATATTTCCTAAAAGTGAAATGATAAATGTTGGATAAGATATTGGAAAAATGGAATATTAATGTATTATTGGCGGAGTTTTGAACTTACATAACTGTTCTGAAGAGCCATTTGGAACTATGCCAGAAAGGTTATAAAACTGTGCATACCTTTTAATTTAGCAATATCACTACTAGGTCTATATCTAGAGATCACAAAGAGGAAAAGAACTCCTTAAAATAGTCAGGAGCATCTATTTAAAACCATCAGTAAGCATCATATGTAATAGTGATAAACTGAAACTATTCCCAATAAAATCAGGAGTGAAACAAGATTGCCCAACTATCACTATTACTATTCAATATTGTATTAGAAATGCTAGCTTCAGCAACAAGAGTTGAGAAAGAGATGAAAGGAATTAAAGTAGATAATGAGGACTGAAATTATTTGAAATTGAAACTATTTCTAGTCATATGAAATGGTGTTCCAAATCATATGATCAGAGAAATACAAATTAAGACAACTCTGAGATACTACTACACACCTCTCATTGGCTAAGATGCCAGGAAAAGATAATGACAAATGTTGGAGAGGATGTGGGAAAAATGGGACAGTGATGCATTGTTGGTGGAATTGTGAAAGGATTCAGCCATTCTGCAAGAGCAGTTTGGAACTATACTCAAAAAGTTATCAAACTGTGCATACTCTTTGATCCAGTAGTATTACTACGGGGCTTATATCCCAAAGAGATATTAGGAGGAAAAGGGAGCCACATGTGCAAAAGTGTTTGTGGCTGCCCTATTCATAGTGGCTAGAAACTGGAAATTGAATGGATGACCATCAATTGGATAATGGTTGGATAAGTTGTGGTATATGAATATTATGGAATGTAACAAATGATCAGCATGGTGAATACAGAGAAGCCTGGAGAGACTGCCATGAACTGATGCAAAGTGCAATGAGCAAAATTAGGAGATCATTATACATGGCAACAAGATTATATGAGAATCAATTCTGATGGAAGTGGCTCTCTTCAACAATGAGATGATTCAAACCAGTTCCAATTGATCAGTAATGAACAGGACCAGTTACACCTAACAAAAGATCACTGGGAAATTACTGTAGATCACATCATAGCATTTCTACTCTTTCTGTTATTGTTTGTTTGCATTTTTTGTTTTTTTTTCTCAGGTTACCTTCTTTCTAAATCCGATTTTTATTTCTAAATCAAGATAACAGTATAAATACGTATACATATATTGTATTTGACATATACTTTAACATATTTAACTTGTATGGGACTACCTGCTATCTAGGGGAGAGGGTGAAGGAAGGAAGGGAAGAGTTGGAGCAGAAGTTTTTGCAAGGGTCAATGTTGAAAAATTACCCATGCATATGTTTTGTCAATAAAAAGCTATAATAAAAAAATAAAAAGGAAAAGAATCCATATGTACAAACATATTTATACCAGTTCTTTTCATGGTGGCAAAATTGGAAATTGAGGGGATGTCCATTAGTTGGGGAATGGCTGAACAAGTTGTTGTTTATGAATATAATAGAATAGCATTGTTCTATAAGAAATGATTAGCAGGTGGATTTCAGAAAATCCTGGAAAGAATTATATAAACTGATACTGAATGAAGTGAGTAGAACAATAACATTGTACATACTAACAGCAACATTGTTCAACTGTCAACTATGATAGACTTATATTTTAAAATGATAACTATGGAGTGTGAATATAGATCAAACATACTATTTTCACTTGTTTTTTTCTCATGTTTTTCCCTCTTATTCTAATTCTTCTTTTCCCAGCATGACTAATGTAGAAATATGTTTAACATAATTGTATATATTTAATGTGATATTTAATTGCATCTGAATACAGATTGGACCATAATTTTAAAAATTTTACTTTTTGAGAGATGTTTTTTAAGGAATCTGTTGTTGTTGGGTTTCATATGTACAGACCCAGTAGATAGACTGCTGGATCAAAAGCTTTGCATAGTTTGATAGCCCTTTGGTCATATTCCCAAATTGCTTTGCAGAATGGTTGGATCAGTTCACAACTCTGCTATCAGTGTATGAGTGTCTCAGTTTTCCAACATCCTCTCCAACATTTATCATTATCTTTTCCTGTCATTTTAGTCAATCTGAGAAATGTGTCTCTATTTGTATTTTTCTGATCAATAGTGATTTTGAGCATTTTTTCATATGTCTGTATTTGTATTCTTATAAATTTGAGTTAATTCTCTAAATATTTTAGAAATTAGGCCTTTATTAGAACCCCTGGATGCATTTCCCCCCAGTTTTCTGCTTCCCTTCTAATCTTGGCTGCCTTAATTTTGTTTGGACAAACCCTTTTTAATTTAATGTAATCAAAATATCCATTTTGTACTCATAATATCTTCTAGCTCATCTTTACCCATAAATTCCTTCCTTCTCCATTCATCTGGCTCTCATTATCTTTAATGAAATTATTTATTTTTTGTTCTTTGATCAAATATTTGATCAACTATTCTATAGAATTGGATTATATAGTTTCCAATTAAATTTTAATCTATGCTTCTAAGGCCCTTTAATCAAGGTAATTTTTAATTGCATTATGAAAATAGGAGCATTTATTTGAACCAAGCTTCTTTGATAAAGGCCTCATTTTTCAAAAGTATAGGGAAGGGAGTTATTTATAAAAAATAAGAGCCATTCCCTAAATGAGCAAAATATTGGTTCATCAAAAGATAAAACAATCAAGCTATTTATAATAATATTAAAAATGCTTAATATACTGTTGGAGAAATGCAAATTAAGACAATTCTGAGGTACTACCTCTTACCTATTCTATTAGGTTATTCTATTAGGTAATAGGTCAGAGGAGTAAATGACAAATATTAGAGGGAATGTGGGAAAATGAGACATTAATATGAATGAACTTAGCCATTTTATAGAACAATTTGAAACTATGCCTGAAGGACTATAAAAATTAGGCATTCTCTTTTACCTAACAATACTAATACTAGGCATGCATCACCAAAGAGATTTTTTTAATAAAAGGAAAACCAATGAATACAAAATATTTATAAGAGCTCTTTTCTCAGGACAAATAATTGAATATTAAGGAGAAGCCTTAACTTAAACTGAGGAATGGCTGAATAAATTGAGCTGGATGTTTATGATGGAATTCTAATGTTCTATGGGGAAAAAAATTAGCAGGATGCTCTTCGAAACCCAGAAAATCCTTCATGAGAAAAGTGAAATGTACAGTATACAAAGTAAAAGCGATATTGTGAGATGACCAGATGTGAATGACTTTGCTATTTTCAGCAGTGATCCAAGACTACTCTGAAAGAGTCATGGTGAAAAATGCTATCCACATGAAGAAAAAAGAATTGATTGTGTCTGAATACAGATTGGACCATAATTTTTTAAATTTTACTTTTTGAGGGATGTTTTTTTAAGGAATCTGTTGTTGTTGGGTTTTTGGCAACATTATTTTTAATATTTTGCATAACTTCACATGTACTTTTTCATTGGGAGTATTAGAGAGAGAGAGGAAGAGAAAGAATCTAGAACTCAAAGTTTTGGAAAAAAATGTTAAAAATTTTATATGTAATTGACAAAAATAAAACATTAAATAATGGAAAAAGGTACCATTAGCAATGAAGTAATAGCAATACTAAACATATATGCAATAAAAGCTGAAACATTCGAATTTTTAAAAAGAAATATTATAGATAGTGATATCATGATAGTGAAGGACTTTAACCTTCACCTATAAAAATTAGATAATAATATTTTTAAATGAAAATAGATTAATTTAATAGTTCTACTTTTTTGAATTTGTAAGTTTTTCATGACATAATATATGGTCAGTATTTGTGAAGGTGCCATTTTCTGCTGAACAAAAGACATAATTCTTTCTTTTCTCATTCATTAATATCCAAAAATCTATCATATCTAATTTGTTCAAAATTCTATTCATTTTCTTAAGTTATTTCTAGTTTATTAGATTAGCTTTATTTAATTCTGAGTGATAAATTGAAGTCCCTCAATAGAATAGTTTTAAAAAATTAATTTTTTTTTTATTTTTTCAATTACAGTAGAGGTAGTTTTCAACATTCATTTTTATAAGATTTTGAGTTTTTTTTTCCTTTCCTCTTTTATCTCCCACCCTGGCAAACACAGGAAGCAATCTGACATAGCTTATACATTATACAATCATTTTAATATATTCCTATATTAGTCATTTTGTGAAAGAAAAATAAGAACAAAGGGGAAAACATGAAAAAAGAAAACAAACAAAAAAGATGAAAATAATATGCTTTGATCCATATACAGTTTTCATAGTTCTCTCTCTGGATAAGTTTGGCATTTTCCATATAAAGCCTTTTAGAATCAACATATTGTTGAGAAGAGCCAAATCTGTCATAGTTTACCATCAAATAATCTTGTGTATAATATGCGTATAATAATCTTGTATATGATGTTTGCTTGGTTTTTCTCACTTCACTCACCATCAGTTCATGTAAGTCTTTCCAGGATTTTCTGAAATCAGCCTGCTCATAATTTGTTATATAACAATAATATTCCATTACATTCATACATCATGACTTATTCAGCCATTCACATGATGGTCATGCACTCATTTTCCAATTCCTTGCCACAACAAAAAGAGCTGCATTAAACATTTTTGTACACATGGGTCCTTCCCCTCTTTTTATGATCTACTTAGTGTAGTTTTCCTGCCTATTTCTTTCAATAACTAATTTAGCTTGTTCTTTAAGAATTTGGATGTTTTATCATTTGAATCCATTTTGATGTTGGTAAGGCCCAAGTGCTGAATGAAAAATTGAAACACTTCCCCCCTTTTCTCTCTCTACTCTAAAATCTCTTTCTTGGACTTTGCCTGAAAAAAACATTCTCCTTTATTTCTCTCCTTTCCCCCTTCTCTTAGGGGATCTTCTCTTTCTCACCTATTTTTTGCATCATGTTAATGTAATCAATTTACTCCCACTTTAGTCATGATTTGTACCTCTCTTCCCAGAGTTATTCTTATCATTGAAGTTTTTGTTCTTTTTTTTCACTTGACCAATTTTATTTTTAAGGTGTTATTTTCTTCAATATTTTTGTGTCTCTTTTACCAAGCTATGAATTATCTTTTCATAATTTTCTTTCCTCCAACTCTCATTTCTTTGCCTATTTCTTTTAGTACTCTAATTTTGAAAATCATTGCATACAATTCACTTTTTTAATTTAAAGAGTGGTTTGTCTATTTTGACTTCATTGACTTCTTATGAGTCTGTCTTTATCTTCCCTGACATCATAATAGCTCTTTATGTTCAGATATTTTTTTTTGTTTTCTGCTCATTTTTTTCCCTTTGACTTTATTTTAAAGTTTTGCTCTGTTCCCATTGTGGGGCAGAGCTAGTTTTGAGGGTTTGAAAAGTTTTGAGGGCTTTTAAGATATTATGATCTGGGTGAGAGAGGATGTGGTTACTGATCTGCTATTAAGTTCACTTGTCCTTACCTGGGAAGGGAGCCTAAATTGCAACACCTATTGTTTTTCAGGGTCACTAATCCTTGTGACCAAATGTAAACCTGTTCTTGAGATCACAAATAATACTACTTCTCAATCTCCCTGATTCCCTATGGCCAAAAATGTTAGTTTCTCAGGGCCCTTGTTCCCTCCTCACCAAAAGTATTTCTCTCCAGTCTTGAATTCCAATTGAATCACAGAAGTCAATACAAGCAATGGAAATGCTAAACAGCTTCCTGTTCTAGGTTCAGTATTAGCACAGGGGTCCCTTATAATCTCTAATCAGTTTCTATAAAGTTGCTGCTATTTTTATCACCATCATTTAGTCCAACCGTATGGGTTCCAGAACAATCTGAACCCTCATGTTAAAAATGCCTCCTTCAAATTTCCTATATTATTTTGAGTTAGAAGAACATATCATCCTGACTTTTAGTCAGCTCTGTCTTTTTAGAATTTTATTTGAAGTGTTAACTTATGGGTGATGGAGTGTCATGGTAGGAAAGGTCAGTTGAGTGCTTCTCTTTACCATCTAGTCTCTGAACTTGAAAGTCTTGTGTGATCCCAAATGTAGGTCCTTGTTATTTGAATTATTTCTTCCTTGCTTCTTGTATTATTTTTCCTTGATTAAAAATCTATGAAAATTGGCTACAGTAGTCCTTGGAAGTTTTCATTTTATGATATCTTTCAAGAAGTGATTGGTGAATTATTTCAATTTGTATTTTGCTGTTTTACCTTTATAATTTCTGGAAATTTGATTTCTAAGATCTTTTTTTAATTATGATTTTCATTTTCTATATATTTGCTGAGTATCTCTGGACTTTTAATGGATTACATTCACCAGTAGACCTCTATTGGGCTTTATTCTAAGATTGTAATCCTGTGATAAACTGTGAAATGATGAAAGCTGTGATGGTGTAATGATGACTGTGCAAGTCACTTATTCCCTCTGGGTCCTCATTTGCTTTTTGTTAAAAAAATGTATTAGTATTCAAAATACATTCCTCCTTATCATTCTATGAGATGAAGGAATACAACAGCAAGAACATGAAATATTGCAAAATTAGTGACAAAAATCAAGTAGATAAATATTCTCTGGGTGAAATTTATGCTGTTAAAGGAATTCTAATTTAGTGCATCTTTAATTTATTTGATACCCTAGCATAGTGTATAGTGAATAGGGTAATTTTGTAAATCATAGACACAGTGGCAAATTATACTACTTTCTATAGACTCATGCATAGTCCTTTGCCAAAAGAAAAAAGGAGAGTTTTTGTATCTCCCACATTGTTTTGTACATAGTTTATACTTAGTCTGTATCTTTAGCATTAATGGTGAATGAATTAACTCATGATCATTTAAAAAAAAAAAAAAGGGAGCAGCAACTGAAATCATAGGTTTCTCCTGGGGCCTTGTTACACTTATGCCAGTATAATTGCAATTAGCCACGTCCCTTGGGGGAGGATTATCCCTTTGGCCATGTCAACTTGGACCAATCATTTTGACCTGAAGCTTTCCTAATGTTGCTATAGAAACAACACAACCATTGCATATGGTTTGGCATTTTGCCTTATGATTGGACTGTGGCAGCATTTCAAATGTATTGCTGATTGGTTTTACTTCAGACATAGGGCAAAAAGGTACTCAAATTAGGCCAAAGAATAGTGGTTAGGCATTCACAAAACCACCTCAAACGTCCTTGATGCTTCCAAGCTGACATCTTGAGCTTTTATTCCCAGGATAACTGCCAGTTCATACATTCAAATCCTTTGGGACTATGGAAAGTTCCTAATCAAAGGCATAATAGTCTTGAGTAGAAAATATGTGCAATATAATTGAAGACTGCAGGATAATTCAGGATTTTAATAACTGACTGCCTCTACCAGAGACCCTGTACTGCTTCATCTTGAAGTGCCAAATAAAATAAGAGATCATGTGGTGCCTCTGAGTCATCACTGTTGCATTGTGCTTCTTTAATTGATATACAACAAAGTGAAGACTCTAATATATTATCTATTGAGGAATTTTTTTTGAAATTTAACTTTATTTTTTTTAATTGCTGACACATCTCCTAGTCCCTACAATTTCACAAGTCATCTTTTAGTCATTATAATCAAATGTTTTATCTTGAAAATGTAGTCTGTTCCTTTATTCCAGCAGTTTTATCACCAGTCAATTTCATTTAAAAACATATTGCCAACATCGTGTTTTTTCCTTGAGTTCTCAGATGATTCTTTGTGACCTTAAAGATATCATGTAGACATATGTTTGACTTACACAAACCACTTATGTGATGGGGTTTTATTTTCACTGTATAATAAATAGGGATAAGCGTTTTCACTGTAGAACCATATACCAATTTTTCTCAAGTTAATATTGATATCCAGATATGGTAACTTTTTTGTTTGTTTTGGGAGCATGGGAAAGAGATGTAGTTCTTATAGAATGTATGGAGTAATCTATTTTTTTCAAGTTCTGTACCAAAAACAAAACAACAAAAAACAAAAAAACCTAATAGCATGAGTCTATTTTACTGACCTAACGCTCTATTTCTTACCTAACATCAAATTCTTTTGAAACTTATGATTTTGTAGTATAGTTTGAGATCTTTTCCTGCCAGATCCCTTTCCTTCACATTGTTTTCGTTGATTCTCTTGTTATTTTCAAACTTTTCTTCCTACAGATAATTTTTTTTGTTAATTTTTCTAGTATTCTGAAGTAATCTTTTGGTGGTTTGACGAATGATGATTGAATAAGTAAATTAGTTTAAAGGGTAGTATTGTAATTTTTGTGATATTATTTCAGTCTATCCATGAGCAAATAATATTTTCCCAAGTATTTAGATTTTTCATTATTTTGCAACTGTTTTCATGTAGTATCCTTGGATGGTAGGTTCACAAATATTTTGTACTTATAATGATTTTAAGTAAAATTTCTTATTAATTCTTTCCATTGAGTTTTGTTGGTAATATACAGAAATACCAATGGCTTTATTCCTTTATTTTAAATCTTGCAACTCTATTGAAGTTGTTAATTTTTTAAATTAATTTTTAAATTTGATTCTCTAAGTAATCTATCATATCAGCTACAAAAATGATCATTTTACTTCCTCTTTGACTATTCTTATTCTTTCAATTTATTTTCTGATAACTTTAGCTAACATTTCTACCACAAAATTGAATATCAATGATAACAGATGCCCTTGCTTTATCACTGATATTATTGGAAATACTCCTAGATTGTTCAAATTACATATAGTACTTGCTCTTGATTTCAGATAGCAATTACTTATTATTTAAAGAAAATTTTTTATTCATGTCTTTTCTAGTGCTTTTAATAACAATAAAAACAACATAAGAACAGGTGTTGTGGAATGTCCAAAGCTTCTCCCCCAAAATCTATTGATATAATCATTTTTGTTATTAATTAATGTTCTGCTGTTATCATAAATTACACTACAGGTTTTCCTTATAATGAACTAACCCAGAATTCTGGGCACACATTAAGTTTGATCATAGAGAATGATCTTTGTTATTGTTGATTTAGTATCCATAGTAGTATTTTATTTTAATTTTTGAAACAATATTTTTACGGGATATTGACCTATATTATTCTTTCTCTGTTTATTCTCCCTAGTTTTATCAAGACTAGATTTGTGTCATAGAAGGAATTTGGTAGGACTGTTTCTTTTCCTATTTTTCATACAGTTAATGTAATATTGGAATTAATTGTTCTTTAAATGTTTGGTAGAATTCATTTATAAATCCATCTGGTCCTGCATTTTTGTCCCTTTGGTAATTCTTTTATGGCTTGTTCAATTTCCTTTTCTAATGTAGGGTTGTTTAATTAATCTATTTCCTATCCCATTAATCTGGGAAATTTATTTTTGTAAATGTCCATTCATTTTACGTTTACAAAAAATGGCAATTTACATTGTTAGGTTATAATTGGATGAAATAGCTCCTAATAATTGTTTACATTTCTTCATCGGCTATGAATTCATATTTTTCCTCTTTTTACACTGGTAATTTCTTTTCATTTTAAAAATAAGTATCTAGTTAACTAATGACTAATCTCTTTCTTTCCCCAAAAATGTTATTTATTTATTCAATGGGTAATTTCATTTGATTTTTCAGGTTTTTAATTTGGTGTTTAATTGTGTATTTTTAATGGTTGGGTTTAAAAAAAATGTTTAGTATCCAATTCATCAGTTTCTTCTTTTCCTCTTTCATTGATCAAAGTGTACATATTTCTTTTTCTTAGTGACTATATTAGCTACATATACACCTCAAATTGGTATAATATCCTTATCCTTAATGATATTATCATATATTTCTATAATTTGTTCTTTCACCTATTTTATTGGAACAAGTCATATAATTTCCAATTAATTTTTAATCCTTGATTCAATGTCCTATGTCAAATGCAATTTTGTACATTAGTATTGGTAAATCGATATCTTTTTACTTTTATATTTTTATTTATCATTTTTCTTAAGCTATAGATAGTTTATAATCTGGATAATATAGACTAATTTCATTTTCCCAACTTTGATACAAGACTAATCCCATTGGAAATGTTTTCTTCCTACCTGCTCCCATGCTACCATATATTGGAAGGCAAGATTAACTTTAAAAGATACTTTTCATATTTATGCTTTTTGTATTTTTATGTGATGCTTTTATTCCCTAATAAAGAGAAAATTTCTGTGAAGGTGTTAGGCATAGATATGAAATGAATATACTCCTTTCTCCTCTTATTCAATAGGTAGATGTCTAAAAGAACTATCCCCCTTCTTTCTTACCTTTTTCATTATATTCTCTAACATTCTAAATCTTTTTTCACTGATCGAAATAAGTTTTGTTATTGTGCTATTTAATTACATAAAAGTATCTTTTGCTAATTAGCTTGGTGTACTGTTAGATTTATAAATTACCTTTAACAATATTGTTATTTTTATTCTATGGGTGAAGCGTATTCATTCTGCTTTTTCAGATATTTCTTTAAGGAATGTTTAATAATTCAATCTATTAAATATGGAAGCCCAATATTGACTCTCAAATTTGTTATATTGACTCCCAAATTATTTATATATGTATATTAGTTGCTTTGAGTGGAATTCCTCTATTTTTGCAAGTCTGGCAACATGTACAACCTATAACACCTTATATTTCTTTATTAGAGTGTCACTTAATCTTTACAATTTTGTTACCTTTATTTTTGATTCCTGGTATGTCAGTATTCTTTATATTTCCATTGTAGTAGTACTGTATATATTGTTTTCTTGGCTCTGCATCCTTTACTGCACATCTGTTCATACAGATCTTTTTGTGCTTCTCTGTATTTATCACAGGTATCATTTCCACAGCACCTTACATTACATCCCTTACATTACATTCATGTTTAGTCATTTCCCAGTTGCTGTACATTTTCTTTGTTTTCAAGTCTAACACAAAAAGTGCTATTATATTTTGTAACATATGAGGTCTTTTATTTTCTCTATTGTTTCCTTGGGGTATAAGCATAGCAATGGGTATTTTAGTGAATTATTGGCATAATTCTGAATGTCTTTCCAAAATGGTTGTACTACATTCACAGCTCCACCAACATTGAGTAATGCCATTTGGGGGTCATTTTTGTCAATGTGCAGGGTGTAAAATAAAATGGCAAGATTCTTTCATTATGCCTTTTTCTTATTATTAGTGATTTGGAGTTTTTTCATATGTTGTAAATACTTTGGAGTTTTGAGAACTCTATTTATAACATTTGACTATTTATGAACAATGACATAAATATGCATACATTATACATATACATGCATATGTGTGTATATGTAAGTATGTATACACATATACATATGTGTATATATGTATATCTGTGTGTATATATACATATATATATATATATATATATATTTAGAAACAATCTCTGATCAGAGAAATTTTTTTAAAAGATTGTTTCTTATTTGACTACTTTCCTTATTGTCCTGTTTGTAAAAGCTTTTCAGTTTAATTTAATCAGTTTTCTTCTTTGTCTTTTGTAATTATCTCTTTTTCTTATTGTCTTAATCCCTAATTGTATTAAGAATACATCTCATACCCATAGCTTTGAAGAGTATTTGATTTGTTTCTCTTCAAATTTTTTAAAATGTGATTTTTGATATTAAAGTCACAATATCTACTTAGAATGCTTTGTATTATGATGTAAGATATGGCCAAAACTAATTTTCACCAGGCCCATTTCCAGTTTTCCCAGCATATTTTGTGTGTGTGTGTGTGTTGTGTATGTATGTGTGTGTGTGTGTGTGTGTGTGTGTGAGTGTATTTACACATACATGTTCAAACAAGTCAAAAGACAAAAGTCTTCTCTGGGAAATTAATTCCCAAATAATGAGTATTTTATAATTATTTGAAATGGGACTTCCCAGGATATTACTCTTTTTTGTATTTTGTTATTATATGGAAATGCTCATAAGTTCTGAGGATTTATTTTGGAGCTTGCAACTTTTCTAAAGTTATTGTTTCAATTTATATCTTTGCTTCTTCAAAGAATTCATCCCATAAATAGAGTACAGATAATTTTTAATCTCTTGTTAATTATTATTCCTTTTATTTCTTTCTCTTGTCTTTTGCTATTGCTAGCATTTTCACAACTATATGAAATGATAGTAGTGAGAGTGATTACCCTTGCTTCACTTTTGCATTTATTGAAAAAGAATCTAATATATTCCAGTTGCATATAATGTTTACTTTTCATTTTATTTTGATGTTTTTTATGAATTAAAAAAGTTGCTTTTGTGCCTGTGCTTTGTAGAATGTTTACCACAAAATGGTGGTGTACTTTGTCAAATATTTTCTCTCTGTCTCTTTATATGATCATGTGATTTAGGATATTTTGGTTTTAAATATGATTAATTATATTGATTGTTTTCCTAATGCTGAACTACCCTTTATATAGCTTTCACTTGATCATAACAAATGATTTTGTGGAAAAAATTGCTGTAGTCTCATCAAAGATAAAGCCACTTCAGATCTAGGGTACTCAGAATTAAAAAGGTTAAAAAACAAAAGCAAAAACTGATGCTCAGTAAACTTGTTTGAGTAATTATGGGTATTATAGAAAATGTCTTATTTACTGTCTTTCTACTCATGTTGTGATCTCCACCTTTCTTACTTTTAAAAAAGAAAAGTTTAATGGTCTTTATGTTGCTATTTTTTCCTTTGTTATATTTTATTTTTCCCACTTGGATGTAAAACAATTTTTTACATTTGTTTTTAAAACTCTGAGTTCCAGACTTCCTCCCAATCCCAATGAGAAGGCACATGTGAAGTTATGTGGAAAATATCTTTTCCAAAAGAAAATATAGATGTCTTCCTCCAAAAAAGCCCTCAAAAATAAAGTTTAAAAAGTATGCTTCAATCAGTGTTAAGAAATAATCAGTTCTTTCTCTGGGTATAGATGGTATTTTTCATCATAAGCCCTTCAGAGTAGTCTTGGATCACTATATTGCTTAAATTAACAAAGTCATCCATAGCCATTTATCCCATAGCATTACTATTACTTTGTACAAAGTACACTTCAGTTTGCATGAGCTCATGGAGCACCTCCCAAGTTTTTCTGTGAGCATCCTGCTGATCATTTCTCATAAAACAAGATTATTTCATCATAATAACCACAATTTATTTAGCCATTCTCCAATTGATGGACATGACCATAATTTCAAATTCTTTACCCTGAGAAAAAGGCTGCTATAAATATTTTCCTACATATAGGCCCTTTCCCTTTTTGTAGGGATTCATGCCTAATAGTAGCATTGCTAGGTTAAAGGATATACATGTTTTTATAGCCCTTTGAGCATATATCATACCTTTTAATCTTTTATCAGTTGAGGAATGGTTTTTATTTTTTATACATTTGACTCAATCCACTATATGTTTGAGAAATGAAGTCTTTATCAGAGAAACATGCTGCAAATTTCTCTTGTCAATTAAAATTTTAATTCTATTTTCCCTTTTTATTTTATTATATCTTTCCTTTCACTCTCACTTCTCAGAAGTGTTTTACTTCTGACCATTCCTCCCCTCAATATTACTTCTCTTCTATCACTCTTACCCCAATTCCCCTCTTGTTCTCCAATTTAACTACATGATAAGATACATTTCTATGTCTATATTGCGCATGTATGTTGCTTCCTCTGAGTGAATTATGATGAATATTTCAATTCATTCACTCCCCCTGTGCTTCACTTTTTCCTCTCCACTGAAAAAGCTTTTCCCTTGCCTCTTTTATGTGAGACAATATACACTATTCCATCACTCCTTTTCTCTTTCTCCCAGCACATTCTTCTCTTATCCCTTAATTTTATGTTTTCACGCTAGCCTTGGCAATAAGAGCCGAGAAAGAGATTCAAGGAATTAGAGTAGGAAATGAGAAAATCAAACTATCGCTCTTTGGAGATGACATGATGGTATACTTAGAGAACCCCAAAGACTCTGCTAAAAAGCTAACAGAAATAATTGAGAATTTTAGCAATGTTTCAGGATACAAAATAAATCTACATAAATGCTCATCATTTTTATATATCACCAACAAAATGCAACAGCAAGAGACACAAAGAGAAATTCCATTCCAAACAAATGTTGAAAGTATAAAATATTTGGAATCTATCTACCAAAGAATAGTCAGGAATTATATGAGCACAATTACGAAACACTTGCCACAAAAATAGAGTCAGATTTAAATAATTGGACATTTAGTGCTCTTGGATAGGCCGAGCGAATATAATAAAGATGACAATACTCCCCAAACTAATCTATTTATTTAGTGCTATACCAATCAGACTCCCAAGAAACTATTTTAATGACCTAGAAAAAATAACAACAAAATTCATATGGAAGAATAAAAGGTCAAGAATTGCAAGGGAACTAATGAAAAAAAAAAAGTCAGATGAAGGTGGTCTAGGTATACCTGATCTAAAACTATATTATATAGCAGCAGTCACCAAAACCATTTAGTATTGGCTAAGAAATAGACCAGTCGATCAGTGGAACAGATTAGATAAAAAGGACAAAAAAGGGTACATCTATAGCAATCTAGTCTTTGACAAACCCAAAGATACCAACATTAGGGACAAAAATTCATTATTTGAAAAAAAACTGTTGGGAAAACTGGAAATTAGTATGGCAGAAATTAGACCCACACTTAACACCATATACCAAGATAAGATCAAAATGGGTCCATTATTTAGGAATAAAGAATGAAACCATAAATAGATTAGAGGAACAGAGAATAGTCTACCTCTCAGAGAAGGAAGGAATTTATGACCAGAGGACAACTAGAGGTCATTATTGACCACAAAATAGAAGATTTTGATTACATCAAACTAAAAAGTTTCTATATAAACAATACTAATGCAAAAAAGATTAGAAGGGAAGTAACAAATTGGGAAAATATTTTTACAGTTAAAGTTTCTGATAAAGGTCTCATTTCTAAAATATATAGAGAACTGACCCTAATTTACAAGAAATCAAACCATTCTCCAATTGATAAATGGTCAAAGGATATGAACAGACAATTCTCAGATAATGATATTGAAATTATATCCACTCATATGAAAGAGTGTTCCAAATCACTACTGATCAGAGAAATGCAAATTAAGACAACTCTGAGATACCACTACACACCTGTCAGATTGGCTAAGATGACAGGAACAAATAATGATGAATGTTGGAGGGGATGTGGGAAAACTGGGACACTAATACATTGTTGGTGGAGTTGTGAAATAATCCAAGCATTCTGGAGAGCAATTTTGGAACTATGCCCAAAAAGTTATCAAACTGTGCATACCTTTTGATCCAGCATTGCTGCTATTGGGCTTTTATCCCAAAGAAATACTGAGGAAGGGATAGGGACCTGTATTTGCCAAAATGTTTGTGACAGCTCTTTTCGTAGTGGCTAGAAACTGAAAGATGAATGGATGTCCATCAATTGGAGAATGGTTGGGTAAATTATGGTATGTATATGAACATTATGGAATATTATTGCTCTGTAATAAATGACCAGCAGGAGGAATACAGAGAGGCTTGGAGAGACTTACATCAACTGATGCTGAGTGAAATGAATAGAACCAGAAGATCTCTGTACACTTCAATGTTATGTGAAGATGTATTCTGATGGAAGTGGATATCTTCAACATAAAGAAGATCCAACTCACTTCCAGTTGATCAATGATGGACAGAAACAACTACACCCAGAGAAGGAACACTGGGAAATGAATGTAAATTGTTAGTACTACTGTCTATCTACCCAGGTTGCTTATAACTTCAGACTCTAATACTTAATGTGCAACAAAAAAATGGGATTTACACACATATATTGTATCTAGGTTATATTGTAACACATGTAAAATGTATGGGATTGCCTGTCATCTAGGAGAGGGAGTGATGGAAGGGAGGGGATGATTTGGAAAAATGAATACAAGGGATAATGTTATAAAAAATTACTCATGCATATATACTGTCAAAAAAACTTATGAATAAAAAAAATTATGTTTTCAGATATCCTCCCTTCATATTTAACTCACACCTGTGTCCTCTGTCTATATAGACTCCTAACTGCCCTAATAATGACAAAAGTTCTTATGAGTTACAAGTATCATCTGCACATATAGGGATATAAACTTATTAATCTATATTAAATCCCTTATGATTTCTCTTTCCTAATTACCCTCTTAAGCTTCGTATGAATCCTATATTTGAAAATGAAAATTTCTGGGGCAGCTAGATAGCCTAGTGGATAGAGCACACGCCCTGAAATCAGGAGGACCGGACTTCAAATCTAGCTTAAAACACTGAATACTTCCTAGTTGTGTGACTCTGGACTTAACCCCAACTGCTTCAGAAAAAAAGAAAGAAAGAAAGAAAAAAGGGAAGGGAAGGGAAGGGAAAGAAAGGGAAGAAAGGAAATCAAAATTCCTATTCAACTCTGATCTTTTCAACCCACATGTTTGAAAGTTCTCTCTTTTGTTTTTCAGTGAGATATTACACATATTTACTATTTTTTCATTCTTTTGGTTTTGTTTTATTGTTTCTTGATTTATCATAAAATCATTAACTTCCATTTGTTCAATTCTAATTTTTAAGAAATTATTTTCCTCAGTGAGCTTTTGTACCATCTTCCCCACTTGGCCAATTTAGATTTTTAAGACATTCTTCTCCTCATTAGCTTTTTGTATTTCCTTTTGTATCACTCTCATTTTTTCTTTCCAGTTTTTTCCCTCTAACTCTCCTACTTGATTTTCAAAGTTCCTTTTGAGTTCTTCAATGGCCTGAGTTCAATTCTTATTTTTTTTTTAAATCTTTGCATGTAGGATTTTGACTTTATTAATCTTCTTCTGAATTTGTGTTTTGATCTTGGTCACCATAGTAACTTTTTATGGTCAAAAACCTTTTCCATTGTTTGTTCATTTTCCCAGAACATTACTTGGCTTTTAACTTTGTTAAAATAGTGCTCTGTTTCTAAGATGTAGAGTGTAATGGCCCCAAGCTTCAGAGTTTTTGTGTAGCTGTTTTTTGAGATTCTTCTAAGGATCCATACGTTTTCAGTACTATTTAGTTGGTGTGATATAAGGAGAAGTGTGTTTACTACTCTCCTGGCCTGTGTTCTGGTATGTGAGAGACCACATGCACTATTTTCTGTCCTGGAACTGTGAGGAGTTTCCCAATTCCCTGTGGCTTTAAGGTATGGTGTATTGGGGCTCCTTGCTTGGGATTGTGTCCCAGAGCTGGGAATGGCCATAGCAGCAGAGTTCTGCCTCTGTGATAACAAAGAAACCTCCTTTTGACCAGCTGTTCAACTCCCTTTGTAGGCTCATATCTCCAAATGTTGAAGCTGCTGCTGCCACTGCTGCTGATTAAGTGACTCCTAAGGCCTGCTCTTAATTTGCTGTGCTACTGAAGCTGTGATCCGATCTTATTCTGGTACAACATGTATTTCCTACTGAACTTCTAATTTGCCTTCAGCTGAAAAATTGTTTCATTTCTTCTTTCTGCATTATGATATGCTAAAATGTTTAGAATCATTACTTGAAGGTATTTGGAAGGGTGTTTGGGAGAACTTGGGTGAATCTCGTCTTTAATCAGCCATCTTGGCTCATTTGTATTGAATAATCATTCTCCTGGTTTGTCATTGGAATTATAAAATGTTGCTTTAATGGGTCATGGAGATTTAAACATGTTTTTTGTTTTTTGTTTTTTTTCCCCTCACAATAAAGGCTGTATATGTATTGTTTTAATTGACTTTCCTATTCTAGAAGTTTGGGGTCATTTTCTGTTATTATGTCCTATATTGTAATGCTCAGATTTATTTTTTTTTGTTATATTATCCTGAGAGACCTATGATCCTTAACTTTTCTCTGCATTCTATCTTTGAAATCACTATCTTTTTCATGTTTAGGGGTCATGTGTACTTTTAACTTAATTACTTTTTTTAAAAAATCTCATTCCAAATTAGTCTTTGACTTCTTCAGAAAGAATTGCTACTGTTTTTATTTTTTTTTTATTTTATGAATTACTTTTGTTGTACAAGCCATATACAATATCATCTGCCTTTTTAATTTCTAATCTGAAGATTACTTTTAGCTATGAATAATCTGGGAACATACTGCTATAGTTACATGTTTTCTGGTGAATCCATAACACTCTGTTTTAATAGGTGTAGTAATAATATCTATTTAAATAGCTTTGTAGAATTTTGCAGGTTTTGATACTTATCTTCTAGGCTAATGTTAATATTTTTCTTGCTTGATCAATAAGTTACTTGTGTTCCACATTTTTAGCTGAATTGTCTTCCTCTTGACCTATTTGATTTTTTTTTTTAGTCTTTCCCTATTTCTCAATTTCTAGCATGTCCTTATTTAATGATAGATGTAGCTCTGGGGTAGACGATAAGACTCCCAGTTTGTTTGTCTTTTCCCCACTTTATGACTTTTACTTTTTTATCAGCCTGTGTGCCTGCCTAAAATTGTTTTGAGGAGGACAGAACTGACACCCTCCCTTTCCATGGACTCATTCATGCTGGTCCCAGCCTCATTTCCAACCATTCTATGATTTCTGGCTTAATGTCTTCTGCTTTTTGCAGGTTTGGAAGAGGGCAGGATTGAATTTCTGATTATGCTGTCTGTTGTTGTTAATATTAATATTAATTGTTAATATTTTGTAATAACAAGTAACCAATTGTTAATATTTCTTACCACCAATGATAAAGGAATTAAAGCAATAATTAGGTGCTATTTTGCCCAATTGTATGCCAATAAATCTGATTATTTAAGTGAAATGGATGAATACATATAAAATATAGATTGCCCAAAATAATAAATGTGGAAAAATTTATTTAAATAAATCCATTAAAAAAAAGAAATTGAACAAGTTATTAATGAACTCCCTTAAAAAAATCTCCAGATGAATTTACAAGTGAATTCTATCAAACATTTAAAGAAAAATTAATTGCAATACTATATAAAGTATTTGGGAAAATAGGTAAAGAAGGAGTCCTGCCAAATTCCTTTTATGATATAAATATGATGCTGATACCTAAATTCGGAAGAACCAAAAGAGAGAAAGAAAATTATAGGGCAATTACCCTACTAGGCATTCAAAAATCTTAAATAAAATATTAATAAAAATCTTTATTGCCTTATCAGCAAGATAATAATACACAATGAACGAGTTGGATTTATACTATAAATGCAGGGATAGTTCACTATCAGGAAAACTATCAGCATAATTGATTATATCAATAACCAAACTAACAAAAATCATATGATAATTTCAATAGAAGCAGAAAAAACATGTGATAAAATATAATACCTATTCCTATTAAAACATTAGAAAGCATAGGAATAAATAGAGCTTTTTTAAAAAATGATAAGTAGCATCTATCTAAAGCCATCAGGGTGCATCATATATAATGGGGATAAATTAAAGCCTTTCCAATAAGAATCAATAATGAAACAAGGTGGCCCATCATCAACACTATTATTCAAACCAAAACAGTCACTCTTTGTGAATGATATGATAGTATCCTTAGAAAATCTACTAAAAACTACTAGAAACAATTAATAACATAAACTCACACAAATTATCAGCATTTCTACATGTTACCAACAAAGTCTAGCAATAAGAGATAGAAAGAGAAATTCCATTTAAAATACCTATAGATAATATAAAAAATTTGGATATCTACCTGCCAAGACAAAGACAGGAACTATATCAATATAATTACAAAACACTTTTCACACAAATAAAGTTAGATGTAAACAAATGGAAGAATACCAAGTGGCCATGGACATACCAAATTAATATTATAAAAATGACAATTCTATCCAAATTAATTTCCTCATTGAATGATATACCAATCAAATTGTGAAGAAGTTACTTTATAGAGCTAGAAAAAATAAAAGCAAAATTCATCTGGAAAAACAAAAGATCAAGAATTTCAGGGGAATTAACATAAAATTCAAACAAAGTGAGCCTAGCTGTACCTGACATAAAACTAATCATAAAACACTGTTCATCAAAACCATTTTGCATTGACTAAGAAATAGAGTAGTGGATCAAAGCAATAGATTAGGTTCATAAAACACAATAATCCATGATTATACTAATCTAGTATTTGAGAAATTCAAAGACTCCACCTTCTAGGATAAGAATTCCCTAGCTGACAAAAATTACTGGGAACAATGGAAAACAATATGGCAGAAACAAGACAAATTAGGAGAACAAGCAATAGTTTACCTCTGAGATCTATGGAGAAGAAAAATATTTAGCCAAAGAAGAACTAGAGAACTTTATGAAATGTAAAATAGATGACTTTGATTATATTAAATTAAAAAGACTTTGTCCAAACAAAAGCAATACAAACAAGATTAGAAGGGAACCAGAAAGCTGGAGGAAAAATTTTACCACCAGTGTTTCTGATAAAGATTTCATTTCCAAAATATATAGAGAATTGACTTAAATTTGTAAGAATGCAAGTAATTCCCCAATTGATAAGTGGTCAAAAGATATAAACAGAAAAAAGTTAGTCAAAGTAATAGCCATTTCTAGTCATATGAAATAATGCTCTAAATCACTATTGACTAGAGAAATGCAAATAAAGCAACTACTTCACATATCTCAGATTGGCTAAGATTACAGGAAAAGATGATGGAATTTTAGAGGGGAATGTGAGAAAACTGGAACACTAATGCATCGTTGGTAGAGTTGTGAAATGACCTAAACATTCTGGAGAGCAACTTGAACTATGCCCAAAGGACTATAAAATAGTGCATACCCTTTGATTCATCATTATCTCTTCTAGGTCTGCATCTGAAAAAGATCATTAAAAAAAGGAAAAGGACCCATGCATGCAGAAATAATTTTAGCAGGCATTTTTGTGGAGGCAAGGAACTGGAAATTTAGTGAATATCCCTTGATTGGGAATAACTGAATAATTTATAGGATATGAATGTAATGAAATATTATTGTTCTATAAGGAATGATGAGTTTCAGAAAGGCCTTAGTATAGTTACCTGAACAGAATTTGAATAGAGTGAGTAGAACCAAGAGAATAATATTTACAACAAGATTGTGTTATGGTCAACTGGACTTCGGTTCTTTTCAACAATGAGATAATTCAAGATAATTCCAATAGACTTTCAATAGAAAGTGCAATCCTCATCTGGAGAAAGAACTATGGAAACTGCATGTAGATTAAAGAATAGTGTTTTCACCTTTATTGTTATTGTTTTTGTTTGCTTGCTTTTTTTTTCTTTCCTGTTTTTTTCCCTTTTGATCTGATTTTTTATACACCATAACAAATGTGGAAATATGTTTAAAAAGAATTGTACATGTTTAATCCATATTGCATTGCTAGCTCTCTTGGGGTGAAGGATTGTGGGAGTAGAGGGAGAAAAAATTGGAAAATCTGGGAAACAACCTTTTGCAAATGTTGATATTGAATACTACCTTTATGTGTATTTGGAAAACTAAAATACTATTAAATAATAAACATAAACTATAAGAATAACACTGAGAACTGGAGAAAATATGTAAGCATTCATTATGTAAGTCACATGACCTAAAACCTTATGATTGTTTTTGTGGTCTGGTTTAAATTCAACTTGGCTCCCACATTTCTTGATTCATGAATATAGTAAATTATAAACTCATTTTAAGTGTACTGATATCTTTCTGCCTTAAAAGTATATTAATATATTTTTACTTTTTAAAACAGTTTGTGACTAGTTTTGCAATTTAGTGAATTTAGTGCATATGCTTGTAACATAGCATCATCTCTTTAGCAGTCATCTCTTTAGAAATGTTATAGAAAATATTATTTGTTATTAGTTACATTTATTTTACTATTTTTATTCGGTTGTTTCTACTAATGTGCATGCATCCCAACTTAAAAGAACCCCTAAAGTTTAAACCGTCTTCAATTAATAATTATGTAGATTAACTTGAATTGCTTCCATAAAATAAGAAATTAATCATTGGGACTATGTTGTTTTTTCTTTTCCTCTTTCTTCCTTATCTTCCTGTTTCTATTTCTCAAAAATTTCATTCTGAATCCTTCAGAGATTTAGTCATCATAGTGTTCTTAGATGTTTCTCCCCCACATTTTGTTAGTAACTTTTATTATGATTTTAGAAAATGCTAAAATGAAATAAAGCATTTTAAATTTATTATAAAAATGAGTTGCCATCATCATCATCATCATCATCATCATCATCATAATCATCATCATCATTATTTTTGTTAGAGAAAAATCATTCTAATATTTTTGGTGATGTTCAGATAGAAGTAGCCCTGAAACCTATAGCTATTCAACTATTATTATAATTATATTTTAATATTCTGTGGACATAGATGTGGGACATAGATTGTAGTGGAATAAATGGATTAGTATATGAAGTAATCTTCTGTAGACTTATTGTAAATGGGATTATATATATTCAGTTCTGTTCCCACATGATTTGTATTTATTCTGCTAGGTTTCTATATTTTTTCCAAATTCTTTGCTTCACATGGTTTTGAGATTATAAGTATTTAGAAAGGTGGCATCTATTTAAAATCTTATTCTTATATGTTAATTTCATGCCCTGGCAATTGGGGCAACAGTTATGTCTGTATTAATTGCCTGATTCTAGAACATTCTGCTGATTGAATTATCCCACATGCTTTTAGTTCTACATTTGTTATATGGGAATGTATTATCTCACAGTCAATGACAGACAATAAGGTTTTGATATTCTGAATTATAAAATTAGCCACTATGTTATCTCTTAGAAGATATTCAATATGTCTTAAATTTTAATCTAGAACCATCTGTTACATAATTATTTTATTTTATTTTTGTCATTCCCTTGAATGATCTAGATTGTTCCCTATGTATGTGCTCCTTAAAATTATCATTCTGTAATTTCTTATGGTAATGAATGGGTCTTAATTTGTCAGCATAAACATTTTCCTTTCCACAATTTGTATTACTCAGCCATTTATTTGATTAATTACAGATATGTTTTGGTGGAATTCATATAGCTGTCACCCATAGAGGTGTTTTTGTTGTTATTTTTTGTTTTCTTCATTCCCATTCCTGAATCTTAACTGCTTTATAGGCTGCATTTGGAGGCAAAATACTTTTAACTACATGTAATAAATTCAGTAATATGTATATATTGCCCACCTTGACTATTTGTTAGTGAAATCATGTCTCATTATAAGTGTTTCTTTTTAATTTTCTTTAAGAATATTTATCAATCTTCTTTGTTCATTCTTTTGAAGAAGTATTTCTAAAACTGCCTCAGATTGATGAACATTATGTTTTATTTATATTGTGCCAGGCTTTATTAGGACAAATACCAAATTGTTTATAGGAATAAAATGTAGTGCATGACTTCTTCCTACATAGTTTTCATTAATTCTGCTGGGTTTCAATATTTTTTGAGCTTTTTATTTTTATAAAGTTTGGAGATTATGAGAATTAAGAATAACAATATCTGCTAAAACATTGTTCTTAAATTTTACTGATTAATATTATGTTCAGATGCTTGTATTCCCTCTTATATTATTTTGCCTCTTATCAGACTTCTATTCTAACAGTTTTTTTATGTTTTTAAGACTTTTTGTATTTGTAGTACTAGATTGTGCCATCTGTTTTTGAAACATAATATGATTTTTTTGGTAAAAACTACTTTCCAATTACATGAAAAGATAGTTTTAAAATTTGATTTTTATAAGATTTTAAGTTTTAAATTGTCTTCTTCCTCCTACCCTCACATCTCCCCACCAGAAGATGGAAAGCAACCTGATATTGGTGAAACATGCATAATTATATAAACATATTTCCACGTTATTCATGTTGTGAGAGAAGAAACATAACAGAATGACAAAGTCACACAGAAAGTTGAGTGAAAAAAGTATGCTTCAATCTTCACTCACACTATATAGTTCTTTCTCTTGCTGTGGATAGCATTTTACATCATGAATCTTTTGAAATTGTCCTGGATTATTATATTGCTAAAAAGAACTAAGGCAGTTATACTTGATCATCTCACCATGGTACTTACAATGTTCCCCTGGTTCTGTTTCACTCAGCATCAGTTTATTTAAGCTTTTTCCTGAAATCAGTCTGTCTGTCATTTCTGATAGCACAATAGTAATTCATTATATTCATAGACCACAACTTGTTTGGTCATTTCCCAATTGATGGGCATCTCCTCAATTTCCAATTCTCTAGGGACTCTGAGATCTGCTGACTTGCTTACTGTGATTTGATGACCAGGTATAATTGTGCCTGTAGTACCCTGCGTTCTGGGCTGGAAGTTTATCTGTCAAACTAGGTCTAAAGGTCTCACAGATGGTCAGCTGAGCCACTGGTCTGCTTAGCTAGAACTATGGGTCAACAATTACTGATCTATGCTGTAACTCAAGAGTTTCCCACTGACTTACCTGGACATCGTTTGTACTGAACGGTGCTCCCTGTCTACCCAAGACAGACAGAGCTTCCTTGAAACCTACATGCTACCTTGGGAAAATTATTTCACTACCTATTTTTGTGGATTCTGTCACTACAGAATTATTTTAGAGGCTTGATTATATTGTTTCTGAAGGAAACTGGGGAGATCTCAGGAAACTTCCTGACCTCTCTCTACCAACTTGGATTTATCCTCCTTGTCAATAATGTGATTTTATACCTAATGCTGACTATAGGGTCAACTCTTGCTAAGGTAGGTAAGGTACTGATTTTTTTGTGTGTACTACATGCGGTGATAACTGTACCAGTTTCTATTTCTTTGTGAGATCTGCACTGATGGCTAAGTATGGGTCCTAAATGGATATTTCTTTAATTTCTGATGACAGTGAACTTTTGGAAATACTATTACTAGCATTATCATCATGATTAGCTGCTTATTTGAATTCTTTCTAATAGATTTACTTATCTTTTAAAATTCTCCAAAATTCCCTTGCTTTTTAAATGTATATTTCTTTTATTTGTAATGCACAATAATTTTCCCTGGATAAATAATTCTGTATTCATGGCCCTGGTTCTTAATTTTGTAAATATATTTCAGTTTTTGTGATTTTTCTTTGAAATAACCCTTCCTAAATATTCTTCAATAATTTCTTGAAATATAATGGATAGAAAATTTTCTTTCTTTTTTTTTTCTAAACTGTCTGGGATTTAAGTAAGTCTGAGATGGCAACATTATGATCTATCCTTCAAGTTTGTTGTTGAAACTCTGTGTTCTCTGGTAGATTGGGTAATTCAGGAATTATCAAATCTTACACTACCAGCTGCTTTGTATCATGTAAAAGCAGCATCATTCTGTTTTTCCTTCTGAGAAAGCTGTTCATACTTTTATGTTTTGCATTTTTAAGGTTATTTTCTTATATCCTCCATAGTGATCATTTTCTTCATTGTTTTCCTTTATTCTTTTCATATCTTTTAATTCTTGTTTAATTTCTTCACATGGTTTTTTATTTTCTTTATGCTTTTCTTTTATTGGATTTTGTGACTTTCTTAGCTTTGCCAATTCTTGTTCAATTTCACTACATATGTTACTTATCAATTTGCATAGGTCTCTCAGGGTATCTTGCATATTTTGTTTTTTCCATGATCATTTCTTTTGATAGCTTAGCTAATTTAGTTTAAGATACTCTGTGATATTTTAAAGCATATCAATAGTTTATTTGTTAAATTTTAACTAATTTTTATTTGTGTGTTTGTGTGTGTTTAGCAACTCCTTGATGTTTTCTTAACTTTATTTTTATGTAGGGCATGAGAACTCTAGCCACCTTAGATTTTCTTCACTCTACCATCTTGGATCAACATTTTATTTTTGTAATTAACAGTTAATAAAAGCTTTACATTATCTTTCTCTCAGTTATGCCATTGTGAATATATAATCTCTTGCGGGAAAATGTGCATAAAAACAGCTTGTCCCCTTCTTGGATTTTCATAAAGAATGTTTTTAATACATGTATAGACTACTTTTAATAAAGATTTCATAGAGAAGAAAAAGCCAGATTGATCTATAGTTGCTTATAACTTCTCAAACACTTATTCAAAATTTCATTCTTTTAAAATCTTCCCTGTTTAAAAATAAGTAGTTATTTGATATGTTTATGAATTGACTTAACCCTCCTCATAGATCTTAAAACAAAGGTCTATGAACACCTTTTGGAAACAAGATAAGCTCTCATCAATTGGCCTTGTCCTTAACTTCAATATACCTTCGATAAACCTGGAATCTTAGTTCATCAAACCTATTAGTTCCCAAATGAGTGTAAACTGTTATTTTTACCTTCTGAATCCAATTCTTCCTGTGCAACAAAAAATTCGGTTCTACACACATATATTGTATCTAGAATATACTGTAATATATTTAACATACATAAGACTGCTTGCCATCTCGGGGAGGAGGTTGGGGGAGGAAGGGAAAAAATCTGAATAGAAGTAAGTGCAAGGGATAATGTTATAAAAAATTACCCATGCATATGTACTGTCAAAAAATAATTATAAAATAAAATTAAAAATTAAAAAAAAAGAAAAGAAAAGCAAAAAAAAAAACCCAAAAAAACCCTATTAGTTCCCAGTCTATGAACCTTCATTCCATTTCATCACAAAACATGGTTGTAACATTTATTGCTCTATTACCCATAAATTGAGTGATGCAGAATTCTGAATTACTTTTTTTGGAGGACCACAACTATTTTTTCATTTGCACTTGGTACTTACTTTTCCTAAAAAAATTGTTAATTTGCACCATGATCACTTCCACTTGATTCTCCATCCTTCCTTGCATTTATTTTCCTTGTAATTAATAAAGTCAATTATATATCTTTTAATCTCTTGTCACCTTGTTCTATGGCTACTAGTCTCTTACCAATGCCTAACTCTGGAAAAGATTCCACTATTCCCCTTCTCTGCTTCCTCTATTTTTCCACTCCTTCCCTTCCCCCCCACTTAAGAGTATTTTATTTTTTCCAATTACTTATAAAAATAGTTTTCTTTTTAAAAAGTTATTTATTTAGCTATACATATAAATTCATTTTTACATATTTCCTTCTGAATCATATTGGAAGAGAAAAATCAGAATAAAAGAGTAAAAGCATAAGATTAAAAAAAACAGAAGAGAAAAAGAAAAAGTGAACATAACATGTAGTGATTTACATCCATAATTCTTTCTCTGGGTGTGGATGGCAATTTCCATGCAATATTTATTGGAATTTCCTTGGATCACTGAACTGCTGAGAAGAACTAAGCCTGTCATAATTGAACATCCCACAATCTTGCTTTTCTATGTATAAAGTATTCCTGAATCTGCTTGTTTTGCTCAGCATCAGTTCTTTCCAGGCCTTTCTAAAGTCAGCTTGTTCATTATATTTTTATAGTACAATTATATTCTACTACTTTTATGTACTATAACTTATTCAGCCATTCCCCAATTGTTGGGCACCTAATTCTTTTCCATTTTTTTTGCCACCACAAAATGCTGCTACAAACATTTTTGCACATGTCCTTCATGATTTCTTTGGGATACGGATAAAGTAGAGACACTGCTGGTTCAAAGGGTATGCATAGTTTGATACCTCTTTGGGCATAGTTCCAAATTGCTTTCCAAAATAGTTAGATCAATTAGTAGTATTGCAGTTTTCTCACCTTTAGATGTTTACTATTATATTTTTCTGTCATCTCAGCCAAGCTGAGAGGTAATATCTCAGAATTGTTTTAATTTGCATTTCTATAATCAACAAGGATTTAGAGCATGTTTTAATATGACTAGAAATAATATTAATTTCTTAATCTGAAAATTGTCTGTTCATTTCCTTTGCCCATGTATCGATTTGGGAAATGACTTATATTCTTTATATATTTTAGAAATGAGGCCTTTATCAAAAACTCTGGATAAAAATTTCCCCCCTCAGCTTTCTGCTTCCTTTATAATCTTGGCTGTGTTGGGGTTTTTTTGCAAACATTTTTAAAGTCAATGTAATCAAAGATGAACATTTTGCATTTCATAAGGTTCTCTAATTCTTCTTTGGTTACAAATTCCTCACTTGTTCAAAGATCTGATAAGTAAATTATTGCTTGCTCTCCTAATTTGACACCTTTTATGTGATGTCCAGACTAGCTTTCTGGAAGCTCTCTGGATGGGCCTTGGTCTTATATGGATAAGTGATAAAGGCAGGAGAGTGACCATGAGGATGGTCAAGTATGGATTCTGGAATCTGGAGTCTGGAGTGGAGCTTGAGCACATATACTTGTCTCCAATCCTCTCAGCCCTTAAATACCTTAGTACAACTACATCACTTACAGCACACTAGGCATGTGCCAATTGTAGAACCTTTACCATATCACACCAAGTATATGTGAACTAGAGAACCATTACCCCACCAATTACACTGAGTAAACATCCTATTGTTAGTATCTTTGCTTCCAGTAGAATAGAGGTGGTCATGCTCCTTGACTTCTCAGGAAAAGGTGTAAACCAGTCATTGTCAGGGGGTTTCCTCTGAGCTAAAGGGTCTTATACCTTACCCAGAGAAAGTTCCCCCACTATATGCTGCTTTCTACACTTTTACACTTAAGTCATATACACATTTTGATTTATGGTATGTATGATGATATAGCATGGGTTGCAAGATGTAGGTCTATGCTGAGTTTCTAACATATTATTTTTCAACTTTCCCAGCAATTTTCAGAAAAAAAAGAGTTATTAACCCAGAAAATGAAGTCGAGGAGTTAATCAAACACTAGATTATAATAGTCATTGATTATTATGTTATGTGTATCTAACCTATTACACTGATCTACCACTCTGTTTCTTAGCCAGTACATATGTTCTTGATGACTGCTGCTTTATCATAGAATTTTAGATCTGGTACTGCTAGGCCACTAATTTTTGTATTTTTTTTAACATTAATTCCCTTGATATTTTTGACCTTTTTGTTCTTCCAGATGAATTTTGTTATTATTTATTTCTAGCATTATAAAATATTTTAATGGTTTGATATGGCACTGACACAAATAGACCAATTTAGGTAGAATTGTCATTTTATTATATCAGCTCAGCCTATCCATGAGCAATTGATACTTTTCCAATTGTTTAGATCTTACTTTATGTAAAAAGTGTTTTGTAATTGTGTTCATATAATTCCTGGATTGGTCTTGGCAAGTAAACATATAAAAATTTATTTTTGTCTAAAGTTATTTTAAATAGAATTTCTCTTTCTATTTCTTGCTGCTGGGTTTTCTTAATAAAATATAGAAATATTGATGATGTGAGTGGGTTTATTTTATATCCTACAATTTTGTTAAGGCTGTTAATTGTTTCAAGTAGATTTTTGTATGATTCTCTAGGATTCTTCATCATGTCATCTGCAAAGAATGGTAGTTTTATTTTCTTATTGGCTATTCTAATTCCTTTATTCTTTTTTTATCATTGTGAAAGTCAACATTTCTAGTACAATATTTAATAATAGTGATGATAATGGGCATTCTTGTTTTCTTCTGATCTTATTGGGAATGCTTATAATTTCTCCCCATTATAAATGATGCTTGCTCATGGTTTTAAATAGATGCTGCAGGGGACAGAGTCAAGATGGCAGAGAGTGAACAAGACTTTCTGTGACCTCCTATGACTTTCTCTCAGACCAACAGTAAATTAGATTAAGCCTCTAAAGTGGTTTTGGAGTCACAGAACCCACAATATTTGTAGTGCAACACATTTCAAGAAGAAGATACCTTGGAAGAACTTCAGAACAGATCTATTTCAAACAAAAAGAGATATAGTCTGCTGAGCCCAGACAGAAGCACAAGGAGGCAAGGAGATGGGGCAGAGAAATAGAGTTTTGCAACTTCCATGCACCTGGGAATCTTCTGTGAGCTTCTTAAGCTGCTCTGTCCTGGTTGCAAGCAGGTATTAGCTTTTTATAATTATAAAAGGCAAATTGCAAACCATTGAGTTCCCCCCCCCCCACCAAGAAGAACTCCAGACCTAGCTTTCATTACCCAGAATTGGAAATCAATCAGCAGAACTACTCCAGGGCAAATTAAAGCAACTATAGCTCCTTTGCATTAAACAGACCTTATGCCTTAAAAAATGAATAAAAAATCAAAAAGAATAAAATGGAGAAAGAGAAGAACAGACGTCAAATCCTGAGGATCCCAAAGGCAAAGCAACTCATCTGGTCCCCATTTCACAAGGCTTACTTGGAAGATTGCATAAAGAATCTTAAAATGGAGTTAGAAGAAAAATGGGGAAATGTAATGAGATCATTGCAAGAAGGAATGGGAAAAAGTATATAATGCCTTACAAAAGAGATATGAAAAAGAAGATACCAATTTATTGAAAAACAAAATTTATGAAATGGAAAAATTCAATTGGGCAATTACAAAAGGAGTTTTAAAAAGTAACTAAAGAATATAAAATACTAAAAATTAGAATTGAACAAATGAAAGTGAATGACTCAAGACTTCAAGAATTAGTCAAACAGACTTCCAGCCAAGATGGCAGTGTGGAGGCAGACAGCTGCTTGAGCTCTGTGTTTTCTGTCAGGACTTACTTCATGACAAGCCTTGGAATTAATGCTTGACTGGAAAATAAACTCACAAATAATCACCAACAGAAGACATCCTTGAAATTCGCAAGAGAAGGTCTGTGTTTGCTCCCAGGAGGGTCGAACAGACTAGGTGCAGACTGAGGGCAGGCAGCAAGAGTGAGATAGACAGCTCACACAGCTCAGACCAGAGGGGGAGGGGTGGGATCTCTGCCGTTTCTGCAAAAAGGCTTTTACCCCAGTGTGGATGTTCATCTTGGCAGCAAGCCAGGAGCAGCAGAGAGGGTGTAAACACCAGAGGTGAAGAATAAAACCCTGGAAAGCTAGTGTCTCTCAGATCCGGCCACCCCCATCTCCACCTGGAGTGATTCAGCCCATTCCTCGAGCCTCAGAGCACAGACACAGCACAGCCATCACTGTCCTGTTAGTGCCTTGCTGCTGTCTCCCTCAGTCTGTAGAGAAAGCCTAGTAACACTATCCAGCCCCATTCGCTCCCCCCCCCAAGAAACAGACCAATTGTTTCTCTTGTCAATTTGTTTTCTTCTATTCCCGCTCTGACAAAATGAACAAAAAAATTTAAAGGGCTCCAACCATTGACAGCTTCTGTGTGGAGAGAGAGCAGACTTCAAATACTGAGGAGACCAAAAGCAGATTGTCTCCAGAGTAATCCCATAAGAGGGATATGATCTGCTCCTCAATACAAAAGAATCTTATAGAGGAAATTAAAAAAAAAAATGGCTCTCACAAGAGAGCTAGAAAAGAAATGGGAAAAGGAAAGGGAAGCTTGGCAAGAGAGCCTGGAGAAATCATTCCACGCATTTAAAGACAGAGTGGATAAAGAAAACAAATCACTGAGAAATAAAATTAGTGAATCGGAAAAGGTAAACAACTCCATGGAAAACAGGATTAGTGAGTTGGAAAAAGAAAACAGCTCTCTAAAAAAAAATTGATGAAATGGAAAAAAAATTCCATAGAAGATAAAAACTCACTTAAAAACTCAATTGGACAATTACAAAAAGATATTAAAAAAGTGAGTGAAGAAAATACATCATTGAAAATTAGACTCGAACAAGTAGAAATGAATGACTCAAGGAGAAAACAAGAAGTAGTCAAACAAAACCTGAAAAAGGAAACAATTGAAAAGAATGTCAGGTACCTGATTGGAAAGACAACAAACCTGGAAAACAGATCCAGGAGAGACAATTTGAAAACAATCTGACTCCTTGAAAAATGTGAGGAAAAAAAGAGCTTGGACACTATTTTCCAGGAAAATTATCAAAAAGAACAGCCCAGATGTTTTGGAAACAGAGGGTAAAATAGACATTGAAAAAATACATCAATCACCTACTGAAAGGGACCCTAAAATCAAAACGCCAAGAAATATAGTGGCCAAGTTCAAGAACCATCAGACAAAGGAAAATATATTGGAAGCTGCTACAAAAAAGCAATTCAGATATGGAGGAGCCACAATAAGGATAACCCAGGATCTAGCAGCATCCACATTAAAAGAACAAATGGCCTGGAATATGATATTCCAAAAGGCTAAGGAACTTGGTATGCAGCCAAGAATAACTTACCCAGCAAGAATGAGCATCGTTTTCCAGGGAAGAAGATGGACATTTAATGAAATAAATGAATTCCATCTATTTTTGATGAAAAAAACCAGACTTACATAAAAGGTTTGATCTTCAAATACAGAACTCAAGAGATTTCTAAAAAGGTAAAAAGAAATCTTGAAAACTATATTTCTTCCATAAAGATATGTAAAGAACACATGTATAATTTGTCCTAGAAACTAGAGGTGGAAAGAAAATTATATCATAAAAAAGGGTAAACTGGTGGTTCTACATCTCATGAAGAGGCAGAGGTAACATTATATCTGAGAGAAAGAAAGGAGGGAGATGAACATAGTGTGTATCAATAGACATATTCGAATTATGGTGAAACTTCTTCCACTTCATTGAAAAGTG
This sequence comes from Sminthopsis crassicaudata, assembly GCF_048593235.1. NCBI lineage: Eukaryota > Metazoa > Chordata > Mammalia > Dasyuromorphia > Dasyuridae > Sminthopsis > Sminthopsis crassicaudata. The sequence continues at coordinate 413,857,846 of NC_133617.1, read as the reverse complement.
AGAGGGAAGAAGTAAGTTAAGGGGAGGAATACAGAAATTGTGAGAAAAAGGGGTAAAATAGGAAGAGGAAATTTAAGGTGGGGGAGGGATACTAAAAAGGGAAGGCTGTGAAAACCAAGTGGTGTTCACAAGTTTAATACTGGGTAGGGGGGTAAGAGGGAAGGAAAGGAGAAAAGCATAAGCAGGGGTTAACAGGATGGCAAGCAATATAGAATTAGTCATTCTACCCATAAATGTGAATGGGGCAAACTGCCTCATAAAGAGGAAGCAATTAGCAGAGTGGATTAAAAGTCAGAATCCTACTATATGTTGTTTACAGGAAACACACCTGAAACAGGGTGATACATTCAAACTAAAAGTAAAAGGGTGGAGGAGAATCTACTATGCTTCAGGCAAAGACAAAAAAGCAGGAGTAGCCATCCTCATCTCAGATCAAGCAAAAACAAAAATTGATCTAATTAAAAGAAATAAGGAAGGGGATTATATCCTGCTAAAGGGTAGCATCAATAATGAAGCGGTATCAATATTAAACATATATGCACCAAGTGGTGCAGCATCTAAATTCTTAAAAGAGAAATTAAGAGAGCTGCAAGAAGAAATAGACAGCAAAACTATAATAGTGGGAGATCTCAACCTTGCACTCTCAGAATTAGATAAATTAAACCACAAAATAAACAAGAAAGATGTCAAAGAGGTAAATAGAATACTAGAAAAGTTTGATATGATAGATCTTTGGCGAAAACTAAATGGAGACAGAAAGGAGTACACTTTCTTCTCAGCAGTTCATGGAACCTATACAAAAATTGATCATATACTAGGACATAAAAACCTCAAAGTCAAATTCAGTAAGGCAGAAATAGTAAATGCATCCTTTTCAGACCACAATGCAATTAAAATTACATTTAATAAAAAGCCAGGGGAAAATAGACCAGGAAATATTTGGAAACTAAATAATCTTATACTAAAGAATGATTGGGTAAAAGAGCAAATCATAGACATAATTAATAACTTCACCCAAGAAAATGACAACAATGAGACATCATACCAAAATGTGTGGGATACAGCCAAAGCAGTTATAAGGGGAAGTTTTATATCTCTACAGGCCTACTTGCATAAAATAGAGAAAGAGAGGGCCAACGAATTGGGCTTACAACTAAAATTGCTAGAAAAGGAACCCCCAGACAAACACAAAACTTGAAATTCTAAAAATAAAAGGTGAGATTAATATGTACTGTCAAAAATGTTATAATTATAAAATTAATTTTTAAAAAATTAGTCAAACAAAACAAAAAAAATGAAAAAAAGAAGAAAATATGAAATACCTCCTAGGAAAAACAGATTCTTTTTAGAAGAGATTATTCGACTTCTGAAAGACATGATGAAAAAGATCCTAGGCATTATCTTTCAGGAAATCATAAAGTAAAACTGCCCTGATTTCTTATAATCAGAGTGTAAAATAGTCATTGAAAGAATTCACTGATCACCTCCTGAAAGAGACTCCAAAATTAAAACACCAAAGAATATCATTGCTAAATATCAGAATTAGCACAAGGAAAAGATATTGCAAGCAGCCAAAAAATAAACAATTTAAATACCACTTTAAAGGATAGAAGGGCCTGGAATCTGATATTCCAAAAGGAAAAGGAACTTGGATTACAACCAAAGATAAGCTATCCAGGTAAAATGAATATTATCTTTTAGGGAAGAAGATGGGCATTCAATGATACAGATGAATTTCATCTATTTGTGATAAAAATATCAGAACTTACTAAAATTTTTGATCTACAAACATAGAACTCAAGAGAAGGATAAAAAGATGAACAGGAAAGAACTCTTGAGAACTATATTTCTATTATGGGTATTGTAATTGAGAGAAACATGGGAGGTGAGTGATGATTGTATGAATCTTACTCTCATCAGATTTGGCTCAAAGAGAGAATATCAGACATATTTAGTTTCATGAAGAAACTTGTCTAACCTTATAGGAAAGTGGGAGGGGAAAGAGGGAAAGAAAGGGGAAAGCTAAGAGAAGGGTAAACAAAAGTAGTAGGAGAAAGATGTAAAAAAGCGGGAGTGGCTCTACAAGACGAAGGCTGTTTGAGGGAGGTGGTGATCAGAAACAAAATACCAGGAAGGAGGCAAGGGAGATGATTTTTTCCTTCATCCCTTTCTCTTGCCTCTTTCATTGGTTTAATTTGTACCATTTTTTAAAGAATGCATAATTTCTATAATAGATATCTTTTTGTCCATTTTCAACATAAATATGGTAGCCTGTTTATATAGACTAATACCATGAATGAATGTTAACAAAAATTGGACTCTTTGAAAATGGAATGAAGCAATACATGAGAAAATTTTCATCATAACAAAGTAGGACTATATGTGAAATACAAGGATGGTTTAAAAATATTTTTCCTCAAGGGACCGGAGCCAAGATGATGGAGAGGACACATATGTCTGTCTAAGCTCTTCCTTACCCTCAAATTACTTTTTTATGAAATGACTTCAGAGAACCCCATAGATTCTACTAAAAACCTGTTAGAAATAATCCACAACTTTAGCAAAGTTGCAGGATACAAAATAATCCACATAAATCCTCAGCATTTTTATACATCACTAACAAAATCCAACAGCAAGGGAAGCAAAGAGAAATTCCATTTAAAATAACTGCCAATAGTATAAAGTATTTGTGAATATATCTACCAAAGGGAAGTCAGAAACTATATGAGCAAAACTACCGAACACTTTCCACACAAATAAAGTCAGATCTAAACAATTGGAAAATATTAAGTGCTCTTGGATAGGCCAAGTGAATATAATAAAGATGAAAATACTATCTAATTTATTTATTTAATGCTATATCAATTAGACTTCCAAGAAACTATTTTAATGACCTAGAAAAAATAACAACAAAATTCATCTGGAAGAGCAAAAGGTCAAGAATTTCAAGGGAACTAATGAAAAAAAATCAAATGAAGGTGGCCTAGCTGTACCTGATCTAAAATTATATATTATAAAGCAGCAGTCACCAAAACTATTTGGTATTGGCTAAGAAACAGACTAGTTGATCAGTGGAATAGGTTAGGTTCACAGGACAAAATAGTCAATAACTAAAGCAATCTAGTGTTTGACAAACTTAAAGACCCCAACTTTTGGGATAAGAATTCAGTATTTGACAAAAACTGCTGGGAAATTTGGAAATTAGTATAGCAGAAACAAGGTATGGACCCACACATAACACCATATACCAAGATAAGATCAAAATGGGTTCATGAGCTAGACAAAAAGAATGATATTATGAACAAACTAGAAGAACATAAGAGAGTTTACTTCTCAGGCCTGTGGAGGAGGAAGGAATTTGTGACCAAAGAAGAACTAGAGATCATTAATGATCACAAAATAGATAATTTTGATTATATCAAACTTAAAAGCTTTTGTATAAACAAAACTAATGCAGACAAGATTAGAAGGGAAGCAATAAACTGGGAAAACATTTTTTATAGTCAAAAGTTCTGATAAAGGCCTCATTTCCAAAATATATAGAGAATTGACTCCAATTTATAAGAAATCAAGCTATTCTCCAATTGATAAATGGTCAAAGGACATGAACAGACAATTCTCAGATGAAGAAATTGAAATTATTTCTAGCCATATGAAAAGATGTTCCAAATCATTATTAATCAGAGAAATGCAAATAAAGACAACTCTGAGATACCACTACACACCTGTTAGATTAGCTAGAATGACAGGGAAAGATAATGAGAATGTTGGAAGGGATGTGGGAAAACTGAGACACTGATGCATTGCTGGTGGAGTTGTGAACAGATCCAACCATTCTGGAGAACAATTTGGAACTATGCTCAAAAAGTTATCTAACTGTGCATACCCTTTGATCCAGCAGTGTTACTACTGGGCTTATATCCCAAAGAGATATTTTTATGTGCAAAAATGTTTGTGGCAACCCTTTTCATAGTGGCTGGAGACTGAAAATTGAATGGAATGGATGGCCCATCAAGTGGAGAATGGCTGAGTAAATTATGGTATATGAATCTTATGGAATGTTATTGTTCTGTAAGAAATGACCAGCAGGATGATATAGGAGAGGTCTGGAGAGACTTACATGAACTGATGCTAAATGAAATGAGCAGAACCAGGTGATCATTATGCACTTCAACAACAATACTATATAAGGATCAATTCTGACAGAAGTGGCTATCTTCAGCAATGAGAGGATCTAATTCAATTCCAATTGATCAGTGATGAACAGAACCAGCAACACCCAGAGAAAGAACACTGGGAAATGAGTGTGGACTGTTTGCATTTTTGTTTTTCTTCCCAGGTTATTTTTATCTTTCTAAGTCTTATTTTTATTGTGCAACAAGAGAACTGTATAAATATGTATCCAAATATTGTATTTAACTTATTCTTTAACATGTTTAACAGGGGAGGGGATGGAGGGAGGGAAGGGAAAAATTGGAACAGAAGTGATTGCAAGGGTCAGTTTTGAAAAATTACCCATGCACATGTTCTGTCAATAAAAGGTATAATAATAAAAATATTCTTCCTCTTTACTTGTTATATTAATTAATTTCTGGTATAATAATATAATTATATCAATTATATAATATAATAATAATTATATTATTAAATGACCATATTGTTAGATTTAGAAAAAGCTACAATAAAATGAAATCCATATTGGGAAACTATAGGAGACATAGATTAGACCTATAATATCTCTAGATTTTTATCTCCTATAGTTTCACATATATTAATTATATATATTTATACACACTTAAATATATATTTAGACACTTATATGTTTAAATAATGACTGAGAAACTGTTATAGGTAATAAAACCAAATTTTATATAGGAAACATATATATATATATATATATATATATATATATATATATATATATATATATATGTATATATATATATATATATATATATATTTACTCATCATTCCTACCTGACATTAACAACAAAATCTTACTAAAATCTTACTTAGGTGGTACATTGAATAGAATGCTGGGCTTGAAGTCAAGTAGAGTCACTGTCCTGAAATCAAATTTAATTTTAGACACTTGAAGTTTGATTCTTGGAATGTCACTTAACCCCATTTGCTTCAGTTAGTCATCTATAAAATAAACTGGAGAAAAAAATTATCATTCCAATATCTTTGCAATAAAACCCCAAATGTTATCATGAATAATCAGATACAATTTAATAATTAAACAACAATAAAACATATCAGTAACATGAAAAAAATTAAAGAAAAAAAGCAGATTGAAAAAAATTTCAGTAAATATGTTGAATCGAAAGGAATATTAACTATCCTAGGATTACTGAAACTTTGAGATCAATCAAATTTTAGAGGGTGAAAAAATATAACCAATACATTCCTTTGATGGAATAGAAGAAAGGCACAAGAACCAAATGTTGGGAACATAAAAAAGAAGTTTGATCTCTAGATGACAGTAAGAATAGTAGACTGTTCATTCCTTCTTCCTCTTCTATTTTAGTCTTATAAAGTCAACTCAAATTTACTGCCATCCAATCTTCTTCCAAGGGCTACCCAACCTTTCCCATTTTGGGGGTGGGATAGCTTATTTCTCATTCTCCTGTTAAAGCTTCAACTCACACATTGTCCACTGAGTTTGGCAAATATTCCTTGTTCTATCTTTCCTGCATCTTGTTGTAGGATGAAACAATAGGGGATCACCTATCTCAAAGATTGGATCAAATCAGAACTCAAACCTTTGGTCCATTTCCCCACAATACTTCTGTGTGTTATGACCCAGATTAAAATGGAACTGGGAAATACTTAGCAAAATAAATAAAAGACAGATAATAGTAATATAGGGTTTTCTAAGCCAATATGCTTCTGCATGGATCATGCATATATCATGTGTATGGTTTAGTGGCCTTATTTCTATTTGAATTTGACACCACTAGACTAGATAATATCCAAGGTTCTTTGCAACTTCAAGATTTCAACTACTAAAATTCTACAGTAATTCCCCCCCTCATTGAATTATTTCCCTTTATTATTACATTGTCATCATGTTATTAATTAATAGTGAGAGAGTAGAGGATAGTTTTATTACAAGTCCCAATGGGTGCTGCTTGTCACAAGCAGTGGTTATTCTTGGTGCCAAAAATGTACCTGGAAAAAAGCAATGATGTCCATTTCATATAAGAAATAGATTTAAGACTAAGAGTGGATTGTTTGCATGGAAAATGGTCAAAAGATATGCACATATGATGGAAGGAAAATGAAGGGAATGAGCCAGGCACAATGTCCAGAGCTTTTCAAATATTATCTCAATTTATTTTCATAACAACTTTAGGGAGACAACAGCTTGACATAAATACTTTTAAAAGTAATATGGCATAATATATAAAAAATGTCAAAAAAGATCTTACTTTTTTGACTCTATTTTTCCATTGAGGAGAGTTATCTGAAAAAGAACAGAGAAAGGGGAAAATACCCATCTATACAAAAATACTTAATAATGCTGTATTTGCAATGGCAAAAGACTCCCTACCCCATAAACAAACCAAAAGAAAAAAACTGGAAACAATCCTTTATATTGATCAACTGGAGAATAAAAAGTGATGATATATTTTTTAGTTGTGCCTGACTCTTTGTGATCCTATTTGGGGTTTTCTTGGCAAAGATACTGGAGTGGTTTCCCATTTCCTTCTCCAGATCAATTTACAGATGTGGAAACTGAGGCAAAATTAAATAACTTGCTCAGAGTCACGAAGATAGTAGGTGTCTGAGACTGGATTTGAACTCAGGAAAATAAATCTTCCTAACTCTAGGTCCAGTAGTCTATCCAATAGACCACCTACCTGCCTAATAAAAATGTTAGTGTCACAGAAAGCAATAAATATAATGCAATTAATGAAGCATAGAAAGATTTCTATGAGCTGAGAGAAAAATAAAATCAAAACACCTAGGCTTTATGTGGAATGACTACACTTAATTTTATAAGAGAGAAAAGAGAAAAAAGAAAGGAAAGGAGAAAAACTGGTATTCATGTGGAAAAAACTTTTGACAAGGGAATATGACATAAATCAACAACTTTGTCTTTCCTTTTTTTGCTGCTTATCAAATCATTTAGTTGTGCCTCATTAAAGGTCTAAGATTTGAAATAAAGTTATTCTTATTGTTTTTATATTTATTATTATAGTAGTTTTAAATTTTATGATTAATTATTAAAGATGAATTTGATTGAGAACAGGCTTAGAAGTTCTCCTCCAATAAAATATCTCCCAGGCCAACTCCATGATTTCTTTTAAACATACTTTTAGATATGTTTATGTTTAGATGTGTTAGAGATTATTCAGTTTAATCCCTTCATTTTCAGAAGAGAAGCCCAGGAAAATTAAATGGTTTGACTAAAGTCACATATCTGGTAAATGCCCGAGCTAGGAGTCTTCTTCAGATTTTCTGTCTCCAAATTTAGTATTATTTCCACAGCCTTATATTTCAGCCACCATAAGAATCTTTTTCATTCATCTTCTAAATGTCAGTATCAATTATCACAGAAAGAGATGAACTAATGAACTAATAAAAGATGTTTAACTATCATGGAGGATTCCTTGTCCAGTGTCCATATAGAATAAGGATTCCCAAAAGATAATGAATTTTTTCAGATGTTCCCATTTGTGAATTATGTTGTATTGGTTGCAAAAAACCCTAGATATTCTTCAATGATATGTATAATCACTAAAAAAAGGGAAAAAATCAAATGAATGAAGACTATATATAACTCATTATAATGTGTAGTTTGATTGGCAGCCCCATGAATTAATTCATGAGAAAATATATTTTGGAGAAATGCTAAACCTGGACCCAAGATAAATTGGGGAGAAGAGAGGGCTGTAAATTGAGTTCAAAATGCTATGAAGTATTTTTTATGAACTTAAGCTAGTTCTAGGTATGAAATTTAGACTCTACGCATTTTTAAACATGAACATTCTCCAGTGATACTTGCTGTTGTTTGTCCTTTATTTTCGAAGAGGATGAATGACATTGTGTTGTTGAGGTCAGAATTCAAGTAGACACTATGGAACACTTAGAGTTTGGCCAGACATCTAGTGATATTATGTGATTATAATACTTAGAATACCTTGTTTCCTGATTGATTAATATCAATGCTATATCAAAGGACTGTGGAGAGATGCATGATGAATAGGTACAAGTGGGAGTTAACCACATTTTACCAATGGTGATTTGTTCAAAACATTATGATATAAAGGACATGGCATATTTGATCAAAAAAGGAGGTGTGCCCTGGATTATATAGAGTGAAGAAAAGAAAATGAATAGGTTACAATGCAACCTGTGTTGACAATATAGGTCTTGCCAGTCCTGCAAGACTCACCTCAACTTTCACATGATTTTCTTGAATGCCAGACATTGCCTTAGTAGATTTATACCACATTGTGGACTCAAATCACCCAGAATTGGACAAATTTAAAAAGTGCTTCTGATTACAATCAGAATCTTGTAGCCAAAATGTGTATGTTCAGTGGAGAGGGGAGGATTAATGACATATTTTGGAGAATAATTTCTCCAGATTCCAGACTTTGAGAAAAGAGCAAGGGAATATCCAAATGATATTGTAGGTAAGATTAGACAAGATAATCCAAGAATTGGGATCTTAAATCTAATTCTCACATGTGTGAAATGGGAGTAGCACTTGTTTCACAGGGTTATTATGAGGGTCAAATAAAATAGTATATACAAAGCACTTTGTAAGCCTTAATGCTTCATCCAAACACTAGCTAGGATTTGATATTTATTCTTTTGATATGTTATGTATCTTTCTGGCTCAAAGAACTCAAAGGAAGGGCTTGATGACAAGATGTGAAACTTGAATAAAAAGATCTTATCCAACTGCCAAGTGAAAGAACATAAACAATATATAAATTCTTCCCACACATACACATTTGGCCTTCAATACATTTGGGAATCTCAACTAAACACAAGTAGATTGCTCATTTCCCTTTCCTACCATTATTGCTAAATATTTGGAGAATGTCTACCTATATGCACAGAACTTTTTTTCTATTTTCAAAGTAATTGAGAAAGAAGTGATTATCTATTTAACACCTCAAAAAAGATGACAATAGTAGTAAACAATCTCCTCAGTGGTCATCTGTGTATAAAATATATTGCTCATCCATACAAATGCCAGTGAGTTTCATAAAGTGCATTGTATAATAGGTCTCCTACTCAGTTGAAATCAATGGGTTCTTTTTGTTTATTTGCTTTTTTTAATAATTGAATACAAATGTTGCTATTTTGTATTTAAAGCCAACCTTACACACCTTTCCAGATTTGGGGGGGGGTTTGGTCCATTACTCCAATTTATCCATTCTACAAACTAGTCAAACTAGTTTTCTTACTTGTCTTCCACCACAACCCTCGATTATCTATCTATGACTTTACCCTGATTATATTTCATTCCTGAAATGCAACTTCACCCCTGCCTCATAAAATACATAGTTTCCTTCAAGATTAAATGTGTGATAGATAGGAAGACTTTATTCTCCTGACTACTGGTTCTCTGTTCAGAAAATCACTTTGAATTTCTTTTGTGAGAGGCAGCATAACACAGCAGATAGGATAGAGCTAGCAACACTTAGGTTTAAGATAAAACCTTTGGTATGTAATAAATTTGTGAATCTAGGACACTCACTTAAGTTTTCTATATGCTACACAGTTGTTTAGTATTAGAAATTACAAAGAAAGTGATCACGAGTGCTGGTTAAAGGATTTTCCTTACCTGGGGATTCCCTTTATCAATGAAATCACATATTATTTATATATAATTATATTTTTGCAATAGTATTCCCAAGGCCTGGCACAAAATAGGCACTTAAATGTTCTAGTGAATGATAAGTGGTTTTTTTAAGAGTTCTATGCCTATCTAGTGAGACTCAGGGAAAAAAAGGAGGAATAATGTAGCAAGAAACACAAATCCCATCGATGAGAAATTACATGGATAAAACATACTTGATGGTAGATCCTAAAGGAAAAGGGCTTTTGAAGATTATCAAAGCTGATGCAGAATTTGGTAAAGCAAGAGGTCTCAAGGAATAGAAATAGTCTTCTCAAATAATCTATCCTACAAGCCTCTTTTCCCATCTGTTAGTCCCAGATTCCTGAAAACAAAAACAAACAGAAAAGCCCACATACATTCTTCATCTTTTAGGAGCTTTTAAAGTGGATAGAAGAAAACAATTCTGATCACACCAGAGAGAGATATTAACAGCTAAGGTAGAGGAAAGATTTGTAATTACAACAATGGAGTGTGCAACTCCATTGATACATCATGATGCCTGTCTACAAAGGTACCCTTAAGCAATTGAGAAACAACTTTATGAAAATTGTATTGTCTATCTTGTGTGAGAAGGCAAAAACAAATTATAGATTTTAACATATAAAAAGTATTCCATGAATTATGCCCAAAGAGTTATCAAACTGTGCATACCTTTTGACCCAGCAGTGTTTTTACTGGGCTTATATCACAAAGAGATCTTAAAGGAGGGAAAGGGACCCACATATGCAATAATGTTTCTGGCAGCCCTTTTGGTTGTGGCTAGAAACTGGAAACTGAGTGGATGCCCATCACTTGGAGAATGGCTGAATAAGTTATGGTAAATATATGTTATTGAATATTATTGTTCTGTAATAAATGATCAGCAAGATTAATTCAGAGAGACCTGAGAAACCTACATGTACTGATCTTAAGTAAAATGAACAAAACTAAGAGATGTGCCTCTCTTCAACAATAAGATGATTCAAGCCAGTTTCAATGATCTTGTGATGAAGAGAGCCCATCTACACCAGAGAGAGGACTGTGGGAAATGAGTGTGGTTCACAATGTAGTATTTTCACCCTTTTTGTTGTTTGCTTACATTTTGTTTTCTTTTTCATTTTTTCTGGTTTGATTTGATTTTTCTTGTGCAGCAAGATAATTGTGTGGATATGTATGCATATATTGAATTTAATATATGTTTCTACATTGTTTGATATATTGGACTGGGGGGAGGACGGGAAATTGGGAACACAAGATTTGCAAGAATTAATGTTCAAAAATTATCCATGCATTTATTTTGAAAAAAAAAAGCTTTAATAAAGGAATTAGAAAAAAAGAAAAAAAGTATTCCATATACCCCAATTATTCATTTATAAGTAGAAGCTATTTTAGATTTATTAACAGAGGATATTTATTCAAATCTTTACTACCTACTATAATAATAATAATAATAATAATAATGGACACTTTGCATATGCTATCTCAGTTGGTTCTCACCCTTTGAAATGGATGCTATTATTATCCTTATATTATAGACAAAGAAACTGAGTCAGAGAGAGCTTGTAACTTGTCCACAGTTGCATAGTTAATACGGAGGTAAGATTTAAACTCAATTTTCCATCCATGGTGCCACTTTGTACAATTCGTGGCCTTATTTTTTTTGCCTCAGTTTCTACATGTATAAAATAGAGTTGCAGTAAATGATCTCTCAGGGTACTTCTCGCTCTAATATGCCATTTTCTGTAATGTTAAGTAGTTAGGTAATCTCATTTGACTTTTCTCCAAAATAATGTTGGCCACTTACCTTTGATACTGAATAATATAGCAAAAGAATATCTTTCTTATCATTTCCCTTTTGTATAGTACCTAGGGGTGGCATCAGTCTCATATTATACAAGATATTATATATTTTAAAATTTATTTGTGTATCTTCAGTGTTGCCCATTGCCAATCATATTGTTCAATAATATTGTTCTGTAGATCCCATGTTGCTGAAAACTTTTGTTATTTCAGGAAAAGATTGGGCTTCATGAGATTTTCCTTATCTCTATTTCCCATCTGGCTCACTGTTAGAAGCATTTAATCCTGTGTTTGCTGCCAATGTTTCCCAGAAATCCTTATAATTGCTTGGAATTTGTATGAACTGTTCCGGTCTAGTGCATAATTAGGGATGTACTGTAAAATTTGCTTGCTTGGTTTAATTGAAATTATAAGATGGATTGGGGAGGGGGGCAATAATGACTAGAATTGTTGCCTTATAAATGAATCTACTAGAAATTTTCAAGGGAAAAAAAAATTTAACAGTAACTTAACATTTTGGTTTATCCCTATAATTGCAGAACCAACCAAACTCCACAGTCAAGCAGGAAGGATTATGTTTATTTATTTTTTAAAGGAAAAAATATTTAATGAGTTCCTTTCTTTGTGACTTAGGAAAAAACGAGACCTGCTTACATGGTTTGTGAGAATGAACTTAACATAGAGTCAAGAGGGGTTGGTAGATGAACTGATCATGCCTCCTTGTTCCTTCGTTGAAATACACTTCCCCCTTTTTAGCTGTTGTTATTCCTTTCTTTACTCTTTCTCACTCCTTTGTTCTCTCTGTCTCATAAAAAGTAGAATTTTGGAAGTATTCATTTGACCTCTGTTTTCTCCCTTATTTTTATTTTAGGGAAATTTTGTACTTCTCATCTTTTCTTCTTCCATATCCATCTCTCCATTTCTCCATCTCTCCATACATATATCTATCTCTCCATATTTATCTACCTACCTACCTACCTATGTATCTATGTATGTATGTATGTATGTATATATGTATGTATGTATGTATGTATATATGTATGTATGTATGTATGTATGTATCTATCTATCTATCTATCTTTTGATAAATTCTTCCACTGTACTTAAGTCCTAAAAATTAAGTTCAATGAAACAGTGATGCAGTAAGGTTAAAAATTTGCATTCTGAATTACAAAGACTCGTCTTTCTCCTGACATTTATTATGATCTTTTATAACTTCAAAGACATATATAATAGAAATATGATATAGATATATGCATGTAGCAACATGCTGCATGTGGTTTTGAATAATTGCTACTTCAAAGGATTCATATCTATTTTCTTGGTGTGATACAAAACTGAGAAATTAGCACAGAATCTGGGCTTTATTCTCCCAATCCATACTTGGACTAAAAAGTTTTGTTCCTAGATTGAAGCTACTACTTTTTTCCTCATAGTACTAGTGGAGCTCTGGTAGATTGTTATTAGTTCTTGATTACTCTCACTTAGCTCAATTAGTGCAAATCCATTAGTTATTAATTGATATCAATCAGCCAACTAGATTTTATTAGCTTTTAGAAACTGGTAGGTATTAAGTTGAAATAGCAAAAACAATTTAAAAAAATATCTAGAGGTTTCAAGGTAATGCCGGCTTAAAGAGCACATATAGCAAAGAGGTAAACCACAAATACTTCTTACTAGAAGCACTTTTCTTTCCTTTGTGGAATCTCTTCAAGGTTCTCTAGATATTATATAGCTTTTTGTTATACCTCTTGTAAAATACTAAAACTTCCATTCCTCAGATTGTATATTTTGTCATTGGCTTCCAATTCAGATACTATCAGTCACCATGTAGTTCTGGAACACTACTGGAATACTCATGAGAAATCCAAAATCTTTTGAATGTTTTGCAATTTATGAGATCATCCTCTGAGAGCAGGGGAAGGGTAGTTATAAAAAACACAGAAGTTACCCCCAGAGACCCTCAAGTTATTTTTGAGATCTTGACTAAAGCTGTAATCTTCTTTAAACTGGCCCTTATCTGGAATCCTCAATTCCAAAACAGTTTGTTATTTTCATAGAAGCCCAACAGGGCATGGATTTTCAATAAATTTTAAAATACTTTCTAATTATCTAATGGCTGGAATTATTTTGTTTCAATTTGATCAAGGATTTTTTCATACCTAATTTAATTATATTTTCACTTCCCCCTCCCCATCCTTTATTTCTGATATCTGTTCCTAATGTTGTAGACTTATTTCTCCATCATGCTCCAGTAACTTACAAATCACGGAAATCCCTTCGACTTTTGTGGCCCCTTCCATTAACTGGTTGATACCTACTAGAATCTCCATTTTAGGGAACGTGTCCAGACCTGCCATATTTATTATTTCATTCATCTCTGTGTACCACTCTTAATTCTCTGGACTCCACCCACCTTCCTCCCACATACCCCACACATTTTTAGCTTCATTTAATGGATTTTCTTCCCCTACTTTAAAATCTTTAGGCCAGGGGTTTTCTTTCTTTTAGTTTGTTATTATATTTGTAGCCCATAGTAATCACTTTAAAATCCTTTTCTACTTGGTTTAACTTGATACAGGTATCAGAGTACAGAGTAGTTATATTAGCTTGGTTGAGAATGGTCAATTCCCTTTCTTTCCCCTGCCCCTAGACAAAAAGTTGTATTTAGATTTACACTGCAATCCTTTATCTTCATAAATAAAAGTGGTTTGTATAGTATTACTTATTTTTTTCTATAAAGAAATAACCCCCTTTCCCCACATTGGATACATGAACTAGATATGTATGTTGCAGCCAATAATTAAATGACAATTCATGTTGATTTATAGCAAAATATTTTTGATTTATCAAAACAATATTTTATGCATTTGAAGTATATTATTTTGTTCTAGATTTAAAAGTTATTTCCAGGGGTACTTCTTACTTCACTGAGGGCCCTAACATCTGCTACTTCTCATATCTCTCCACTTTTCAACATTTCTAAATTGCTTCTGAATTGATCACAGCATTAGATTAAATCCATTAAATTATGGAAATGGAAATTGGTCTCTGTCAGTAAGGGTGTCTGTCAGTGTGTAAAAAGTTACATGTAATTGAAAAATATGAAGTTACACACCTGTATTTTATATGTTCCAGATCTATGGGCATATGAAATTAAAAGAATAACACTGCAGTGCTTTGGACCTAAAAATTCACCTAAGTGTGTGAAGCCAAGTGAAAAAAATAATAATCCAGTGGTGGTGACCAAGATTCTAAAACCACTCTTGCCACAGATACCTGATTCTGGACACATCATTGGGATAGAGAAAACATTGCAAGATAGCTATAATGGCTGAGCTTGGAGTCATGGAGGTCTGGGTTCAAAACTTTTCAGTCAGCCAACAAATAGTCATTAAGTGCTTATTAAGTGTAAGGCAGCTTCATGGCCTAGTAGATAAATTTTAAAGGAAGAGCTGAGTTGGAATCTAGCCCCAGACACTCATTACCCATGTCATCCTGGATAAGTCACTTAACTTAGTTTTCCTTAATCTATTAGAGGAGATGGCAAGCCACTCCATTACTTTTGCCCAAGAAGCCCCTTTATAGGATCATGACTGAGCAACAATTTCCTCAAAAATTATCCCATAGAGAAGTGAGGAGAAAAAAAAAAACTTTTACAGTGAAAGAGAAAAGAGGGAACATAAGAGAAAGTGAGTGGATTTGGCTCAGAGAGAATAAGATTACATTCAATTGGTTATTGAAATCTACTATATCCTACAGGAAAGTAGGAGGGGAAGGCAATATGAAAAGGGAGAAGTGATAACAGAAAGGAGGGCATAAGGGGGGAGGGGTAGCCAAAGTAAAGCACTTTTGAGGAGGGACAGGATAAAAGAAGAAAGAGAGAGAATAAAATAAATGAGGGTATAGAGAATACAGTTAGCATTAATAATTGGGAAAATTATTGAAACAAGTTTAAAACCATTCTTAACAATATTATCCCATTTTGTACTTGTAAAGTCCATTTATTGTATTCATCTCTACTGAATTTCATTTTGTTATATTTAGTTGAATATTTTAGCCCAGGGTTGTGAAATAGTGATATATGATCAATGGTCCAATTGCAGAACAGATTAAAATATAATTTGATGACTAAATAAAATATGATAAAACACAGATAATATTAACATGAGGTTTGCTAAGTCAGTATCTAGCCTATAGGAGTCCTTTTGTATATTTGATAGGAGGGGAAGAAGATATAAAAAGGGAGAAGTGATGACAGAAAGGAGGGCATATTGGGAGAGTGGGTAGCCAAAGTAAAGCACTTTTGAGGAGGAACAAGATAAAAGAAGAGAGAGAGAATAAAATAAATGGGGGTATGGAGAATACAGTTAGCATTAGTGATTTCTATTTGATATCAACACTACTGTTCTAGATTTTCAGAGATTTTTTTTTATCTTGATTATGTCAATCCTTTCCCAGCTTTGTGCCATCATATTTTATTATAACTCTTCTAAGTGACATAGGTTGTGTGTGATATGCATCGGTAGACAAGAGTTTCCACACTAGAAGTTCCAAAGATGTTCAGATTCTAGTTCATTCACATATTTGTGGATAAGGGGACATTGGATACTGCTAGGTGAACCCTAATTTTATAGCATTTAAAACTGAAAGAAGATTTACAGACTGTCTGGTGCCAGAACTGTTCTTCGTAGTAATGTGGAACTTCAATCTTTAAATGGAAAAATGTGTTGCCTAAGATCACACAAATAGGAAGAAGCAAAGCAAGGATCTAAACTCAGATTTTCTGATTACAAGTCCAGAACTACTCCTATTATCTGAATACTTGTAACAAATTAGGCAGAGAATATATCATAATCCTTTCAATAATACTTGATCTAAATATTCACTGGAAGAAAGAAAAGAAGTTATTTTCCAGCCAGTTTATTGTAAAGGGAAAGGATTCAGGGGAGACCTTATTGCTATTGAAGTAGAAAAATACTTTCAGATGGATGACCAACATGAGAGGTAACTCAGTGAATTTACAGTGGAGCTGGTGAAATTTAGCAGTCACATTTTAGCTCAAGAGGTCATTTGAACCCCAAACTCTAGAAACCCTGAGGAATAGGACTGCAGAGAAAGGTTACTCGAACTCTATGCAAAGTTTAAGTGCTGCTATTTACAGAGCTCTGCTCTTCTGACCTCATCATCTAAGATATTTACACACATCCCAGCACTAACACACAATTCTAGATTGACTGGGACTAGACAGACAGAGAGAAAGAGAGAGATATATAGATTTTTTTCTATCTCCCTTTATTATCTTAGTGATAGAATAAAAATGGAAGGATTCTAGGAAGTTTGGGTGCTGATTTTTGGTGAATGAACTTATTTGCTTATTATTAAATGATGGATTTTAAGTGCTGAGTAAATAGATTTTGTAACAGTTTAAATACTATTCCTCCTACCTTTTTAAGCAAGAAGCATAATCACCACCACTATTCACTCTCCCACCAATGTACACAAAAATCTTAGAATTATAGAGCAGAAATAATCAAAGACAGTTTGGATAAATTATGTATCAGAGATAATGAATTGGAGTCCCAGTTTTGCCATTTGCTTGTTTGTGATCTTGAGTATCATTTTTCCTCTTTTGGCTTCTGTTTCCTCATTGTAAAACAACCAATTATAATAAATGGCCTCTAAGTCCAATCCTATGATCCTATGACCTTAGAATTAACTTAACCCAACTGCTTCAATTAATAGGCAATACAACTGGGTCCCAGTGAAATAAAAGACTTGCGGGAGGATACACAAATAGCTGATATATAAAGACAAGAATCCAGATGTCATAATTTCTCATCAAGTTCCCTATTCACTAGACTGAACTATCTTTGTTTATATTACTTTGTGCAATTACTAGGTTGTAATCAATATTTATTGTGTATTCTTTAGAATCTAGAGATAAGGGGAAGAGGGAAGCAATTGAGTTCTATTACTTCACAAGAGAATACATAACCACCAGGTCAGTCTTTGCTAGGAACCAAGTGCAAAACCCAATCAAAACAGATCACGTAATTTGGTCTTTGTTGGTGTGGTGATTGCTGTTTTCTTCTCTAGCTCATTTTATTGAACTAAAGCCTAGGGTCACACAGTAAGTCTCTGAGGCCAGATTTAAACTCAAGAAAATCAGTGTTCCTTACTCCAAGCCTGGAACTTTTCCCACTGTGTCATCTAGTGAGCTAGTGGCAAAGTTAAGATGGTTAGTTCTTCCTGATGATTGTTTGTGTTGTATAGATAAGAATGAATAGCATGATAAAAGAGTTGAGCTAAAATGGTAAAAGTCCTGATTCTGTTAATCTGCATGTTGATAAAACCAGAGACAAATTAATGTTAAATGATTCCCAGAACCATAGCATAAGCTAGTATCAATGTCAAGATTGTATTTTTAAAAGGGGTAGAGAAGTAGGTGTTTTTTCAACACCTTATGTGGCTTATGATTTTCTTTTTGGGAAGAGGATGTTTGGAATTGTCATTTCATCAGCTTGGGGAACTTTGATAAAGAACATCTTTCTGCTTGTCTTAGTGGTCTTAATTGACTGAGCCACAATGATCTTAAGTCACTTGTTTAAGGTCACAGCTAATCCATGCCAGAGATAGCATTTGAAATCAGATCTTATTGATTTGAAGTTTTAAATTCTACCCACAAGATCACCAAAATTTAAAATTCCTGGATATGACTCTATAAATCAGTCAGCCTATCATATTACAACTAAAAATACCCACAGTGGTGTGTGTTGTCTTGAGCTCACTTCATTCTGTAGTTGGCAAAACTAGTGTTTCCAATCCATTGCCTCAAGCCTCTATCCTCATCATCAACCACATGGCATAGACAAAGTGCAAACTGATATATATATATATATATATATATATATATATATATATATATATATATATATATATATATTTTTGCAGAAGGTTCCTAGATTGATATATTTCACACTAGCTCTCTGCATCTCCAATTTGTCTTTTGAACATTCTACATGATGCTCCCAAGATATCTTATACTCAAAATACTCTAAAGATAACATATTTTCTTTCCTCTGAAATACTTTTGTGATTTTCCCTGTTTCTAGCAAAGGCTCCAACATCTTTCTGGTCACCAAGCTTCATCACTTTAAAAACATTAAAAAAATGATAGTTCAAAAAATCATCTCTCACAAAAATTGGTTGGTTGAAGAATCTGTAGGGTGTTAGTCTGGAAAAAAGAATAATTGGATAGAGTACCACAACTCCAATTAAAGTATTTGAAGGATTTACATTTTTCTGTTTGGCCTCTAAATAGCAAAACTATAAGCAATGTAAGGAAATCGTAGATAGGCAGCAATAGAAAAAAAAAACTTTCTAGAAGAATATGATTATTCAAAAGTGTCATGTGCTGCCTTATGTAGTACTGTTTTCCACATCAATGAGGTCATTGATCTTTCAGCTCCACTCCAACTCTGTGATTTAGATTTTCTTAGAATCAGTGTATTTATGGTCCAAATGCTAAAAGATTTGATGGATAAAGATACTATGTTGTTTAAAACTCTGGCTTTAGAGTTGGAGGATCTGGACTTGAATCTTTGCTATGTACAGTCTTCAACTTTTGCCAGGGTAGCATTCCTAAAAAATGATGCAGAAGTCAAAAATGTGAATAGATGGAAATAGATGGTTAGGTTCCTGCAACCACCAAAAACTGTAATATTTCACTACAAATGTCTGAAAATATATTTTCATGTATATTACTTTATAACAGGATGCTAATTCTGGTAACATGAACTTTTCCTAACACATTAACCATGAAATAATCCAAAAAAAAAGGTAGTACATAAAATAAAATTGGTAGCATGCAAAACATTTTATATTAGTAATGTCCTTGAATTCTGTGAGCTTTTGTGTTAACATCCCAATTAAAACAAAATAAAACAAAATTATTTCAGAAAATAATTATTTTATAAAGCATGAAACCTATAGTATCATAACTACTATATAGCAAATAAAATTATTCACATTAATTTTTTTAAACCCAAATCTTATCTTTTACTATGTCAAATGGTTATGTGAGGATACTGTACTACTGTATTAACTCTATACTGCTTTAAATTTCTCTGTCTTGGCAACCCTCTGAAAACCCAAAGAGTGGTTCCTGGTCTTCAGCTGCTGCTCTCAGAAGACATTAAGGCTGACAAAGTCTTGATATTACCTCTGATATTGTCCTTCATAGATGATGACTGGCATTAGAGATCATGGAGGAAGTATCAGCTTAATCAAATCAATGGGGACATAATCACAACACAAAACTTGATTTCTAAAGACAAACAATAAAAATAGACAACAAATGCACAGAGAGTTCTTTACAATGGGAGGTAAATAAGACCAGTGAAGCACCTAGCAGGATACCAGCTGCTCCATAAATTTTAATGCATCATGCATTTTTCTTTCTGCTGTGCCTAGCCACAAATGAGCATGTCTGTTGATGCAAAAGTGAAAATGGAGTTACTAATAATTTCATATGAATATTTGAAGTCACAAAACTTAAACATGTGAATGTCAAAGATTGACTGTACTTATACTTATGACATTCAGCAAGTGTCTTGGCTTCTTTACTCATTTTCTCATCTTTGAAATTGGGGGAATGAATCTAAACAAATAATCCTGATTGATCTAAATATGGTATGTATAATCACTTAACTACAAACATTCTTTTTTGTTCTTTTTCTCTTTGATGGTCATCAATTGGAGAAATAAAAGTTTAAAATGCTACAGGTTGATAAAGATGGCAGAATATGGATAAGGGGGAACAAACATTTATTAGATACTTCAGGCACTATACTGCTTTACAATATTATTTCTTTTGCTCTTCAGCCTTAATAGTTAGATAATATTACAGAATATTAGGAAACCAAGGCAAACAGAGGTTATATGACTCGGCTAGGGATACAGACTTAGTAAGTGTCTGTCTGAAGTCATATTTGAATTTGGGTTTTTCTGATTTACAGGAAGAGCGCTCAATCCACAGTGATATCTAGCTGCTCCCATTAGAAGGAAACAGGGGGTAGCTCTGGTTTTCTCAAAAAGTAAGTAAAGATCCCAGTCTAATGCTAGAATAACAGTGATCGGAAATCACAAAAAGAAACCAGAATAGGTCTTATTTCTGACATAAAATCACTACTTTGACCCACAAGCAAATGACCAGGTTAAGAAATATGGAAAAAGAGGACCTTGGATTTAACTGTTGTGTGGTAATCAGGGCTTCAGTCTGTCTGTTCTATCACTGGATGGGGTATCTAAATCTCAGAGAAACCTGCTGAGACTTGTATGAATACAGAATAAAGTGAGCAGAAGCAGGAGAATAATTTATACCATAATACCAGTTTGTAAACATGAACAATTCTGAAAGACTTAAAAATTCTCTTCTGAAAGACAAAAAAAAATTAAAAGTTCAATTAAAAATTGAAATAATCAACCATGAGAATCAGTTTATGATGAAAAATACTACTATCACACACCTGAGAAATGATCGTCTAATATAAAGAAAGTTTTTGCTAAAATGAAAATTCATCTGCATTGACCATGCTTGTTTGTTACAAGCATTCTCCCCCCTTGTTTCAGTAAGAGTGTTCAGTGAGAGTAGGGAAGAGAAGAGGGGAGGAAATAAGGGAAAAGAAAAATAAATGTTTAATAATTGGAAAAAATTAACTTTCAAATTATGAACACCACAAAAGTAGTCAACAATCCCATGAAATAGATTGAAGATTGATTCAGAGTTGCCATTAGGTAGGAAAAGAACCAAGAAACAAGAACTCCGTTTTGATTTGCTTCTCAAACCATGTATAGGGTCCAGAGTCAGCCCTCAGAAAAGACTGATTGTGAAGGTTTTCCAAATGTTCCCTCTCAAATTTCTCCTTTGAATGAAAAGAAAATATACTCAGGCTATGCCTTTTGAAAGCCCAAGAGTTTTCTTGTATTGCAACAAATTTTCCTCCAAAAGTAGCCCCAAACTATAAACGTTTTTCATTGCAATGGGGTGTCTGTATCTTTAAGTGCTAGGTGTATCCGGTGTTGGGCTAATTAGGTCATTAAGTTGTTCCATTTGAAAACATAAGCAAGGGGAGTAAGGTAACAGTACCCTATCTGTGCAGGAGAAAAAGAGCCCTTCAGCATCACCTCCTGGTAATTTTATATAAACTCATTCAAACTCCCTACCCTAGGGATTATTAGCCTATGGAAATCTCTGAAAAGATTTCTCAGAGAGATTGCTGTGGAGGGCACGTGGTAATGGTAGATGTCCTTAGGAACTATTTCTGGCTTACTTTCTGCTGCTGCCTTGATCTCTGCTGGTGATTTCTGACCTCTGCCAACTCACTTAACCTCTCCATAGTTGAGTCTCCTCTTTGCACAATGGGCCCATGAATATGTGTATTTTAACTTAGAGGAATGTTGTGAGAATAAATGGGGCAATGTTTTTTAAGATGATTTTTAGGCCTGGAATGAAATGGATTATAATCAAAAATGTAACTAAACCCAGATACATATTGGGCAATAGAAAGGGTGAATAATTTTCTAGTGAATTTAGGCAATAGAGAGACAGTCCATCTGCCAAAATCTCCATCAGCCCTTGAGAATTCTACATTGGATGCAAAGTTGGATTAGAGGATCTTCAAGGATTCTGGGAGTCCATGATTACATGAATTCAACAAATAATCCCCAATTTTACACTTTCTCCTGTGCTATGAAGTGCAGATCAAATTTTGCTGGGGTGAGGGAGTGGTGAATTATTTTCTAAGCTTAATTATAATCTAAACTTGCCATTCAGCTTTTGGATTGTTTAAAAAAAAGTTTTGTTCTCAATTTTTCTTTAGACACCATTTTATTATACATTTGTTCACATCTGTGGATTTTTTTTTGTGAAGAGGGATAAAAATGATTTTAACTGTACACACCTTTAAATGTCATTTTAAAATGTAAACTTATAAATGAGAATGAAAGAAATAAATGGGATTAAAAAGAATTAAAGGTCAATGCTATTTAACCCACATTATATTAGTCTGATCCTTAGGAGAAAAGTTGATGACAATCATTAGACCAACTTAGGAAGTTATTATTAAAGCTAATGCCTATTTATAGGCTTTTAGGATAAAGGTACAGACACTAGTTTCCTGCTTTAGTAACATCCTGAGATAGTCTGATTTGCTCTTTTTGCTTTAATAAAAAGTAATCACCTTATTTGATTTCTTTTTCCTCCCTACTTGCCAAAAAATAAAACTAAATTAAAAAGGAATTAACTCCTATATCCTGATTGAAGTACATATCTGACAGGAAGACATTGGGAATGGATTGGAGTAGGTACCTGCCAATCTACTATGTTCTAAAGAGCACTAAAATGTCTCCTGGGACCCTGGAACGACCCTGCTACAAACCATACATTTCCCCATTATTAATTTTCTTGGGTTAGATCCTAAAGGTTCCAGTTCTCTTAAAATGTAAGTGTTCGGGGGGAAAAAAAGATTGATGAATACATAATAGGTAATTATTTACCACTAACAGCCATGCATTCCCCGTGTTGATTATTTCCAATTTATTTTGTATTATATTTTTTGTACATATTTGTTGGCATGGGGTCTGTTCTTCCAATGCCCTTCCCCCATTAGACTATGACTCCTCAAATGCTGACACTGCCTTATTTTTTCTTTGTATCACCAATGTTTAGCACATTGTTGGGCATAAAATAAATTCTCTAAGAAAGGAATCTTTGACCAACTGAACAAAGGAATAACGGAGAGGACATGACTTTTTCCAGTCAGAGGACCTAGCTTTGAATACTGCTCTGGTACCTAAAAAATAACTTTGACTGAGCCACTTTAGGTCTCTTGCCCCATACTTTATATAATGAAAGTCATACTAGAAACTGAGTAAGGTCTTCTTTAGCTCTAAATGTCAGAGTCTCAAAGAAAATATATTTATTAAATTTTTCGGTTTGAGACATAGAGGAGAAATGATTCCTTAAGGCTCTCATCACCTTTTCACTGACCTACTGCAATCACCATTTAATGGGTCTCCCTCCTCTTCTACTCCAAGCTGCTCTTTACACTGGAGTCTGACTTTATCTAGGCTTTTTAATGGACTCTAATGAGTCTGGAAGAGAAATTGAGGGTGATTATTCTGCACAGCCTTGCTTCACTTAAACCCAAGTCAAGACTTCACGCTTATAATGTCATTGGTCCTTTTTGACAATATAGGGCATAGGTGGCTAGGTGGTATTCTGGCCCTGGAGTCAGGAGGACCTGAGTTCAAATCCGATCTCAGACACTTAACACTTCCTAGCTGTGTGACCCTGGGCAAGTCACTTAATCCCGATTGCCGAGGGGGAGGGGAGGGGAGGGGAGGGGAGGGGAGGGGAGGGGAGGGGAGGGGAGGGGAGGGGAGGGGAGAGAGAGAGAGAGAGAGAGAGAGAGAGAGAGAGAGAGAGAGAGAGAGAGAGAGAGAGAGAGAGAGAGAGAGAGAGAAGGAGAAGGAATTTAGGACAGACAATAACAGTTCTTCACACTAACATCAATGTGATTTTTCTTAAATGCTCATCTGATTATGTCACTTCTCTTCTCAATAAACTACTATGGCTCCCTGTTGTCCTAGGAAAAAAAGGAAAAAGCAACAACAACAACAACAACAACTCCTTGGTGTTAAAAGCTTTCCAAAATTTGGCCCAAATATATTTTTTCCCTACTCATGAAACATTACTCTTTTTGAACTCTGCAATTTAGCCATAGTGGCCTTTTTTTTGTATCTCACCCACAGAACTTTATCTTCCATTCCCGTATCTTTGCTCTACCTATTCTTTATGTCTCTAATACATTTTCTACTCAGTCCCAACTCAAGCAACTTCTCATTTTCTCTAAGAAACAACTTAGGCACCCCCATTTACAGACGGCTTGTCCTGATATACCCAACTGTTTTGCTTCCTCCTAATAATGTTCTAAGTGATATATGTATTTATATGTGTACATATATGGCTATGTGTATGTTCATATGTAAATATTCATAATATACATATAGTCTCTATTATATAGATATAGATATGTACATGCTAGTCTCTATTATATAGATATAGATATGTACATGCTGTCTTCCTTGGTAGAATATAAATTCTTTGAGCATGAATTATTTAATTCCTTCGTCTTTGTAACTCAGTGCCTGATGAATGATGTGACATGTAGTTAGTTACTACTTCAAAAATTAATTTTTAATCAATTCAATTGATTGATCAGTGTGAGCCAGTAGGAAACATTTATATGTAGCATTTTCATTGAATAGGAGTTAAATGTGCAAAATAAGGAATAGAGTTTCCAAAGAAAAACTTTGCCTATCTCAGAGTGTTTTGCCATTTCCTCCTCTGGCTTATTTTACAGATGAAGAAATTCAGGCAAACAGGGCCATGGGTCTGTCTGTCTGAGGTCGGATTTGAACTCTGGTCCTTATGACGCCAGGTCTAATGCTCTATTCATTGTACCACCTAGTTGTGTTACTTACTCTAGTCCTTCCTTGAATTGCATGTAGCAAGCACCACTATTACTTTGGACTAAAGCATGTTCCTCTTCTACCTAGACATTATCCCTGATACAGCTACTATTGAAAGACTAAAGTTGTTGTTGTACAGAAATGTTAACTCTACTTTCTCGGAAGCAATGAAACTAAAGTTGTTTCTTTCATAACTAGAATCATGAGGGAAATGGCTGCCTGTAATTTCTCATCGTTCTCTCAATTAGAATTCTTGACTCGAGCACTTTTATTATGCACTTACCACATTTTACTTTTTATTGCAGCTATTTGGATACCTGCCTAATATACACTATTAGGTTGTAAGTTCCTTGTGGGCAAAGACCATGTATTTGTTTGTTTTTGCAAGCCTGTGATATCTATCAGTGACAGGTACATCCTGTCAACCTAGCTTTTACAAGGATTTATTAGTCATATATTAGGCATTATGCAGGATTCCAGGTATTGAGTATATAAAAGCAAAAAATGTAAAGGCCCTTGATGTCAACTGGTTTGCTGAATGATTAGATAAATGATCAATGAGAAACCTATTACCAAGATGAAAAATAGGAATGCTTCCAACTCTTCCATATGGAAAAGAGAAAATAAAAATTTTAAAGGAATTTTTTCTAAATTTAATCATGCCTGATAATAAAAACTTGAGGAAAAGAGAATAGGAACCTGAAAAGTTGCCCAAGCAGAGAATATGAGAAAGCTAATTCCTTTCTCTCTGATCATATCCTCTACAAATACTTGGACCTCATTTTTTACCATCCAGTTCTTGAACTATGACTGATGATCAGATCAACTTTCCTATTGTTCTGTATGTCAGTTTACTCCACTATTGCTCTATTCACTTTCCCTGTAACTTTCCAAACCAAAATTCCTCATCTGGTCCCTACCTCCAATACATGTTGCCTCCTTCTGTTGCAATTTTATGTTTGTAATCTCAGCTTACCAAACACAGTACTTGGCACATTGTAATAAATGTTTTGATAATTAAAATAATAATTAAAAAGTAAACCATTCAATTAGTCAATCATTCATAAACTTGAAGTGAAATCTTAAGGCTCAAATCCAAGTAGGTTATTTATAAATTTCAAATATTACATAAATGTAAACCATCTTCATTATGAATAAAATACATTTATAAAGAATGTAATATAAAGAACATATGTAATATATTACATATACAATATAATATAATATAAAGAAAAAAATACAAGACATCTTTCATTATAACCCAACTAACTTGGACTAAACTTTTTTTTTTTTTTAAGAATATGCTGATTTAGAGAAGAACATTTGTGTCAGCCCACTTGATATTCAAATGATGATTCTTCTTCCTATAGGTAAAAAGGATTTTAAATAGTAGCTCTCAGTGCTCTGTAACCATTCAAAAAGTCTCACAGGCTATAGCCTCATTGTCCTGTTTTCTGACTATTGATGCCTCTCTATCCTGGTTTCCACTCAACTAACTGGTTAGGCTTTGTTTCTTTTAGCCTCAACTCCAATAGAAATAAAGACTGGTATTGTTGGCTTTTATTGCTTCACAGCTAATTAAATTCCCCCCTGCCCGATGTTTTATTTGATGGCGTATTTCTCAAGTGTTTGTTGCTCTTGATAAGGTTTTATGACTTTCAGGATTGAATACTACACACTTTTATGAAGACAGAAGCTGGACCTTGGTCAGGGTTGATAATTAGAAACAATCAATGGTGACTACTGATGTTGTAGGATAGAATTTTGCAGGGTAAATATGTGATTTTTGGAGACACTTGAATTTCCTGTTTTGGGGAAGGGGAAGACCTGACAGAATAGTCATGATAATATTTCCTAGTTATCTGCAGGAACATTTAAAAAATTAATCACCTCTAAAGATTACTCTCATCCCTCTGATTGTTTCATGTGTGAAATCTTAAGGCTCAAATCCAAGTAGGTTATTTATAAATTTCAAATATTACATAAATGTAAACCATCTTCATTATGAATAAAATACATTTATAAAGAATGTAATATAAATAACATATGTAATATATTATATATACAATATAATGTAATATAAAGAAAAAATTTATTGAAGAAGAACCAAATTCCCCCTCAGATCACATTTTTACCAAAGCATCTCTGTGACCCAAGAGAAAAACTACGAAAAGACATCTCTGAAAGCTAAAAATAAAGCAATTTTTAAAAAAAGTTATATGAAGGAAAGTGTCAGAGGAAGGTCTCTATTATGTTGAAGTGCAATCTCAAAGAAAGATTTATGGAGTAGACAAGCGTGGCAACATGACACAATGTAGAGGGATTTGGACTTGAATTTTGTGTGCCTTTTGGTAAGTAATTTCCTTTCTGGATTCATTTGTTCATATGTAAAATAAGATGATTGACATGGATAACAGATAAGGTTCCACCCACTCCAAATAACACCATGTATACACTTAAAAACACCAAAATAAGTGAAAATTAATTAATACCAAATAGTTAAAACTTTTATCTAATTATAAGAGCTTTAAAATTGGAAACAAACATTTCACAAATAATACTAGTAAATTTCATGTAGCCACATATTGAGACATTCCATTTAACATAAGGAACTACTACTTTATGTACATATAAATAAACAAATAAAAATCAGTAAAATAGTTTGAATTTTTTGAAAATTCTTTTTAATGAGTAAATGTTTGTTGATAATATTTGTCTTAGCAAGCTTTTTCTGCATTCAATTTTCTTTAAACATTTCTTCCCTTCTGTCTTCCATTTCTGAAAAGTTATACTTTATCTTGGCAAAGCCCAGTCCTCTATGAACCTTCTTGCCAGTCTCTTACCCATAACCTATGACAGTAGGCCTCTTCCCTACATTGCTAGCACCTTTTTAGCTCTTTGAAAACAGGAACCATCTTGCTTGTTGGTATTTTCATCTCTAGTACTTGTCACATGGCCTGACGTAAAATAAGAGAAATTATTTTTCTATTTATCTCCCAAACCAATATTTTCACAAGAAATCAATAATTGTTATCTAATTCTACTTTTTCTTTTACCTTTTCATTAAGCTTATTTTGGCTATAAACTTCATACTGTTTCTTATCTAAACTTTGTATAACTAACAAAGTGCTTTGTACACAATAGGGTCTTAATAAATCCATGAAGAATTGAATTAAAATTATTTTCCTGCCATAAAAGGACAATTTTTTTTCACATACAACCTTTGTGAGTTGTCTGTACTTTTGTCATTTATTTCCAATATATTTCAGGAGATTTCTCAGATATAAGCTTTATAGGTTCACTCTCAGTCTCATCTTGCCTTACAATTAATTTTTTTTCTTCCTTCTTATTTATGTTACAGGGCATTTCCCAAATCTAACAAGGTTCCTGTTGGATCTGCCAATCTTGGAGCAAATTCAAACATTCTGACAAGTAAGATTGGCTCAGTTCCCATAAAACCTAAAGGTCAGAAGTCCCATTGGGTAAAAGCAAAAATAAGACATTATATTACCAGTTATATGTTGTTAGCATGAGAGTCAGCTTGATTCAGATCCAATTTCTTTATCACAAAGGCCTAGGTTCAAGTCTTGGCTTTGATAATTAACAGTTGGGTGGTCACAAAGGCCTAGGTTCAAGTCTTGGCTTTGATAATTAACAGTTGGGTGGTCTTAATCAAGTCATTTAACCTTTTAGTATCCCCAGGAAAATCCCTAAGGCTTTAAATGGCAAACCTGCCAACTTACATTAGTAGAAGAGCTTTCCTTACTGGGAGTTCCCTATATCAGTGAATTCACACGTTTGTTCAAAATATCTATATAATCACATTTTTCAACACATAGATATTTATGTATTATTAAATGAAGAGATTAATCATACTACCTGAATGTAATGGGACACTATTATGCCATTAGAAAGGAAGAATATAGAGAAACATAGGAAAACATAACTTGATACAAAGAAAAATAGAACCAAGAAAACAATGTGCACAAAGATTTTGATAATGTAAAAATAAAGAAAAAAGTATCTAAATGAAATGTTTGTAATCATAATAACCAAGTTATGACCAAAGAAGAGATATGAGAATACATGCCCCTTCTTTGCAAATTATGTATGATATGAGATTCGCTTATTTTTGTTGAACTGTTTTTTTTCTTTTTCTTGATTATAAGAGATATTTTTTCTAGACAGTGGAGATAAAGATATTAAAAATTAAAATAATATAAAGAAAGACTTATGAAAATAAAGTTAGTCATTACTGCCATTTCAAGTATTTTTATTTGATTTCTCTTCTGAAATAGAGTATGATGCACCTATCTTATTAAAATTTAAAAATGGCACCAGAATTAAGAGAAAACAATGTTTTTTGGCCCAAATCTATTTATCCTTCTTAGTATAATATACCATACTATTTTCCTCCTATAGCAAGTGTCTGTACTCTCTGTATGTCTAAGTCCAGCCCTATCCAAAATTTGAAACTAATTTTTTTCCTCTAAAAAAAAAGTATGTGAAGACAGTGTCTCAGGAGGAAGATGGGCTACATAACAAGCTTTATTCTTGTTATTGATTCATATTCTTGTTGATTCATAATCTCTATAGTAATAGGGGATTTGCAAGCTCATGGGGTCTCTAAACCTGTTATTTTATAGATGGGTAAACTGAAACTAAGAAAGTTTGAATGAATTGTCCATGGTGGTCTTATTGGGAGATAGCAAACCAGGAGCTCTACTTTAGTCTTCCAGCTTCAATTTCAGTGTTCTTTCTAGATAACCTCAAGGACTCTTCAGTTTTATGCATATTGCTTAGTCTCCTTACTTGCATCCATATCTCTGGGAATTTAGATAGTCAGAATTGGTATTTTGATATTTCATTTTTTTAAGAGTGATAACCTCATTGATAGGAAGCATTCTAGACTGCAAGTCAAAGTTTTCTTGGACAAATCAATTAATATTTCTGGGTTTCAGTTTCTAGACATTCAAACAAGCAATTGGATTATATGATGTCTAAAATATCTATCTGTATGATCTTACATTCCCTCTGTATCCTCTGTCCCTTTGTTTGCACACTCACATAGAAACAGGACCACTAAACTGTAATAAGGATCTCATATCTTATTATTTATATTTTGTTGCATTTTTATCTATTTTATTAAATATTTTCCAATTACATTTTAACCTGGTTGGGGCTGCACTTGATACTTTTTTTTTCCTATGGCTGTGACTGCATGTTTGATATATTTGCTTTAAAATTGTAACCTGGATCCCAAATCACTCTTATGACTAATTTGTTACTCTTGATCCTTTGCCTTATTTGGGTAGGGTAGAGAGGGGCTTATTGATCTTTTGGATGTGCTTTCTTGGCTGTATGGTCTCTAATCCCATTAGCAAAACTCCCAGTTCTATTGCTAGCCAGGGTTCTAGGGGGAATCCAATTAATTTTCCCCTAATTCTCACTATTTCTGTAAAGCATCTTTGATTTCTAGTGTGATGGGGAAATCCCACTGGAGTTCAGATGCCTTTTTATTGCTCTAGGGGAACCCACAGCTGACTGTATATTTGGCAGCTTGAACCTAAACACTTAGAGCTGTGTTTAAACTTGGGTGAGAAATCTGGGAAGATTTCCTTTTGGAAAGGAAGTCTTCCTTATGAGGTTAGGACAGGATTTGTGGGAAAGTTCTGTTTATCACTTTGCCATTGCTAGTCATGGTGGTGAATGAGGTGCTGCCAACATATTTAACTCCTCTGCATTTTGGATTTTGTCTTTCCAAAACCACTATCCTGGTAGAGCCTCGGGTCATGCTCCTTTCAAATAGAATGGTAAATTTCAATCCTAACAACTTCTTAGAGTATAAAATCTCTTTAGGGAGCTGTGTTTACTTTCTTCAGTGAACATATCAACCTGCTCTCTAAGGGATAACCTCTATTGTTAGGCAATTTGCTAAACCTTCAGTCTTTTAAAGAAAGTGGAAGAAAGACAGAATAATATCGATAAAAGCATAATTTAGTGAGTCTGAAATTCAAAACAATGTTCCTCTTTGGTTTGGCAGTTATATTTCTGCTAACTTGCTTCATTGTTCTCACATTAGGATTAAATGCCGCAAGAGTTATTATCTCAGAATATTTTTTAGTTGATGATAGGTGTATATATATATATATATATATATATATATATATATATATATATATATATATATATATATATATATATAAATGATAAGGTATAAAAACCTTTTCATTTTTATGTAATATATTATTAGCTTCTCATCTCAAATCTCACAAAGGAAAGAAGACAGAAAAGAAAGGAAGGCAGGAAAGCAAGGAGGATGGATAGAACAGAGGAAGGGAAGAAGGGGAAGAGAACAAGAAAGAAAAAAGAAAGAAAAAAAAGGGAAGAAAGACAAGCCCAAAAGCTAAAATGAAACTTCTTCTAGTACAAGAATCATAATTAGATGTTCTCTGTATGTGTCTCCCATGAATTTTCAATTACATAATTTACTGTAAGTACAAGGAGAGGAAATGAAAATTAGGAAACGTGGGTCTGACCAAATGAATAATTCTCCTACTCCAATTTCCTTCAAATTTAAGGATACAGTAATTCATTCTTACCCAACACTTAACAGTGCCCATTTAATCTCAGTAATCCTGGCTTTACTGCCGCTATAGCTTTATAATTTTCTGTACAAGTAGCAATCACTGCAGTGGTTTTGATTAAATGATTACCCATAGGCCTACTCTTGAACAAAATGACAGATGTACTCTGGGAAAATTCAAGTAGACACTGCAAACTTGGGAACTTTTTCCAGGGTGTGAGTTCCAAATGATGCTATGTATCAGTACTAGCAAAGGGACTGTGACACAAAAAAATCTTACTGCCACGAAGAGGTCAGCTATTTTTCTCTAAATAGATTCATTTGAATGGAAAACAAAAGGAAAGAAAAACATACAAACAAAAAGAATTTAATGAATGTCCAAATGCTCAAGTTTTTGTGGAAAATATGTGTGTATAAAATGAAACTGTCTATATGTTAGAAAGAATGGTCTTAAAAAGATATCAAAAAGACCAGAGGTTTTGGGGTTTGTTTTTTTTTTTTTTTTTTGTCTTTCTCTTTTACCCTATCCACTACTCATCATTGACTTATATAACCTGAATTTACTATGGGAAAAGGGGGTCATTTCCTTGATCTAAAAGCAGACCATTTAGGATTTCAGATAGGGATCCACATCTTGACCCATTTCTAATTTGGGCAGCCCAATGATAAAAAGCACATTTCTAACTATTGAATCTTTATTATTTCATTATGCCTTCCCCACAACATATACATGCATCAATGCCATTTGATCCCATAGAAACTTCTTGTTCATCAACAAAATAGCATCCAAAGTCTCTTGGGAGATAAAAAGATTGCGTATTCTTAAAAAAAAAAAAAATTTAACATATATTAGGTTACTTGCTCTCTAGGGGACAAGGTGGGAGAAGGGAGGAAGAAAATTTTGGAACATGAGGTTTTGCAAGGGTGAATATTGAAAACTATTGTTGCATATATTTTAAAAATTAAAAAATCTAACATTTTCAAAAACTCAATTATGTAATTAAATTTTTTAGATATCTCACCTGCCAATAGTTGGAGTGGAAACTCCATTGGAAAGGACCTTAGAGGGCAACATCTCTCTTGCAAAAAGTCATCAGATCTTTGCTTTAAGACTTCTGGTATGAGGAACTAACTACCTACTAACAATACATCCAACTTGTATATGGCTTTAAATGTTAGCATGCTTTCCTAGTCTGCACAAACAAGCCTAAATCTGTTTCTTTGAAGCTTTCCTTCAATGGTGTTAGATTTACCCTCGGGGGCCAAGCAGAAATCTAACCCCCTTTAATAAAACATCTTTTTAAATGTTTGGCATCTAATTGACACTTTAAAATCTTCTTTTCTCAGGACTGATTGTCCTCACTTCCACTCATACTCATATAACATAGCCATTGGCCCCTTCTTCATTTTGGTCATTCTCTCCTATATGATTTCCAACTCATCCATTTCCTCCCTAAATTGTGGTACCCAAAACTTAACTCTGTAGATCCCCAGTGCATCCTCCAATGTTGCATCAGAGAATAAGGATGACCACCAGCATGTTGGATTGTTTAGATTGCCTCTGGAATCTGGTAGGACCTTAATGCACAATGACGACATCATCTGCTAGATTTATGGGTCATCATGAATAAAAAGTGCACAGGATGGACAGATGTGGATGTTACAATGGATTACCTGCAATGATAGATCATGGATTAATTAGAGTTTTTGAATACTCCTCTATTAGGGATAAGGGAGACAAGGGTAGCCAAACTGCTTAAAAATAAATATATAAAGACTCAGTAGCTTCTGTCCTGGGCCTTTTTCTCTTTGTTTTTCTTTCAGTTTACAAGATCTTTTTTTCATATAGCTTATATGAAAACTTATAATCAACATATACCTCTCCATTGTCTTTTGGGTGATTTTCAAACTCAAGTCTTTAGAAACTATAGGGAAATCTCTCCTCCAGATTGAATCTGATCTCCTCTGGGACAATGGCAATCATCTTTTTTGAATACCATTCCATCTATTTTAGATCTTGCTTGCTATTCATAACCAGAGGGTGAAGAAACAATGCTTCTTTCTGTTCCTTACTCATTATATTCCATCTCCTATGTCTTTGTTCTTACAGTGGCTGACTCCAGTTTCTGGGTTGCACTCCTTCATTACTGTCTACTAAATAGAGTTTCTTTCTTCCTTACAATTCAGGCGTCATATTTTACCTGAAGTTCTTCCTTTTCCCTACTTAATACTAGTGTTCTCTCCCTCTTAAATTATCTCTGCTTTGTGTTTGTGCGTATATATGTGCACACACAAATATTTGATTAAATTTATATTTACATTGTATATATTTTATCTGTATTCATTGTCTCCCTGGTTAGTGCCTAGCATAGTGCCTCTCCCTATGTTCCAGATTTAATAAATACTTGGTCAATGCTTATTATAGTTTTTAAAAGATTTAATTTTGACATCTCTCTAAAATACCTCTAAGGAAGTATTTTACCTTTAAAAAGTTTTTGGGTCTGGCAAGGCTGAAAACCAAGATTACATTATGGCATTTTCATTTTGCATGAAATTTCCCTAATTTGTAAAGAGAATGCTGACATAAAATGCCTGAGTGAGGAATGGAATTGGCATAAGAATTTTCAGATGGAAAGACAGTTGTGATTCCTTCATCAAGAGAGGCATAGAAATGATGTCAGATTCTTTTTTTGGGACCAATTTCAGAAGGGGAATGAGAAAGATTCTCTTACATAAAAGTAGGAGAAGCAAGCTTTTCAACAAGAACTTGATTTCCATCCTGCCTCCATAGAGAATATAAGGAAATTCCCTTCTGATAAAATTGAGAACTTTCTCTTCATTGAGCTGGGATATGTAGGCAACAGAGTGAGAGCTTTGCATTTTTTTGTTATCTTCAATTTTGTATAACTCTCCTAATTTCTGTTTGCTTGGTTAAATGATTTCATTTGCTACTTGGTATTTGGAATAGTCATCTGTATAACAAGTATTTATTTTTAAAATTTTATTATTATATCTTTTTATTGACAAAACATATGCATGGGTAATTTTTTTCAACATTGATCCTTGCAAAACCTTATGTTCCAAATGTTCCCCTCCTTCGTCCTACCCCCTCCCCTAGATGGCAGGCAGTCCAATACATATAACAAGTATTTGGTCATAAGAATTCTAACTAGCAAGGATAAGCTAAGGGGTCCTCTTCCCTTTAAGAGATACTGATAGGGATGCTGTCAGATTTGTATTTTGAATCTTTAAAAAATTGCCAAAGACAAGCAATTTTGATGACCAAGGCAGAGAGATATAATTTTAGTTGGGATCTCCTCTTTGAAGAGAATTAGAATTGACAACCTTATAACCCATTCTCTTGCTCCCTCCCAAGGCTTAATGGGAAAGATTCCAAAGATATCTATGCAAGTCTGCCCATCAAACTACAGTAAACAAACTCAAATGAAAATACATGTCATTTATAAGGAGCATCCATATCTTCGTAATTTATAATATTTGCATTTGGTGGCAGTAATTCTAGGTATTATTGCCCTTTCCTTAAAAAGAAATTGAAGCTTAAACAATTTAAATGACTTGATCATTAACACATTCTTTTTAAAATTAATTTTATAATTATAACTTTTTTTTTTGACAGTACATATGCATGGGTAATTTTTTACAACATTATCCCTTGCACTCACATCTATTCCGAATTTTCCCTCCTTCCCTCTACCCCCTCCCCTAGATTGCAGGCAGTCTTATACATGTTAAATATGTTATAAGATATCCTAGATACAATATATGTGTGCAGAACTGAATTTCTTGTTGCACAGGAAGAATTGGATTCAGAAGGTAAAAATAACCTGGGAAGAAAAACAAAAGTGCAAATAGTTTAAACTCATTTCCCAGTGTTCCTTCTCTGGGTGTAGTTGAGTCTGTCCATCAATTGGAACTGAATTAGATCTTCTCTATGTTTAAGATATCCACTTCCATCAGAATACATCTTCATACAGTATCATTGTTGAAGTGTATAATGATCCCCTAGTTCTACGCATTTCCCTCAGCATCAGTTGATATAAGTCTCTCCAAGCCTCTCTGAAATCATCCTGCTGCTCATTTCTTACAGAACAATAATATTCCATAACATTAATATACCATAATTTATCCAACCATTCTTCAATTGATGGACATCCGTTCATTTTCCAGTTTCTAACTACTACAAAAAGGGATGCCACAAACATTTTGGCACATACAGGTCCTTTTACCTTCTTTAGTATTTCCTTGAGATACAAGCCCAGTAGTAGCACTTCTGGGTCAAAGGGTATGCACAGTTTGATAACTTTGGGGGCATAATTCCAGATTGCTCTCCAGAATGGTTGGATTCTTTCACAACTCCACCAACAATGCATCAGTGTCCCAGTTTTCCCACATCCCCTCCAACATTCATCATTATTTGTTCCTGTCATCTTAGCCAATCTGACAAGTGTGTAGTGGTGTCTCAGATTTGTCTTAATTTGCATTTCTCTGATGAATAGTGATTCGGAACATTCTTTCATATGAGTGGAAATAGTTTCAATTTCATCATCTGAAAATTGTCTGTTCATATCCTTTGACCATTTACCAATTGGAGAATGGTTTGATTTCTTACAAATTAGAGTCCATGAACACATTCTTACTGAGTATCAGAAATGGGCCATTCATGCCCAGTAACTTAATAGTAAAGCTCTTAAATGCTATCTATTGTTGAGAAGCTCTCAATTCTACCATCTTCAATTTCTGTGTTTTTGAGCATGGATACAAAAGCAACCTAATATAATGGGAGAAGAACCAGACTTTGAGAGTAGAAACTTAAATTCAGATCCTCTTTTTTATTTATGCTATATGCAAGGGAATGGAATGTATAATGAGATAATAAGAGGATGTAAATGAGAGAAATAGAAAGAATTTCTGGAGTTATTTTAATCTGCATAGAGCTACTGTGTATAACACTTTTATTTTTATGTTAAAGATTGGGAAATAATTGAAGAAAGCCAGGAATCTCAGACCATATTGAAGGTGATTATAGGAACTAGTGGTTTGTAGACAACCACACCATGAAACAAGAAAAGGATACAGGAATAGAAATGTCAGTGGAATAAGATTCCAGGAAGGAATGGAGAAATAGTTGAAGTATACAAGTTGCCTAGAGCTGTTATAGCAGTTCAGAAGTCAGTTAATTCTGCTTAGGACTGAAACAGATGGGTGGAGAAATTCCTCCTCCCCCCAAATCAGTCCCCTCCATTTTGTGGCTTATATTCAGTTCCTTCATGTGACCTACTTCATTTGCCTTTTTGTTGCCTTAGAAGGCAATTCTGTCTCACTCAGAGGATTAGGAACAGAAAACATATGATTTCTACAAGCTGTGTCAATGGCTCTGGATAAATTTTCACTGTCTCAAAGCTCAGAATATTCATGTGCAAGATAAGTCAGACTTCCTAGCAGTTTTTGTAGGTGCTTGGAGATCCACAAAGGCAACATAGGCTCTTTCTAAAAGTGAAGAAACGAACCTAAACACAAAGGTATTGAGATTATGAAAAATGTTGCTCTGTTCAATATTGGCAGCCAGGCATATTTCTCAACCCTAGAAAATATAAATCTTTCAGAGGAAAACCAAAATTCTCCAGTTTGGCCGCCAAATCATGAGCTCAGCCTTGAATCTCATCTCCAAAAACTGTAAACACTCTCTTCCTCCCTTGTGTTTAATGTTAAGTAGAGCCTCCCCTTTCAGGACATCTTTCTTCCTTTCAGGTTACTGCTTTCAGCCCATGTTTTATCCTGCATGCCATTGTGCTGAGGGACTTGGGTAGTTTATGCCAAATTCTAGCTCTCTGCAGACTCACCTCACACTGACATCTCTCCTTTCTTTCCTCTCTCCTCCACCTAGTTCCCATTTAATGTTCTTGGCTTTCAGTGTGCATTCCATTCCTTGGTTAATCACCTGCTTCCTGCTTCCTTTGTCTTCCTGAGGATCAATCAGTAAGTTATTCTGTGTCCACAAGGTTTGTGGTACTGTTAAATAAATTAAGGATTTACAGAAGTGTAGCCTAAATATAATCTCAGATATTGCCTATTATTTACAAACAAAGAAAATAAAATGGGATGTTTCAAGGACAACTATATATATACATACATATATATATATATATATGAAAATATCTAATTGATCCAATAATTAACAAGAAATTATTAAGCACCTACTATATACAAAATACTAGTGAATGTATAATATGTATGTTTTATGTGTATTGCAGCATGAGGGTATTAACAATACTCCACAAAGAAAATAGCTATCAAGACTGCTTATCCACTCTTTCTTGGCTTAAGGGTTTCTAGGGTTGTTTTATACATGAACTAGAACTAGAAGGTGGAAATTGCTGCTTTGGGCCTTTTTAATAAGAAAAAAAAAATTGGGAGCTCCTCCGTATCCATGAGGGAAGATTCCCTTAGTAGGTTTCTTTTATTTTATTCTCTTGAAAAAAATGAATTTAAAGAAAACTATTTAGCTTTTTAGGAGGCTGCCTACATGTGTTTTGAGGAATGTCCTAAAGAATCACAGAATTTTGGAATTGTACAAGACCATATTTTAGGCATATTTTTAAAAGAGCCCCATTTTACAGCCCTCTCATCCAACTCACTATGTGTGTTTATGTACACACACACACACACACACACACACACACACACACACACACACAGACATGGTCATGTAGTCTTTTCTTGAAGACTTCCTATGAATGCAAAACCAAGATCCCTTGAAATATTGTACTCTGATTTTGGATATTTACTATTATAAAGAAGCTTTTCCTTATATTAAACCTAAATCTTTCATGTCACTCCTTATATCTATGGATTTTAGTTCTGCCCTCAAACTAATTCCTCATTTACTTGAGGAACTTTTAAATATTGGAAAATATCATCTTCTTCCCACTTCCTAAATCTACCTTCCAGTTTAAATCCCTTCTCCAAAATCTATTTATTGGACATGGAATTCTACTATTAGAGGTTATCTCTTTTTGCGTGTGTTTTGACTTTTTATTTTTATTCTCAAGGGATTTTCAATAAAATGTAAACACTCAGCAAAAGGTACCTACCTTTTTGGTATACCCTGTAAGCTAATTTTAAAAATCTTAACTCACAAATTGTATTAAAACAAGTGGTAGGCCAGATTTAACTTTCGAATCATGGTTTGATGACTTCTGCATCCAGACCAAATTC
Source organism: Sminthopsis crassicaudata (assembly GCF_048593235.1). Classification (NCBI taxonomy): domain Eukaryota; kingdom Metazoa; phylum Chordata; class Mammalia; order Dasyuromorphia; family Dasyuridae; genus Sminthopsis; species Sminthopsis crassicaudata. The sequence continues at coordinate 413,818,841 of NC_133617.1, read as the reverse complement.
AGTAGGGGTCAGTGACAGCTCACTAAGAATAAAAGATCTTTATGAATAAGAATATAAGATTGAAGAAGGGTCTATGGATAAGAATAGAAGAAAGGGAGATAGGATTATCCAAAGGTAAACTTTTCCTACGAAGTTTTTTTTCTCTTAAATGCTGCTCTGCATCTTTGTTCACTACTAACAGAGAAAGGGGAGGGAAGCCTGTTGCTCTTTTAAAGCATTATTCACAAGTGGGGGTAGATGTTGAAGTAATGCTAGTTCTGAGATTTCCATGCATCATTATCGCTATTATATAACATTTCAGGATGCCAAAAATGTGCTTTGAAAAAAAATGTTCAGGAACATAGACACTAACAGATGTTAACCACCCTTTTTTTCATCAGGACTATGAATCCTTGTTTCTGTTAATCTTGACAAAAGACTGTCCAAGACCTTTTGACTTAAGTACACAACAGAAAATGAATCCATCACAATCAGAAAGTGACTCAAGAGGAAACAGGCTTTTGGGAGGGAGGAAATATAAACAGCAGCCAGACCCCACAGCTCTCCCATTAATTGTTGCCCAGCTGTTACTCCTGCCAGTGATGCAGGTAGCCAATCTAAAGCCCAAGGTATTCTTGGAATGACAAGCTAAATTCCATAGCTAAGCATCATCACATATTATCTGCATTTCAAAAACCAGAAAAGCTGGTTTGTTTCCAATAATAAAGACAAAAAAGAAAAGGAGGAAGCTTACAGAGAAAATAGCACCTGGCATAGTTAGCAGCCAGAGGTGGTGCCCTTGGGCATGTAATACTGACAACTTATTTTCAGAATGAGAGGAGTGCAACCAGGGATCCCCAAACTGGTATACTTAGGAGTCCCACTGCAGATGAGAAAAAGAAAAATTGATGCTAAAAGTGATATTTTTGGTTTTAATCTCTAGGCCTCATTTTATTCAATAGTTTTCCTTGGGAAAAAAAAGCATTTTGTATTAGAACTCAGAAATATAACTAAGTTGGAGCTATGAGAGTTTTTCTCCAAAGAGATAAAATTTAAATGATTCTGGTAGCATGTGTATTCCACCAGAGGAAAAAAAAAAGTTACATTCATAACCCAATTATTAAGGACAATAAGTTTAAATAGGAAACTAACATATAACTGTTTGTTCCTTTTTCAGGCACAGGAACTTTGCCATGAATCTCTCCCTAGGGAAGCAAAACCCTTCCAGCTACTTTGGTGGGCCAACATAGGCAATGGTTGGAGATGTAGCATAGACACAATTATAGATGGCATAAAATAGGCAGCTAGACAGGAAATGAGAAGAGACAAGGAGGGTGCTGGACTCATGGGCATAAGGAAAGCAGCCATGAGTTCATGAATGAAAGGGTAATGTTGAGAGATAAAGGATCCCCGACACTACCTCCCTCTACTTCTCCCCCAACCTACAAGGTATAATAAATCTGTCCTTAATAGCCTTGCCATCACTCCTGATCTCAACTGGCAATTCCCATTTCCTCAGGCAAACATATTTCCTGCCATTGTCGTCTTGTTTTCTCTTGAATCTCTTCCTGATTTTTATGGATTATCCCACTGCAGTCTGCCATCTTTTCTATCGGAAGATAAAAAAAGTCAGAGCCAAGTATTTCCTCTTTAGAAGAAATATACCTTCCATTTCTCTAACACATAAGCCTCCAACCATAGCCAAGATCAGAGTGGAGATGGTGAAAGTATTTGGTCTCCAAATCATCTTGCCCCTAGAGGCTATACCCCAAGTAAACCCACTTCTAGCTTTGATTCATCATTTTCCTTCTCCCATTAACAGCTTCTTCAGCAATTATTTTGGATGTCTTTAAAGGTCACTGACTCCACAGCATAGGGCCTTGTATTCTAAGGTTGAATCAAAGAGCCCAAGATTTTTACTCTTTGATTCAACCATTTTTTATGTTTGTCCCAGGAGGCATTTACATGATGGTTCTGTAAATGATGGACTGAGTATTTTTTAGTGGAGAATGATGGTGCACATGGAGATAACTTTGGGCAATAGTATCCTACTTTTAGAACTAGAAGGGAAGTTTGTGCTTATCTTGTCTAACTCTTTCAATTTAAAGATGAGGAAAATAAGAATCAGATTGTTAACTTTTTGTCCATGTTTATGCAGCTAATAAGTAGTAGATTTAGGATATAAACCCAGGCACTCAAGTCAGATCCAGTGCTCTTTCCATTATAGCCTGTGGTATTCTGGAGCCAGATTGAACCAGCTCACAAGAGATGATTGTTAATTTCTTAGGGTGAGATTTATACCACAAAAGTCTGCAATTACTAAAAGTTAGGACATGATTTATCATTTTGTTAATTGTGTAAACTTGAGAAAATGATGGAGAAAATGTTAATAATGCATATTATAATTTAAAACATGTCATTTGTGCATTTTTCAGCTAGCTGTTAACATTTACTTCCACACCCAAGAAATGTCATTCTAGTTTAATAACCAAATTGACTCCTTCAGTGGAATACTCCGTGTTTATATTTTGTCTAAATAATATATTATATAGTTGATAAGTCAGTAAACAAGCATTTATTTATTAAGAGTTACAGTTTTCCAGGGACTGTGCTAAGTGTTGGGAATAAAAGGAAAGCATAAACACAGTCCCTGATTTTAAGGACATTATATTCTAATGGGAGAGACAACATTTAAATTATGTACATATATATAAATGGGAGATAATATTTCCAGTATTATGGGCTGTGAGGAAAAGTCTGGTGTATAGAAGGTAAAATTTGAACTGTGTCCTGAGGGAAGTCAAAATATGGAAGAAGGAAGATTCAACCAGGAGGATTACCCAGTATGGGATGAAGGAAATTTCCTCCTCCAAATAGGAGTACTATTCCCTGATGTTACATGGATAGCTCACCTTCTTCCAAGAATGTTGTCCAATTCTCACCTGTCTCTCAAAAGCCACCTCCAAATAGCACTGTCAGTTTTGAGGAATACCATTTTACAATTAGATCTCCCATACAGGAGGAGTTGGGTGAGAATTAGAATCCTATGCATTTGTTGACCTGGTTCTTAGGTTTCTAGAATCTATTTGTAAAAGCCAGTTTTATAATACTACAAGGACCAGAACAGTCCACAGACAACCAACCATGACATAAATAACATCAAGGCTGCTCAGTTCCAGGAACATAATCCTTGACTCTAGTTATCTCTATTCTGAAAAGTATTTATCTTTACTGTTTGTTTTTCTATTTCTGTCTCACCTTCCTGCTCGCTCTCTTTTTTCCTTTGTGTATATAGCAATTGTTCATCTTCAAAGATGGGAAGAGACTTTAAAGATAGCTCAACCACAATTTTGAGAACTGAAATCCTCTGTGCCTTCACAAAGGTATTGCAGAATAAGCACCCAGAGTCACACAGTGTCCATCAGTCATTACACCAATCAGCATAGAGAGGTTGGGGATCCAATAAACTGATGAAATAAGTTTTCAAACAAAATAACCCAGGGATTTCTGTGTTCACAAATGACATATTTTAGACATCTACGTTTCTCTCCCAGGACACACTTCAAAGTATCTAGTGCATTTGAAGGATATAAAAAGTTGAGGAAGAGAAGGGTTATTTACAGTACCACATAGAATGAGCCCAGAAACCATTTTAAGAGTACCTGAAAAGGAAATGGAAACTGAGTGGATGCTCAACAGTTGGAGAATGCCTGAATAATTTATGGTATATGAATATTATGGAATATTATTTTTCTGTAAGAAATGACCAGCAGGATGATTTCAGAGAGACCTGAAGAGACTTACATGAAATGATGTTAAGTGAAATGAACAGAACCAGGAGAACTTTGTACACGCCAACAAGATTATATGATGATCAATTTTGACAGATGTGGCTCTTTTCAACAGCAAGGTGATTCAAACCAATTCCCATGGTCTTCTGTTGAAGAACCATCTACACCCGAAGGGAGGACTGTGGGGATTGAGTATGGATCACAACATAGTATTTTCATTTTTTGGGGGGTTATTATTTGCTTGCTTTTTGTTTTCTTCCTCATTTTTTTTTCTTTTTGATCTTTTGATCTGATTTTTCTTGTGCAACATGATAAATATAGAAATATGCATTGAATAATTACACATGTTTTTACCATATATTGGATTACTAAGATAAGTAATAGGGAGTGGGGAGAAGGGAGGGAGAAAAAAAATTAGGGACATAAGATTTTGCAATGATGAATGTTGAAGACTATCTATGCATATATTTTGGAAATAAAAGTCTTTAAAAGAAAAAGACTATCTGAAGAATCTGTAGATAAATAATTGTGAGTCAGATAAGCTGAACTTGCCCAGGGTAACATAGGTAAAAAAAATCTGAGGTGGTATTTGAAACTCAGATTTCCTAAGTCTAGTACTTTATCTACTACACCAAATGACCTGCCTGGTGATGTCCAAGGTATGATGATGACAGTGTGTGATTCAAGTTGGAATTACTATAAAAAAGATTGAAAATTTATGTGATTAGTTTTTGAAGTTCCCAAGAAAAATGGGAGGAGACAGAACAGAATGAAAGTTCATGAGCTGGGTACTAAAGAAAAAAAATAAAATATTTTGGAAAATTCAAACAAAATAATCTATATTGGATATATTTATCTGGGAGTCATCTATTTAGAGACTGTAATTAAAACCATGGCTTCAATATTCTCATCTGTGAAATGAGATGAGTTGGAATAGGTTTTCTAATGTCCCTTCCAACTTGAAACCTATGATACTATGGTCCTGAAGGGACAGTGAGATTACCAATGGCAAGAGTATATAAGTACAAGAAAAGAGAATCTCCTCTTTCTCATCAGCAACTAACCCACTCATCTCCAGATGGATTACATAAACGTGCCTGGCTATGGCATAAGCCTTGTAAGACATCAACATTTTTACAGCTAACAAAAAAAATCCAACTGAATCAAATAAAAACAAGGAAAAAAACCTCACTATGAAATGTTACACAAAGAACTGGTCCATTAACTAGAATGGAATGAATTGTCCCATGGGAATTTACTTACTCATCAATCAACATCTCCACATGAAGTTCTTATTTGCTTGCCAATATTATTATTATTATTATTTTTTGCCACGACTTCAATTTGTAGACACTTTGTCATCCTATTGTGTTGGCACTTCTGCTCACCCTAGTGGTGAAGCATGGAAATTTAAAAAGCTGTTCACAGTGGTTTTGTGGTTGTGACTGAGCCTACTCAAAACAAGGAAGGTAACATTATGGTCTTGATTTATTATTTCCTAAAAGTTGAGGGCAACTTTTCTCCCTGAAGAAGGATCAAGTAGAAAAAACAGCATTCCCACAAGATTCTCAGAATTATAAATAAGGAAAAGATTGTGCTTTTTTTCGTCTAATTAGCAACAATTTTTCATTGGGTCATTTTGAATCTCTTCCATTCTTCTGACCTATTCAAGAAAGGAAAAGTACTAGATTTGTAGTGTTACTGCTACAAGGAACTTCCAGGTGTTGAAATTCTTTTTATTAGTGCAGGTCATTTTCTCTGTAATTTATATCTTACAATGTTACCCAAAACACTGAGAGAAGAATTGGTTTTCCAAGGGTCACACAGATAGAATAAGTTAGAGAAAAACTTGAACCCATTCTGTCTTTGTGGCTAGCTTTCTTTCCACTATGCCATATTACCCAAATTTTAAATGTTCATATGTCAAAATGGATTCCTAAAAGCTGTCAGTCAGTTAAATAATGTTTGGATAGGTCAGCTAGGGATTATGCTCATGCTGTTTTATATCCACTACTAATAATACATACTGTAATATGGGACCCTTTCCTAATTGAAACCTTTCCTATTTCTCAAAACTATTAGCACTCCTCCACACACACCAAAAAGGTAGTTATTTGTTTTTTTGCTTTTTTAAAATTTTTTTACTATTCATTTTCTTTGCTGATATATTTACTTATCTATGGGCACCTCATTTCCCCTCAGAACAATGTCACTTCCTTGAGGGTATAATTATTTTCATAATCATTTTTCTTTTGATCTATAGCACCTGGCATATAATAGGTGCTTAATAAATGCTTGTGATAGAATTTAATTAAATTACAATTTCTTTGCTCCAGTGAAATATTTGGGCATCAAATTACATAAAGGACATAATAATGAAATTCAGAACTTGCAGAATAAAAATAAACCCTGCTGAAGAAAGGTAAAAGGAAATACATTAAGTCTTCTCAATATAATGACTTCTAAATGGGGACATGGTCCCAGAACAGCTAATCTGAGAGGCAGCATGTCAGAGTGAATAAAGTACTGGAGTTGAAGTGCTAAAAGCCTGATTTTTGAATGCTGTCTCTGAACTTTACTAACTACATCCCCACAAGCAGGTCTATCAGCCTCTTTAAGCCTTATCCCATCTGTAAAATGGACATAATAATAACTTTGGTACTTATCTTAGAAAATGTATGCCAAGTATTTGCAGACCATGAAGTACTATATTAAAATATTATTATGGTGCAGTGGATAGAGCACTGGCCCTGAAATCAAGAAAACCTGAGTTCAAATCTGGCCTCAGACACGTAACACTTATTACTTCTGTGACACTGGGCAAGTTACTTAACCTCAATTATCTCACAAAAATGAATTATTTATTTAATAAATTAATTTAATTTAATAAAAATCAGTTATGATTTGGGGGAAATTATTGTTATCTTGTTTGCCTAAAGGTAATGGGACAGAACTTGTTTTCCTCATATCATCACTAAAAAGGTGAGACATGGTAGACATATATGTTAAAAAAAAAAAAAAAGTTTACTCTGAGTTTAACAGAAAAAAAAAAAAAAAAAAAAAAACAGGACTTCTTTGCTATAAGTGACACCAACCAGTTCCAGACCAATTCATTGGAACCACAAATGAAAGGGCTTGGCTTAATAATGAAAGATCCATCTCTTCCCAGAAAGTAGTTTCCTCTTTAAGTCTTCATTTCAGCGGTGAACTCCAGCACGCACATGTACCACCCTTGGGGTGCTCTGTTTTGTCTGACTTGATTTAAATGCAGTCATGGAAGTACAATGTCATAACTTTCCCTCTAGACAAACAGGTTCTTTATGCCACTGTTTCAGCCTGGGGAACAAAATAATACCTTTTTTTATTGCTGTATTTTTAGACATTGGATACATCTGGAAAAATATTCAAGCAGATAATTAGATTGCATTAGCAATGTGTCTGTTGTGGTTTCCCCTGATCCCAAAGAAGGCAGCCCTTTATGAAGCCTTTGGCCACAGTCTCCGCAAAATCTGCTGTGTAAATTGGCCCACACTAAAGCATGTGGAAAACATTTTTTGGCTGAAACTCGAAACCATTCATGTGGCTTTGAGACAGGGAAGCTCCGGCTGCCAACATCAATAGAACTTTGTACTACAAACCAAAACGGTCATTTAGACGTGTTCTTTCATGCTCACAAATGCACTGAGGTCAAATATTTTTTAATCTTGGGAATTTTTCCTCTTTATACAGCCTCGTATTTCACGCAGGAAATGAGGCTGAGTACAACAAACACAAATCATTGAGAGTGACAGAGCATATTGGGTTCAAAACCCAAGCTTTGACTCTAATTGCTCTCCAAAGGCCCCTGGCTCAAGGTAACTGTTGATTTAGTTCAGCTGTTTCAAATCAGCACTGTAAGGTCTTGCTAAGACAAACTGGTGAGGCCACATTACATCTGTACCACAGGGATCCCTTGGGTATAAGTATAACACAGTTAGCATTTTAAAAGATTGCATTTGTCTGTACACTGCAGGTGGTAATTACAAGCAGGCAAATCTTTTGTGAAAGATGGTGTGACCTTCCTTATGGTGAAAGAGCGATGACGGCTTCGAGTGGAGGAAAAATAATGTTTCCATTCAGGGTTCAGAGAGGAGGCCCACCTCATTTCCAGTGCACGCCAAAGTTGACAGCTATTTGTTGTTATGTTTTTGGTGGCGATCAAAGTAATTTATAGCTCTAAGGGACCAATTTCTGAGTATTACTTAATGGGGTAAAGGGGGTGATAGACAAAGAGGAGCACATTGCTTTGGTCTCAAAAATTAGTTTTCTGTGCAACCATTTGTGGTAGAGACCCTCTGGTTTTGCCTGCAGAATTCTATGTGTATAAATCTGTGTAGAATAATATTATTTTACCATTCTCTGAAGTCAAAGTGGTGAAGTAAGATGGATACCAATATATCCATCTATTTGGACTTGCATATTGAAGGTCAAATGCATATACCAGCTTAGATAGAAGGATTAGGGATCAGAGCAGGGTATGCTTCATTTTCTTTTCTTTTCTTCTTTCTTTTCTTTTCTTTTCTTTTCTCTTTCCTTCCTCCCTCCCTCCCTCCCTCTCTTCCTTCCTTCCTTCCTTCCTTCCTTCCTTCCTTCCTTCCTTCCTTCCTTCCTTCCTTCCTTCCTTCCTTCCTTCCTTCCTTCCTTCCTTCCTTCCTTCCTTCCTTCCTTCCTTCCTTCCTTCCTTCCTTCCTTCCTTCCTTCCTTCCTTCCTTCCTTCCTTCCTTCCTTCCTTCCTTCCTTCCTTCCTTCCTGCTGAGGCAATTGAGGTTAAATGACTTGCTTAGGGTCACACAGCTAGGAAGTGTTAAGTGTCAAAGCCAGATTTGAACTCAAGTTCTCCTGACTTCAGGCCTGGTGCTCTATTATACTACCTAGCTGCTCCCTCACAGTTCATTTTCATAATTTATTTATTTTATTTCTAAATAGAAATCATTCACAATCCTCATAATATATTCATTTTTTGCATTATATATAGTTGTGGGTTGCTATCCAAAAGATACACAAATACATTGTATACATGTATGTATGTATAACATCTGCACTATAATATCGTAAGATATATAAACATTCTGGTTGTTTTCCTTTGTTTTTGAAGAGGATCAAAATGATAGCATTATGACAGGGTAAAAGCAAAACATGTCAGATGTGGCTCTACCACAGGTTGGGCCAGATAATGCATATAAAAATTTGGAGTGGAAATGGCTCTAACCTTGTGCATCTCATAATTGTTTTAAGGTTCTTATGCTTTTATCAAAGAGAACAAATCCTTCTTTGCTGTAAGAATGCTATGGCTTGCCAGTTACTCCCATATTTCACAATAGTTCTTCAGATAAGACCTTGAGAATGTCCTTGTGTCATTTCTTCTGACCTCCATGAGAGCACTTACCTTGTATGAGTTCTCAATAATTGGTCTTTTAGCCAGACTTACATTTAGCATCCAAACAATATGGCCAGCCTTGGGTTGTACTTCCTCTAGTACTAGAGTTTCATTCAGCTAGCAAAAAGGTCTCATTGTCTGGTACTTGATCTTGTCAGGTGATCTTCAGAATCTTTCTAAGACATTTAAATGGAAGTGATTCATGTTTTTGGCATAGATCTAGTATACTGTCCAGGGTTCACAGTCATACAACAATGAGGGCAGTACAATGGCCCTGTAAATCTTTGATGGGCAGCTTAATACCTCTTATCTACACTTTTTTTTTCCTTTGGAGCCTCCTAAATACAGACAAACTCTGGCAGCCTTATAATCTATATATACATCCTTGGAAAATACACTGCTAAAATATGTCTATTATATACAGGTATTATATGCATAAGGTATGCATATTATATGAATAATATATGTATATATATACATGCATAATACACATAAGATATGTATATTATATGAATAATACATGTATATAATACACAGTTTCTCCCTTTTGCTGATCTATTCATTCACAATTTTATATTTGTATTTGGGCGAACTCCTTTAAGAAAACCTGAAATCAGAAAATTCAGAGGTAACAAATCAGATAAATTCAGAGGTGATTATTCTTCCTTTTGATCAAAGAATTTTTAAAGTTAAGTATTGAGCTCTCATCTTCTGTTTAAATTGATTCAATTTACATGCTACTTATCAGGAACATAAGTTACTGAAGAAAAGGATAAATGATCATGATAATGTAAATGAAAACCACACAAAAAGATTTAGAATTCAGATTAATTGAAATAATGACCTATGCTTGCTCCAAAGCACCTATGATGAAACATACTTCCCTTTCTTATACAGAGGTGTAGACTTTTAGTATAGAATATTGTATAAACTGCAGTAGGAAATGATAATAGTAGTATTAAAACACAAACCACAAATAATGCATGTTTTTTACAGCATAAGTATGTGTTTGTATGATTCCCAGTGGAATTAATTTTCATTCCTTGACTTTGAAGAGTTCCTGAGAATAGAAAAATGCATTTTACATGTTGATCTTCTAGTCAACAATATGTATATTGATCTTCCATAAAACCATTTACTTAGGGAGCCAAATTCTTCCTGAGTCTAACTTAGATCTATCCATTTTCTCTTCTAGTTCCTTTGTTTCTGTTATTGATAGCACCATTGTCCTAGTCATCCTGGATAGAAACCTTAGAGGTTTTGATAAATTTGATTTCTCTCTCTTATTCAACATTTTTATTCAATTTCAAACATTGCATTAAAATAATTAACTATTCTTTTTACTTCTACGACACATATGTACATGCACACATATTCATATAATTGTATATATTTGCTATTGTATAATTGCTAAATTAAACTGGCTAAATTAGCAATTGATTCAAGTGAATAAAGGTTCCCTGGAAACAAGGAATATTTGGTTTGTGTTCTTGTATGCTGTATCTTCAGCCTCTAACAGAGTGCTTTCCTCATAGTAGGGGCCTTAAAAATGCTTGTTGACTTGTCAATAGAGTCAGTATGGGGATGGGGGTGGCGATGAGGGAAGATCAGTAGAAAATATCTCTATGCATATACATACATATGCATGTGTATATGTATCTATTTATCTCTATACATCATTAGTTGAACAATTCTTTGTTTTGGAACACTGCAGGATCTTCCAAAAGAAATCCATAATTACTCAACGAAGCCTGCCTTAGGAAGTAGGAAAATAGAAAAAAAAAAAATAGATAAATCAAACTCTTTTATGGGGTCAGACAGATAACCCGCAGAGTTGATCCAGAAGTTAATATATATTGGTCACTGAAAATGGTTGAGGTACTGTGCCCAGTATTGAACAGGGCAAGAGCCAGATCTAGATTGCCTCTGGGAAACTGGACAGTATTTAATGATTGGAAATATAATATATCCCTGAAACATGGATGCAACTTTTAAACATTGCTATTTTTCTTGTGGTGCTTTAGTATTGGGTATTATAAGACTGCCACTATTAAGGATAAATGGAGAAATGATAGAGGAAGGAACAGCTTGAAGAAAATTAATGATTAATATTTTATTATGTTAAAATTATTACTAAAAATAGAAGTGTCATCTTCTGATCAAAGTTTAGAATCTCTTTTCTAGATAATTTTCATCAATGTTCTTAAATTCCATTTTCAGGTACAGGATAAAAATAGTATCTGAGACAATACTAACAAGAGAGTTTTTTTTTAAGGGATTCCATTATTATTTAGATAATTAAAATTGACTAAATTAGAATGTATTTCGAGCAGAATAGAAATTCCATGAAGGTAGAAAATGTTTTGTTTCTATATTATAAATTCAGTATCTAACATATTGCATTACACATATTAAATAGGGACCTTTGTGGAAAACAGGGTAAGTAGATGAGAAGAATAGCTCTCAAATATGTTTGGTGAACTTATATGGAATATTTGAGTCTTACATAAAGTACCAGTAGACAGATGTGTTTTATTGAAAACTCAGTAGCATAAATGGGACCTTGATCTTTACCATGAGATTCAGAGGAAAAGGTGAACTTATTAATGGCCCAAAGAGAGGTTCCTCCAGGTTACAGACAAATTAGTAAGTGAAAGAATATGTCTAACTCAGGCTCTTTATTTTATTTCCTAGGTGGGGCTTTGCTTCTTCTCCCTAATTTGCTTTCAAGTTGATATCTTTCTTATGAAAACCATGAAATTGAATATTTTAAAATACATCCTTCATTTGGATAAGCAGTCACTTCTTATTCATAAATATCTAAAGGTTTCAGATATGGATAAGTCCACCTCTAATGCAATTATTTATTTTAATGAATACAATGTCTATTACTACAATCATGGACATACTCCATGGCGCTGATTACAAGATAACAAAATCTACTACTTTGACCTTAAAATATGTAACAGAGGTCATGGAAGGATTTTTTAAGAAGTTGCATTACATGACTAGTAGACTCAGAAGGAGGGGAAGATGTAATGATGAATGTAAGTGCAACAGTGATCTCAAACTCAAGAGATATACAAGGATCTCCCAGGTTAGGTTTGTGACTTGGAAAAGTACACATTAACATAATCTGTTTTCTATTGTCTTTTTATTTATTTTGCTAAATATTTCTTAATCTGGTTCAAACCATAATTGGACTATTGCCACTCCTTTGGACTCCTTTGATATAGCAGACAGTATGCCTGGCTTAGATTCAATAACACGTGGGTTCAAATGCAATTCCAGTTATTTTTGAAATCCTAGGGAAGTCACCTAAGCTCTCTGAGTCTCAGGAAGCTATCTAGAATTTATTTATTGAGTTACAAATGGGAGCTTCAGATCCACTTTTGTGAAAAAAAAGTTCCCTATTCTGACAAAATTGCATGCTTTTTCTGTAACTAGAACTTAAGTAGTGAACTTTCCATCATTTGACACATTTTTTTTCCTCTAGCACCTCATTTTCTGAAACTTCACGTCTATGTAAACATAATGAATCAAATGGAGGGTTTGATTTGAATAAATGTCAACAGCAAAAAGTATTAAAATGAGTAGTAAAAAATGATTTGCCGTCTCAATACCACGCTATTTTAGCCAAAGTCATGTGTCTATTTCATAACATAATATCCTTAAGCAGACTTTCAGAAGCTTTTTAGAATTGTGTAGAAAGTGCTCCTGGGCATAATACACATCATTTGAAGTGTAACTACTCCAGCCTTAATTGCTCACATATTTTTTAAATGGGCTGAAAAACTGTGTATTACTGTATTCTGTATCACGCAAAATGCACAACTGTTCAATATTTGTCTTTTTCATGCCTGTTACCTATGAAATTTCTTTTGTCTTCACTGGCTTTATCTAATCTCAGAGCTATTATAAGGAACTAACCTTTTTGGAACCACTGAGTGTGAGACTACCAAATAACACCAAGGCATTTATTTCTCTTGAACCACAATGTCATTGAATTTTCTTGATGACTCCCCTCCCTTGCTTTGCCAGCCTTGACTGACCTTTTACCTGTGTCATCCCAGTAGCATAATAATTGCTGAATTCCACTATCAGGCTGAATTTAAGGGAAAAGGCAATTAAGTGAAAGCAGTGGTGAGGTTTGGGCTTGCCCAAGATTGGTGCAACTTGTGAGTAGTCTGATTAGTAGAGGCAGAATCCTCAAGCTCCAACTCCAGTGCTCTTTATGGCAATCATAATCCTAAATACTATTCACATAGTACTTGAAGATTTGCAAAATGCTTTAATATGTTATCTCATTTGATTTGCAAAACAACCCTGCAAAGTAGGTGTTATCTTTATCATCTCTCACTCTATCCTGAAAGGAGTAGAAGAAAAAGGACTTGTCCTGGATCATACAGCTAGTAAGTGTCTGAGGTAAAATTTGAACTTGGGACTTTCTGACTCCTAGTCCCACTGTGCCAACTAGTTGCCTTCTGACACGTTGTCTTATTTGACAGATGCAGAAACTGAGACTTAGAGGGTAAAGTAACTTACCTAGAATTACCCAACAGCAGTAAGAATGATGGTAGTTCTCATTTTTAAGGGGACATCCCTTAGAAGAAGAATTGGATGCTTTTTCTGCAGGTCAAGAGGGAAATACTAGAATCAGTAAGTAGAAGTTGCAGAAGAAGATTTATCCAAGAGATAAGGATCAATTGTCTAACAGATATTATTACCCTGAAGAGAAATGGACTGACTTGTGCAGAAATGGGCTCTCCTTCATTGAAGGCATTCAGACTAAGGATGTTTAAGTTCTCATCTGTTATATTGTAGAGCATATGCTTGTTTAAGCATGGGTTAGACTAAATAGTCTCTAGGATTCCAGGGCCACTTCCATACCATGCTGCAAGGAAGACTTCAATGGAGAAATAGGACTGGGATTGTGTGTATATGTGTGTAAGAGGGAGAGAACAGCAAAAGAAATAAACCTAATAGCAAGACATCTGGCACAAAAGTAGAGTATGAAAGTAAAGTATGGGTATAGTCACCCTAGAGGAAGAAATGGTTAGATCCTTGTTCTTATGGCATTAGTGGAAAGGTTGTCCCTCTAACATGGAAACATAATGGTGGTACCCTGTGTGGGTATTAGTGTAAAGGTAGGAGAGACTGGGAGATGGTGCTTTCTGGGAGTGGATACCAACAGGGGTATACTATTAGGCTGTAAAGATAGCTCCTCATGGGTAGTAATTATTCCCTCTCAGGTACTGACACTGTTAGACAAAGCTCTATTAGCCCCATGCAGTTATATCTCTAATTCATCCCTCTTGGCTTTGCCAAAACGTTGTATTTTCTGCTTGCCTTGGTAGTGTCAGATTCCCAAGCTTAAGTGCTGTTCTCATCTGCCTCACTGCCTTTCTCACAACCAATTTCTGTTCTGACTTCTCTCTCACTCCATCTTTCTTTAGCTTCTCTTGGTTTACAATGGAACATATTTAGCTTCTTGGTGGCCCTGAATAAAACTTTCAGGTGACACAGTGTATTCCTGACTTTTCTGTTTAACTCTTAGTTACCTTGTAAAATCTCAGGTGATGGCCATATAAAAACACTTGGGACCCAGTGACTTTTACATAAAGTTATAATATAATGGACGATCAATGACCTTCATTTGGTTCTTTGATACTTATTTCCTACATAAAGATGATTTTCTAATCAGTGCTCTCTTCATTGTATCACGATATCTTTTATAATGGGTACATGCAAAATGATTATATGTAAATTAAATATATGGCAATTTTGTTGAATACACATTAACAGCTTTGCCCATCACATTACTGAAACTGTGAAAACAGGGGAAAATGAATTGTGATGCTGAAAATTACGGTGACCTAAAGAATTAGATAAACTTAGGTAAGAATCTGATTACTTCCAAATTCTTTTCCAATAATAATTTATGATGATTCTATGATATGTAAGATTAACCTTACAATTTACCTTGATTCCCAGAAATTCAAATTTGGCAGAATCAGTTTGGTAATCACTAGATAGAACAAAAATATATTTCTTTCTTATTTGTTTGATGATGTTGAGATAACACTTGTAATTTATTTATTTATGTTGCTTGTTTCTCTTATTTTGTGCCAGCAATTAATTAAGCCCTATCTGGGTCCAGAGTACAGAGCCAATGAGAAAACCCTGAGAGACAATTTCCTCTTTATCTTTTATTTTCAATTCATCACTATCAAGTCTTTCCCTTTATCCCACTCCTTATTATGTCGTTCTTTTGTCCTATTTCATATTGCTTCATGTTCGGGAGAGGGGAGAAAAAGGGTACTCTACATGTAACCATCTAGTCTCAACCAAAGATAATAAATTCTTCTTTCTCTCATCTTCTCCACCTTTTATTTGCAGATTGTGCGTCATGTGGAAAAAAGTGAGAAGTAGAAGAGGAAAAAATAACTAAATAAATGTGTGCAAACTGTAATATCTTACTTCTTTAGCCCATAGAGTCCTAAAGCCAGAAACATAACTAGAGTAGGATAACTGGGGCTTTGTCCTAGGGCAATGAAATTTGGAAAATAGTGTCAATATGATCCCAAGGAGCACTTAATTTCTTTCCCACTGGTGGTTTCACCCTAGCACAATGCCTGGAACATACAAAGTAATTAATAAATGCTTATCAATTGAAATAATATAAACTGTATTTGACATTGTCAAAGGTACTAGTTACCAGCCCCAGCCTGCCTTACTCTGACTGCTTATCCCAAGCACAAAATTTCCTAATTACAACTCTTGCCCAGAGCACATCTTACATTTCCAATCATTAGTTTCTAGCATGATAACATACTTTTTGGTCACCTTATTATTACTTCTGCAAAACACAGGGGATTGCTTTAATTCTTGGATTTCTGCCTAAACTGACCGAACTCACTTTTAGATGTTGCTATGGGGAATAATACTTTTTCTTTCAGAAAATGAATGGAGCAAGGAATGAATGATTAATACTGAAGTGCTTTTCGATTTTTTAAAGGACCTCACACATCTATGTCTTGACCATACTGTGAAGCCTTACTCTGTGAAAAGACACATTGAACTATATAAAAAGAAAAAGCTTGCAATAGAGCCAGCAGTAGATTTTTACTGAATTGTGTATTTTAAATTGATAACTCTCCTCAGAGTATAATTTCTATTATATTGAATGCATTCAAAGTGGAGACTTATACATTCATGACCTGTGATTGGCTAGACATGTTCTCATTAAAGTGGATTGCGTTTAGTGTTCATTGGAAATGCAGGTCTAAATTATAAAGGGTACTTTTCATCTTGAAGGGAAATATTTTACATGACCTGAGTTTCTGATGACTATAAAATTCTGATCTTGGAGAGACTTCATTGAAGGAGAAAATAATCTCAGTGCTTAAAAAAACTGTTGAACATCAGTGACAATCAACAATCTTTCTTTCCTACTGTGTACTATATTATCCATGATTCTTCTAGAGCTTGGCAAGAAAGGTGCTTATGCTGTGTATTTAGGGTGTCTATGGGCACAAAAATGTAGTAAGGATGTATCTGGCCATCTCATACAAAAGAAATCTCTGTTCAATCTGCACATGGACAATCATTCAAAAACTTTAAACCACAATCTCATTATCATCATCACTAAAGCCAGCCACTCTGAATTTCACTCCCCTTTTGAGCAACATTTTGGCCTATTGTTAGTCCTTTTCACTTTTATGGTGATTCTAATTTTTTGTTTACTTTTGATTTTGCCTTAGTAAATACAATATGGTTCTTTTTATTGAAAATATATTGATACTTTTTGTTTTATTATGACCTTCATTTCAAATATATCCTTCAATCCTCCTTTACACAAAGCCATTTTTTAAACAAAGGATAAAAATGAAATAAATTTAGATAAACCAATAGACACATATCTGACAGTATATGCTATAACATTTTCCCATAGTCCCATATCTACAAAGAAGTATAAGATGTATTTTCTCAATTCTTCCCTATAGTTAACCATTTTAGTTGCTCTGTGGGGGGCACTCTAAACCATTATAGATAATTTGTATTTTATTTTCTGGATTCAGCATACTTTACACTTCATCAGTTCATATAAGTCTTTCCAAACTTCTCTGAATTGTTCATATTTCTTGTTTTTATAGCTTAATAATAATTCCATTTCATTTATCTTCTATATTTTATTTAACCATTCTTTAATTAATGTCTTGATGCTCATTTTAAATTAAATTCACCTGTAGAACAATAATTTACATGTACCCCATATTGAGAAACAGGTTAGTATAAGTCAAAGGGAATGACAAGTTTAGTTAACTATGGGGACATATTTTTAATATACTTTTCATAGTGGCAGGACCAACTCATAGATTCACCAAAATGATCTCATTGTGTCAGTTTTCTCCTAGCTTCTCTAATATTTATTTTTTTTCCTTTTTTCCCCCAGTGAGTGTGAGGTTAAAATTCAAAGTGTTTTAATTTCTTCCCTCAAAAACTACCTGCTCATATCAGTTTAGCAACTAAGGAATTAATAAATGCTTATTAAATTGAATTTTACTAACTAGGAATTAAAATAACTGAATTCATGTTCTGTCTCATCCACTTCCAGACTGTATGACCTTGAACAAATACAATTTTTATAGCTACAAAATGAATGGGCTGGACTAATTACCTAAACAATCTTGCTTAAAACCTAACCTTCTTAATTAGAAGTATTGTTTTCACTCCCAGAGAGTTTATAAGAATATTGCTCTTTCTGAAAAAAAAAAAACAAAAAACTGGAATTTGGAATTTGTTAGTTTTGTCAGTTGATTAGCATTGATTAAACACATTCACTTTGTGCCAAGTAGTGAGCTAAGTAGTAAAGAATAAAATAATTAATAAGCATCAAAATGACCATTGACCTTGTTTAGGCTCAATTATGAGGTCAATAAGAGTTCATATTTGTTGGTGATTTTGTGAAGCTGAAAATGCTAACTTCAAACTTCACACACCATTTCATAACAGATGGTGAGTTAAGGTTATGTCATAATTCAGAAACCATTCACCTTTGAAGGAACTAATACAGTAGAGAATTATTGCAGACATAACCTAGATACATAAAAATCTCATTCTTTAAGGTACTTTTTTCTCTTTAACTATTTTGGGTTCATATTAAAATGAGGGAGTATTTAAACTAAATGATATCTCTTCCTAGAAGAATTTATTTATGAAATCCCAGACATTAATCAAATTATTAAGTACCTTGGGTAAATAACAAATTTATAGCTCTCTCTTCTACTTTTCCACTCATATAATCACTAGTCTAGTTTAGACACTCATTACCTCTTTTCTGAATTATTACAAGAATTTTCTAATTAGTCTCTTTACCTCAAGTTTCTCTTCTCTCCAATTCACATTCCACACACCTACCACAGTGATTTTCCTTAAGTGCTACATTAATCTGATTACTCCCCCCAGGCCTGACTGCATAGATTCCAGTGACACATAATTATTTTAAGGCTCAAATATCAACTCCTGTGTTTAATTCTTTGCATCATTTATCCTTCATATGTAGAATTCACTCCCTCTTTACCTCTGTTGTTTGGGACTTTGTATCCTTAGTGCCTTACCTCAAATAACACTTTCTACATTAAACTTTATCTGGTTTCATTTCACCTATCCAAACTCGTAGTGTCTCTCCCCTTCCCCAAATTATTTTGCAGAGATAGAGATAAAGAGGGGAAGGGGCTTTTGTCCTTCTGTTTATTAGAGCCTACCACAGTTCCTGATGCTCAATAAATTCTAGTTAGTTAATTGATGACTGCCAATTTCCAATTTATAAAAATGAGGAAGTTGGGCTAGATGATTTTAAAGCCCCTTCTTATACTGACATATTAAGATAGGAAATAATCCTTATAATTCACTCAGATGCTTAATGAACGTAACATAAAGAGATGGTGAATAGAAAGCCATTTTAAAATGAGGAATCCCTAAGTTTTGTTCTCAATATAACAACTATGGATTCACTAGGGAAGTCAACTAATATTTTCGTATCATGTGCATGGAGAGATTTTTCAACAGGTACAGAGTTATACCACAACTATTAAAAATCAACAATTTAATTAAGAGATTACTGTGGATTTTTAAGCATTATACAAAGAAAATAAAAGAAATTAATCCTCTTCCATATAAAGACTTATCATCTAAAATAAATAGGAATAACATAGATGTTGGTAAAAATAGAAAGGCAATGATAAATTATTCAGCATAAGGAAAGGACTATAATGTCAAGATTCCAAGATAATAAATAAATAAGTGCAGTAACATTCTTAACAAGTTCCTTACAAAGCTGTCTTGCATGATCCAATCATCTTTTCAAAATTACTCTTGGTTGAAATCCATTTATTCACAATTATATTGGCATTAACAGCAAAATCTTACTTTTAGAATTCAGGAATCTCTGAGGGAGGTGAAGTTTAGTTGAAAGATCAGATTCTGGGGTCAAAGAACATGAGTTCAACATCTCTTTTTGAACTTATTCTATGTGCTTTCTGGCAATCAATCAGTCACTCAATAAGCATTTGTTGAGGGTTTGCTACATACTATACAGTGAGGCCAGTGTTGAAAATACCCCTCCAAAATTGCTTTTTAATGGCCTGGCATCATCATTACAATCAAAGTGTGAATTTGATGATTTCTATAGTTCCTTTCAATTTTAGATCTAAGAGATTATGACTCATGGTTTCACAGGTATAGGGACTCTTTCCCCATAAGTCATGGCTGGCCCACTACCTCAGTTAAAAGTTTCATGTGTTGCTATGATAAAATCATCATCATCACCACTTGACAGTCAATCCTTTAGTAGTGGGGCTTTCCAAAATTATCTAGACTCATCCTGGTGTGACAGACATACAAGCCATATTTGAAGCAATTCCAGTTTTATGTAACATGTTAAAGTTATCACAGATAGATAGAGTCCTTGGAGCACCAAAACTCAATATAGAATCATAATAAGTTGAGAATATAGTAGTAATCACAGGAACAAACTTGTCTATAGTTCTTAAAATTTTTTTCACAGTTTTTTTACACATATTACATCACTAGATCTCAAAACTACTTCATGAGTACTACTTTAGGTAACAGATACAACAATGGATAAATTTCTTATCACATAGCATATAAGTGGCTGAGGCAGAATTGCAACTCAACTCTTCATGACTCCAAATCCAGCACTCTATCCTCTACCAGGATTTATTATTTATATGGTTGGTTAGTTGTTGTCCTTTGTCTCAAAGAGGGCCAAAATGATATTACTATGTTAGAGTCAAGTTACAGTGTGCTCAACTGTAACTGATGAGACAAATATGAGCTCTGAATTCTGGGCCACAAATTGTCCCTTTTTAACATTTGGGGTGGGCTCTTTAACTTGATGGACCCTCAACAAACCAAATTAAAAACACTTGAGCAAAAAGATATTATTTTTCAACATGGAACTGTCCTACAAGACTGGAGTCATATCATGGAAATCCTTTCTATTGACAACAGGGATCTTGTTAGTTCCAAATAGAACCTGACACTGCAGCACGTCAGTAAGATAGTTTCATAAATAATATTTAATGGTAAAAATGATAATTTTGAAGATTGATGACGGGATTCTTTATTTGCTATTAAACTGTGTCCTTACTCATCTTCAGCTACAGATGGTGAGTTAAGGTTAGTGTGGAGCTACAAATGTAGTGAAAGTTTTTTGGCCCTTTTTTCCCCTGTTTACCTAAGCTCAGTAACTAGCACAGCTCTCTCGGTATGTTAGAGTAGAATCAAAACCCTGTCATTTTGTCCTCAGTTCTAATGACAGTCCATTTGAAAACCCCAGATCAATCCAAAAGCCTATGGAGCTTAAATGGATAGAAAAATGACCTTTAAATAGCTGGAGAGATAGTAGTGGAAAGGTAATCTCCCCTCTGATAATCTCTTTCTTCAGGATGAAACCTCATTGTTTCCTCCTTCCAACCCTCTTTATATTAAATACAAGCATAAAAATATTTTGGCAAATCCTGGAATTATGTGTGCCTTTGTATGGTTAATTAAATGCTAAATTAAATAATTTCTTTGAATATCACTCTTTCTGCCAAGGTAAGCATCATTGGGTAATCAGGCACTTTTAGAGAATGCAATGACTTTCACCTCTTGGGCCCCTGACTAATGCTCTCCCTCCAAGTGTGTCTCATTATTTATCATATCTGATCTCTTAATGGGAAGACCCTATCTTGGAACTAGAATGGTGATGGCTCTTCTTCAAGAATGGATTTGTAATTTCTTTATATTCTTGTCCTTGCTTGTGAGTGAACAAAGATTTCTCAGATGAGCTTTTCTATGGTGCTCTGTTAAGCAGAATTTCAATAATATAGTAGCATCACTTAAACATCCTTGTGCTACAATTAAATAGTAGCCAGACATTTATTGCTTATATAAATCAGTTCTAAAAAGGGGGGAGGGGCAATTCATGAAAAATATTTTTTAACATTTTTTAATTAATTTTTATAATTATAACATTTTCTTTGATAGTATATATGTATAGGTAGTCTTTTGTTTTTGTTTTTGTTTTTGTTTTTTTTTACAACATTATCCCTTGTACTCCCTTCTGTTCTGAGTTTTTCCCCTCCTTCCCTCCACCCCCCTCCCTAGATAGCAGGCATTCCCATACATATTAAATATCTTATAGTATATCTTATGTACAATATATATGTGCAGAACCGAATTTTGTTGTTGTTGTTGCAAAGGAAGGATTGTATTCACAGGGTAAAAATAATCTGGGAAGAGAAACAAAACAAAACAAAACAAACAAAACAAACAAACAAAAACAATGCTCTCAGGTTACACTCATTTCCCAGTGTCCCTTTTTCTGGGTGTAGCTGATTCTGTCCATCATTGGTCAATTGGAATTTGATTAGCTCTTCTCTATGTTGAAGATATCCACTTCCATCAGAATACATCCTCATATAGTATCATTGTTGAAGTGTATAATGATCCCCTAGTTCTACGCGTTTCCCTCAGCATCAGTTGATATAAGTCTCTCCAAGCCTCTCTGAATTCCTCCTGTTGGTCATTTCTTACTAAACAATAATATTCCATAAGATTCTTATACCATAAATTACCCAACCATTCTCCAATTGATGGGCATCCATTCATTTTCCAGTTTTTAGCCACTACAAAAAGGGCTGCCACAACATTTTGGCACATACAGATCCCTTTCTCTTCTTTTGTATTTCCTTGGGGTATAAGCCCAGTAGTAGCACTGCTGGGTCAAAGGGTATGCACATTTTGATAACTTTTTGGGCATAATTCCAGATTGCTCTCCAGAATGGTTGGATTCTTTCACAACTCCACCAACAATGCATCAGTGTCCCAGTTTTCCCACAGCCCCTCCAACATTCATCGTTATTTGTTCCTGTCATCTTAGCCAATCTGACAGGTGTGTAATGATATCTCAGAGTTCTCTTAATTTGCATTTCTCTGATCAATAGTGATTTGGAACACTCTTTCATATGAGTGGAAATAGTTTGAATTTCATCATCTGAAAATTGTCTGTTCATATCCTTTGACCATTTATCAATTGGAGAATGGCTTGATTTCTTATAAATTAAAGTCAATTCTCTGTATATTTTGGAGATGAGGCCTTTATCAGAACCTTTAACTGTAAAAATGTTTCCCAATCTGTTACTTCCCTTCTAATCTTGTTTGCATTAGTTTTGTTTGTGCAGAAACTTTTTAATTTGGCATAATCAAATTTTTCTATTTTGTGATCAATAATGGTCTCTAGTTCTCCCTTGGACACAAACTCCTTCCTCCTCCACAAGTCTGAGAGGTAAACCATCCCCTGTTCCTCCAATTTATTTATGATTTCGTTCTTTATGCCTAAATCTTGGACCCATTTTGATCTTATCTTAGTATGTGGTGTTAAATGTGGGTCCATGCCTAGTTTCTGCCATACTAATTTCCAGTTTTCCCAACAGTTTTTGTCAAATAATGAATTCTTATCCCAAGATTTGGGATCTTTGGGTTTGTCAAAGATTAGATTGCTATTTTTATTCACTATCTTGCCCTGTGAACCTAGCCTATGCCACTGATCAACTAGTCTATTTCTTAGCCAATACCAAATAGTTTTGGTGACTGTTGCTTTATAATACAGTTCTAGATCAGGTACAGTTAGACCACCTTCATTTATTTTTTTTTTTCATTACTTCCCTTGAAATTCTCGACCTTTTGTTCTTCCATATGAATTCTGTTGTTATTTTTTCTAGGTCATTAAAATAGTTTCTTAGGAGTCTGATTGGTATAGCACTAAATAGATAGATTAGTTTAGGAAGTATTGTAATCTTAATTATATTCCCTCAGCCTATCCAAGAGCACTGAATGTCTTTCCAATTATTTAAATCTGACTTTATTTTTGTGGCAAATGTTTTGTAATTTTGCTCATATAATTCCTGACTCTCCTTGGGTAGATATATTCCCAAATATTTTATACTATCGACCGTTATTTTGAATGGAATTTCTCTTTGTATCTCTTGCTGTTGGATTGTGTTGGTAATGTATAAAAATGCTGAGGATTTATGTGGATTTATTTTGTATCCTGCAACTTTCCTAAAATTCTGAATTATTTCTAATAGCTTTTTAGCAGAGTCTTTATGGTTCTCTAAGTATACCATCATGTCATCTGCAAAGAGTGATATTTTTATTTCCTCTATTCCTACTCTAATTCCTTGAATCACTTTCTTGGCTCTTATTGCCGAGGCTAGAGTTTCTAGTACTATATTGAATAGTGATGGTGATAGTGGGCAACCTTGTTTCACTCCTGATCTTACAGGGAAAGGTTCTAGTTTATCACCATTACATATGATGTTTACTGAAGGTTTTAAATATATGCTCGTTATTATTTTGAGGAATAGTCCATTTATTCCTATACTCCCAATCGTTTTTAGTAGGAATGGATGTTAGATTTTATCAAATGCTTTTTCTGCATCTATTGAGATGATCATATGGTTTTTATTAATTTGATTATTAATATGGTCAATTATACTAATAGTTTTCCTAATATTAAACCAGCCCTCCATTCCTGGTGTAAATCCCACTTGGTTATAGTGTATTATCCTGGGGATGATTTTCTGAAGTCTTTTTGCTAATATCTTATTTAAGATTTTAGCATCAATATTCATTAAGGAAATTGGTCTCTAGTTTTCTTTCTCAGTTTTAAGCCTATCTGGTTTAGGTATCAGTACCATGTCTGTGTCATAAAAGGAATTTGATAGGACTCCTTCAATCCCTATTTTTTCAAATAGTTTATATAGCATTGGAGTTAGTTGTTCTTTAAATGTTTGGTAGAATTCACATGTAAATCCATCTGGTCCTGGGGATTTTTTCTTAGGGAGTTAGTTAATAGCTTGTTCTATTTCTTTTTCTGAGATGGGACTATTTAGGCTACTTACTTCTTCCTCTGTTAATCTGGGCAAGCTATATTTATGAAGGTATTCTTCCATTTCATTTAAGTTATCGAATTGATTGGCATAAAGTTGAGCAAAGTAGCTCAAACTATTGTTCTAATTTCCTCTTCATTAGTGGTGAATTCTCCCTTTTCATTTTCAAGACTAACAATTTGCTTTTTCTCTTTCCTTTTTTTAAGGTTTCCTTTTTTAAGGGTTTGTCTATTTTGTTGGTTTTTTCATAGAACTAACTCTTAGTTTTATTAATTAATTCAATAGTTTTTTACTTTCAATTTTATTAATCTCACCTTTTATTTTTTGAATTTCAAGTTTTGTGTTTATCTGGGGGTTTTTAATTTGTTCCTTTTCTAGTAAGTTTAGTTGTAAGCCCAATTCGTTGGCCCTCTCTTTCTCTATTTTATGCAAGTAGGCCTGAAGAGATATAAAACTTCCACTTATTACTGCTTTGGCTATATCCCACACATTTTGGTATGATGTCTCATTATTGTCATTTTCTTGGGTGAAGTTATTAATTATGTCTATGATTTGCTGTTTTACCCAATCATTCTTTAGTATAAGATTATTTAGTTTGCAATTATTTTTGGTCTATTTTCCCCTAGCTTTTTGTTAAATGTAATTTTGATTGCATTGTGGTCTGAAAAGGATGCATTTACTATTTCTGCCTTACTGCATTTGATTTTGAGGTTTTTATGCCCTAGTATATGATCAATTTTTGTATAGGTTCCATGAACTGCTGAGAAGAAAGTATACTCCTTTCTGTCTCCATTTAGCTTTCGCCAAAGATCTATCATATCAAACTTTTCTAGTATTCTATTTACTCTTTGACTTCTTTCTTATTTATTTTGTGGTTTGATTTATCTAATTCTGAGAGTTCAAGGTTGAGATCTCCCACTATTATAGTTTAGCTGTCTATTTTTTCTTGCAGCTCTCTTAATTTGTCTTTTAAGAATTTAGATGCTGCACCACTTGGTGCATATATGTTTAATATTGATACTGCTTCATTGTTGATGCTACCCTTTAGCAGGATATAATGCCCTTCCTTATCTTTTTAAATTAGATCAATTTTTGTTTTTGCTTGATCTGAGATGAGGATGGCTTCCCCTGCTTTTTTGGCTTCACCTGAAGCATATTAGATTCTGCTCCACCCTTTTACTTTTAGTTTGAATGTATCACCCTGTTTCAGGTGTGTTTCCTATAAACAGCATATAGTAGGATTCTGACTTTTAATCCAGTCTGCTAACTGCTTCCTCTTTATGGGGGAGTTTACCCCATTCACATTTATGGTTAGAAGGACTAATTCTATATTGCTTGCCATCCTATTAACCCCTGCTTATGCTTTTCCCCTTTCCTTCCCTCTTACCCCCCTACCCAGTATTAAACTTGTGAATACCACTTGCTTTTCACAGCCCTCCCTTTTTAGTATCCCTCCCCCACCTTAAAGTTCCTCCCCTTATTTTACCCCTATTCCTCAGAATTTCTGTATTCCCTTCTCCTTAGCTTACTCCTTCCCTCTCACTTTTCAATGAAGTGGAAGAAGTTTCACCATAAATCAAATATGTCTATTGATGCACACTAAGTTCATCTCCCTCCTTTCTTTCTCTCAGATATAATAGGTTACTTTTGCCTCTTTATGAGATGTAGTACCACCACTTTACACTTTTTTATGATATAATTTCCTTTCCACCTCTCGTTTCTAGGATAAATTATACATATGTTCTTTACATATTTTTATGGCAGAAGTATAGTTCTCAAGATTTCTTTTTACCTTTTTAGAAATCTCTTGAATTCTGTATTTGATGATCAAACCTTTTATGTAGGTCTGCTTTTTTCATCAAAAATAGATGGAATTCATTTATTTTGTTAAATGTCCATCCTCTTCCCTGGAAAACGATGCTCATTTTTGCTGGGTAAGTTATTCTTGGCTGCATACCAAATTCCTTAACCTTTTGGAATATCATGTTCCAGGCCCTTCGTTCTTTTAATGTGGACGCTGCTAGATCCTGGGTTATCCTTATTGTGGATCCTCCATATCTGAATTGCTTTTTTCTAGCTGCTTCCAATATCTTTTCCTTTGTCTGATGGTTCTTGAACTTGGCCACTATATTTCTTGGCGTTTTAATTTTAGGGTCCCTTTCAGTAGGTGATTGGTGAATTTTTTCAATGTCTATTTTACCCTCTGTTTCCAAAACGTCTTTGATAATTTCCTCAAAAATAGTGTCCAAGCACTTTTTTTCCTCACATTTTTCAGGGAGTCCGATTATTCTCAAATTGTCTCTCCTGGATCTGTTTTCCAGGTCTGTTGTCTTTCTAATAAGGTACTTGACATTCTTTTCATTTGTTTCCTTTCTCTGGTTTTGCTTGACTACCTCTTGGTTTCTCCTTGAGTCATTCATTTCTACTTGTTCGAGTCTAATTTTCCATGATGTATTTTCTTCACTCACTTTTTAAATATTTTTTTGTAATTGTCCGATTTTGTTTTTATCTTCTATGGAATTTTTTTCCATTTTATCCATTTTATTTTTTAGAGAGCTGATTTCTTTATCCAACTCACTAATCCTGTTTTCCTTGGAGTTCTTTACCTTTTCCAGTTCACTAATCCTGTTTTCCTTGGAGTTGTTTGCCTTTTCTAATTCACTAATTTTGTTTCTCAATGATTTGATCTCTTTATCCACTCTGTATGACTTCTCCAGGCTCTCTTTCCAAGCTTCCCTTTCCTTTTCCCATTTCTCTTCTATCTCTCTTGTGAGAGCCTTTTTGATTTCCTCTATGAGGTTCTTTTGTATTGAGGAGCAGAATATATCCCCCTTAGGGGATTCCTCTGGGAACAGTCTATTTTTAGTCTCCTCAGTATTTGAAGTCTGCTCTCTCTATATACAGAAGCTGTCAATGGTTAGACCCCTTTTGAATTTTTTGTTCATTTTGTCAAGAGCAGAATGGAAGAAAACAAATTGACAAGAGAAACAATTGGTCTGTTTTTTGGGGGATGGGGCTGGATGGTGTTAATGGCTTCCTCTACAGACTGGGGGTAGGGCAGCAGAGAGCCACTAACAGAACAGGGATGGCTGTGCTTGGTCTGAGCTCTGAGGCTCTGAGAACGAGCTGAGTCAGGCCAGGTGGGGGTTGGGGGTGGCCAGTTCTGAGAGATGCTACCTTTCCAGGGTTTTAATCTTCACCTTCGATGTTTACACCCTCTCCCTGATCCTGGCTTGCTGCCAAGATGAAATATCCACACTGGGGTAAAAGTCTTTTTGCAGAAATGGCAGAGATCGTACCCCTCCCCCCTCTGGTCTGAGCTGTGTGAGCTGTCTGTCTCACTCTCACTGCCTGCCCTCAGTCTGCACCCAGTCTGTTCCACCCTCCCCCAAGCAAATACAGACCTTTTGTGGTGAATTTCAAGGATGTCTTCTCTTGGTGATTATTTGTGGGTTTCTTTTCTGGTCAAGCATTAACTCTGAAACTTGTTATGAAGTAAGTTCTTAGAGAAAATGCGGAGCTCAAGCAGCTGTCTTCCTCTAAGCCGCCATCTTGGCTGGAAGTCCGAAAAAATATTTTGAGTGTAGAACGAGTGTATAGGGTTTTTCCCCCTTGATCAAAGATGTATTCCTTTTATTCTGTTCACTGTTCACACACCTAGGTGCTTGTTTAGTGATTTTTCAGTCGTATTTGACACTTTTTTGATCCAATTTAGGATTTTCTTGACAAATATATTAGAGTGGTTGGCCATTTCCTTCTCCAACTCATTTTGCTGATAGGGAAACTGAATTAAGTTTCCTAGCTCCAGATTTGAACTCAGAAAAATAAGTCTTTCTCACTCTAAACTCAGTTCTTACTCAGAACTCAGCCACCCAGATGTTTTAGGTTCAGTGAATTGCTATTCCCATTCCTTTCCTTTAAATTCACCCATTAAGAAATGATACAAAAGTTACAATTGTTCAGTGATGAAGAGAGTCATATACACCCAGAGAGAAAAATGTGGGAACTGAATGTGGACCAAAACATAGTATTTTCATGCTTTCTATTGATATTTATTTGCTCTTTGTTTTCTTTCTCACATTTTTTTTCTTCTTGATCCAATTTTGCTTGTACAACAAGATAACTGTATAAATATGCATACATATGTTTCATTTAACATATATTTAACATATTTTTACATATAATGGACTACCTGCCATCTAGGGAAGGAGGTGAGGGAAGGAGGAAAAGATTGGGAACAGAAAGTTTTTCAAGGGTCAATGTTGAAAAATTACCCATGCATATGTTTCTAAATAAAAAGTTTTAATAAAATTTTAAAAAAACCTAAAAACAAACACACAAATAAAGAAAGAAAAAAGAAAGAAAATAAATTCTCCCATTGAGGAAATTCCTTATATAAGTTCAGAAACATAGAATAAAGATAGCTTGGTGAGATCATTCTAAACTAGAGTACCAGCGATCTCTATATGAGTTCAAATTGTTTTCTTTGGGAGACCACTGGATATAGTTCTACAGAAACATTATGATTAGCTTGAGTTTGTAGTCAAGGAAAATTGAATAAACTAGAGGATGAAATAACTCAATGGAAAACAACTGACCTAGAAAATAGAGACAGGATAGATAAATTATGATTCATTGATTTACCTGAAATGAAAAGGAATACCTGGACATCACACTCTGAAAATTATCAAAGAAAATTATTCTTGTATACTAGAAAACAGAGAACAAATAGATATTGAAAAAAATCCACCAATCATCTCTGGAAAGAGATTCCATAATGAAAACTCAAAGGACAGTTATAACCAAATTCTAAATCTACCAGATAAAACAAAAAATATTATAAACAGTGAGAAACAATTAAATATCAAGGAGCCTCAATTACGATTACACAGTACTTAGCAGCTACAAAATTTAGAATCAGGGATTGGTGTTGCCAAGAAGTAAGGAGGATGTTTGAGCTTTCCCTGTTTCCCTTGAAAATAAAATGGAAGTTTGGTTTCAGATGCAGAATCTGGAAAATCAAAGCCTACAAAGAGATGGAATGAAACTATTCTCCAGTGCAAAATAAATTTGAAGGACTTCAAAAAGAAGTCAGTCTCACCATGATGAAAGGAGTGATTAGCCCAGCTCAAATGGTGGCAGGGAAAGTTGGTGATAAGCAACAAATATCCTAGGAACTGGTTCAGTAGCAGAACAGACCAATGGGACAGCCATTAGTCCCAGCACAGACAGCAAATCACCAGCATTGGAAACCAAGCAGAAATAAGCAGGACTAGGTTGAACTATATCTTGCTGTGAGCAAGACATCAAAAAATAGGGGCTCCTGTGTTCAAAGCTACATAAGAAGTTTGGGATAGAGCCCTCTGTAGCCATGGAGCAGAACTTTACCTTAAAAAGTCATAAAATAGGAAAAAAGAAAGAAAGAAAATGATCAGGAAACAGAAAAGATTTTAACCATAGAAAGCTACTATGGTGATAGAAAAGATCAAAGTACCAATTCATAAAAGGACAAAATCCCCATATTTTAAATTGAATGAGGAAAAACAATTCTTTAAAAATACAAGTTGGCCAGGGCAGCTAGGTTGCGCAGTGGATAGAGCACCAGCCCTGAATCAGGAGGACCCGACACTTAACACTTCCCAGCTGTGTGACCCTGGGCAAGTCACTTAACCCTAGCCTCAGGAAAAATAAAAAATAAAAATAAATAAAAATAAAAATACAGTTGGCCAAATGCAAAAGAAATCCACTGAAGAATTAAAAGGTAGAAATAATCAAAGGAAAAATGAAATGACAAAAGTTAGCTGAAAAAATTATACATTCAAAACTAGAAATGGGCAAATGGAAGCTAATGACTCTATGGGATATTAAGAATCAGTCAAACTAAAATGAATGGAAAAAATAGAAGAAAATGTAAAATAATTCATTAGAAAATAAAAAAAAATAGCTGATTTGGAAAATAGGTCCAGGAATTTAAAAATTACTGGTTTATCTGAACGTCATGACTGAAAAAAGAGCCAGAATAGCATCTTTTAAGAGATCATGAAAGAAAATTGCCCTGAAATACTAGAACCAGTAGAAAAACAATTATCCCACAAGTATCCCACAAGGAAACCCTCAATAAGCATTGTTGGAAAACTCAAAACAATAATCTCAAGGAAAAAATATTACAGGCTGCCAGAAAATAACAACACAACCCAAGTATCAAAAAAGAACATAAGATAGTTTGCCTCTCAGACATGCAAATTAAGACAACTCTGAGATACCACTACACACCTCTCAGATTGGCTAAGATGACAGGAAAAAATAGGGGATATGGGGAAACTGGGACACTGATGCATTGTTGGTGGAACTGTGAACAAATCTAACGATTCTGGAGAGCAATTTGGAACTATGCTCAAAAAGTTATCAAACTGTGCATACCATTTGATCCAGCAATGTTACTACTGGGCTTATATCACAAAGAGACCTTAAAGAAGGGAAAGGGATTCACATATGCAAAAATGTTTGTGGCAGCCCTTTGTGTAGTGGCTGGAAACTGAAAACTGAATGGATGCCCATCGATTGAAGACTGGCTGAATAAATTATGGTATATGAATGTTGTGGAATATTATTGTTCTGTAAGAAAAGACTAGCACGATGAATACAGAGAGCCTTGGAGAGAGTTACATGAACTGATGCTAAGTGAAATGAGCAGAACCAGGAGATCATTGTAAACTTTAACAAAAATACTATTTGAGGATCAATTCTGATGGAAGTGGCTCTCTTCAGCAATGAGAAGATCCAATTCAGTTCCAATTGATCAGTGATAAACAAAACCAACTACACCCAAGGAAAGAATACTGGGAAATAAGTGTGGACCACAACATAGCATTTCCACTCTTTCTGTTATTGTTTGTTTCCATTTTTGGTTTTCTTCCCAGGTTATATTTATCTTCTTTCTAAATCCAATTTTTCTTATGCTATAAGATAACTGTATAAATATGTATACATATATTGTATTTAACATATACTATAACATGTTTAACATATATGGGACTGCCTGCCATCTAAGAGAGGGGCTGGAAGGAAGGAGGGGGAAACTTGGAACATTACCCATACATATATTTTGTCAATAAAAGTTATAATAATAATAATAATCATAAAAAGAGAAGCATAGAAGATAAACAGAATAGACAAAACATTATATAAAGGTTAAAATTGTTTACATCCCAAGATGGGGAAATGATACTTGTAACACTTGAAAAACCATATCTTTTATTAGGGCAGTTAGAGAGGTTATACAAAGATTGAGGTATAGATATAAATTAATTCTAATATGATATTAAAGAAAAAAGGATATTAAGGTGTGGGAAAGGATTGTAATGAGAGAAGGAGGAAGGAAAGGGATAAATTAGATCACATTAAAAAAAACATAAAAATTTATTATAGTAGAGGGAAAGAAGGGAGAGAGATAAGCTTTGTTTGAAGCTTCATCTCATCAGTTTTGACTCAAAGAGAATAACATATTCACTCAGCTGGGTATAGAAATGTATCTTGAGTAAAAGGAAGGAGGAGGAGGAGAAAAGAAGGAAGGCTAGAAACATTAGGAGAAAGGAATAAGAAAACAATTATAATAATGAATTATTAAGATTATAAATTATAATAAAATTATAATGATTATATATAATAAAATTATACAAATTACAAACAAATTTAAGATTAAGAAGTTACCGGTCATAGACATAGAGAGGTGAATATTTCATCACCAAATTAGAGAAATAGGAAATTTTTTTCATGAATAATAGAAGCAGGAAAATAATTTGTCACAAATTTTCCAATTAAAGGTCTCATTTCTATATTTTAATGAAAATTGATAGCCTGGCTTTCTTTGTTTGTGAACTGCCTATTCATATCCTTTTAACATTTCTTGGGAAATGATTCCTATTTAAATTTGTAAGACTGATAAACATTCCCCAATTGATAAATGTTCAAAGGATATGAATATGCAGTTTCTATCTATTGAAAGTCATATTATAAATTAATGATAATTAGAGTAATTTAAAGTAAAATAACTCTTACCTATCAGATTACCAAAAGTTGATAGAAAAAAGCTTTGAATGTAAAGAAACAACAAGAAAAACATTAATAATAGAAATTAATATGGCCTCCACTAGAGGAAAAAAAAAACTAGTTTAGACATCCATGGACAAATACTGCAAAACAAAAAAGGATCCAAAACTTTATGAGACAAAAGATTTTATATACTATGACAATGTGTAACTCAATGTGCTATTCCTAAATAGTTAAAAAAGGATATGAGAATGAAAAGAACAGTTGTTATGGATTGCATAGTAAGAACAATGGGTAGAATAGAAAAAAAATTATGATTTGAAGTCACTTTAGAAAAACAGAAGAGAAAATGATGATTAAAAATTCAAATATATAAAATGAAGAATTTAGAAGAGAAGCAAAAAAAAAATTAGAAGAAAATAAGTGCATTATGGAAACAAAACATACTAGTCTCTAAGACAAGATTTTAAAAAAATCTAATAATCAAAATCTTCTATAACAACATGATAGGTTTAATACCATAAATGAAGAAAATATTAGAAGAGAACCATCTAGAACTTGTCAACATAGAAAATGAAATATCAATTGACAGAGCACTTATAGATAAAAACCCAAGTACATGAATTCTAAGACACAGGGTATCATCATTTACTGATAATATGATGGTTTACTTGGAAAGTTCTATGGGTTCAGCAAAGGTACTAATTAAAATAAATAGTTTTACAAAGTTAAACAATACAAAATAAATCCTCAAAAATCAAAAGCATTTCTATATAATAAGAACAAAATACAAGGAACAGTAATAAATAAGAATTGACTTACCAAAGCACACAAAATATTTGTATAGAATCAATTATGAATGTTCAAAAAAAGCCCATTTAAACATCTGGCAGAATAAATACTGCTTATTCCAATGCAATAAAAACGACAATGCTACAAAATTAATTTACACTCTGAATTTCATTTTAATGATTATTAATCAAATTGTCAAGGGGATACTTTACAAAGCTTGATAAACAGTAACAAAATTGAATTGGAGAAACAAAAGATTTGAAATATCAAGGGAAATGATGAAAGAAATAGAGATGAAGACTTTCAGACCACAAACTACATTATAAAGTAGCAATCATAAAAACCATCTGTTACAAGTTCAAAAAATTGAGAGTTAAATCTGTGGAATAGACCAAACAGAAACAATTGAATTTAATAACCCAGTACTTGATAAAATGTAAACAAATATAAAAACATAAATAGGAAAAAAACATAGACATAAAAAGCATAAAATTTCTGAGAAAACTGGAAAAGGCTTAATATATATAATTATACATATTTACAAAGAGAGAGAGAGAGAATAGAATTTTAATCAACATCTTATACTATTTTCCACAATACATTCTAAGTGGAAATGTAATATTAATGTTAAAGATTATATTATTAAAAATTAAGAAAAACATAATATCCCTCTCATTGCTATGGGTACAAGACATATATTTAACCAAATGAAATAGAGATAAATGAAAAGATAAAAGAAATAGCTGTTATTACTTGAAACTGAAGAGTTTCTGAATAAACAACATTAATGCTTCTTGGTTAAGAATGGAAGTGATTAAATAGGGAAAAATCTTTGTGTCATATTTCTCTGATAAGGATTTCTAAGATGGTATTCATCTTTTATTTTTTAAGAGCACCAGTGAATTGTATTTAAATAGAGCAGAGTTCCAAAAAGTCATCAGCTTTACTCTCTCATCATTAATCATCGAAGCCCAATGGTGAAACAAAAGTCAAAATGACCATCAATGGCAGTGAATGATCTTAGCATCTTTAAATCTTTATCCACAGACTCCACAGTGTCATGTCTTAGAAGGTCTGCAAAAGGACCCATTGGACCAAAACAAAAATCAAGCAAGGCTAACCACATTACTCAACAGCACAGCAGGCAGTGAATATGGAATCCTAAGTACTAGTTCCCTAAATTTACATAGATGAGTAAATCAATGAAAATATCAACTAGTTTTAATTGTTATTATGTATCTTATTTCACAACAATTGCAGATTCAAAAGAAAAAAAAAGAATTTTCCACAATGAAGCAAGGAATTTTAAAAAATTAAAGTTTTTAGTGAAAGAATTATAAAACTGTTTTACATTGATGGGAAAATGGTAAACTTTACCAAGCAGACAGAATCCACAAACACTAAAAAACGAACAGAAAACAATGACTCCAAGAATTCAAAATAATTTTTAAAGATAGAAAAAGTAAAACATGACATAAAAACTGACTTGTAAAACAGATCAAATAAAAATAATCTAAGAGTCCTAGGACTGCTATGAAAAAAAAAAAGCTTGACTATCATATTTCACAAAACTATAATTGAAAACTTCCCAAATTTTTTAGAATCAAAGGGGAAAATAGAATTAATCAATCACTCCCTGAAAAGAAACACAAAATGAAACTTCCTAAGATTCCTCTTGGTAAAATCTGTAATTCCCACATCAAATTAAACAGAAGAAGGTTTTTATGTATTGGAAAACTACACTCATAATCACATAAGATCTAGCAGCTTTTTTTTTTTAATGAGAGATCTTGGAATATAATAATCCAAAAGGCTTTAGGCTTACAATGAAGAAAATTAATTTAATCTGCAAAGCTAATATGATTTCCTAAGGGGGTAAATTATCCTTAAAATGAAATGGAGAACTTTAAATTAATAGACCAAAGCTGAGTAGCAGCATTGAAATACAAACACAAGAATTCAAAGATGCCTAAAAAATTAATTTATTTGAGCAATTAGAAAGAACTGTGTGATGAAACAGTGCTAACATTATAATAGAGTAATGGGGGAATTAAGTAAGATAAACAGAGGTGTTGGGATAGGGTTTTAAGAGAAGAAATAAAAAGGAAAGTTGGAATATCCTTGTGAGGAAAGGAGAAAGAACAAGATGGAATTCATTCAGTTAGTCAATAAGCATTTTAAAACACCTACTATATGTTAGGTGAGCACTGGAAGCATATAGGCAAAAAAATCAGTTCTCCTTAAGAAGCAGAGTCAATGCAGGAGAGTAAGAATAATTGGGGGTATGTAAGAAAAAGCATACACAAACAAGGGTGAAGAGCTAGAAGAAGTAGACATCAGATGATGTATACTTAAAATAGACAAAGGAGGTTTAAGTCACGCACACACACACACACACACACACACACACACACACACAGATTGGTGCAGAAATACATTAAATTCAATGTAGAAACAAAGGAAGATAATTCATATATATTAAGGGAGGTAAGAGTGTTTATAGGGAGGATAATTCTGAAGGGAAAATAGTGAAAAGAGAAAAAAATTATCTTCAATAGGAAGTTATTAAAAGGAAGGAGATATCAAAAGAAGAGCTAGAACCTAGAACGGTGCTTTGAATTATGTCTTAGACAAATGGAGAATGGCGAACAAATTGTGCTATATGATTGCCATGGAATATTATTATGCTATAAGAAATGACAAGATATTACTTTAGAGAATTTGATTAGTATGAACTGACAGATTGAAATAATTGAAAGCATAGCATAACAATGCAAAGAAAAACATTTTTTTCTTAATTTAAGGACTCTAATATTAACTGATCAATCTCCATTCCGAATCTATGATGAAATATGTTACCCACTTCCTGAAAGAGAGAAGAGAAGAGGAAGGGAGGGAAAGGAAGAGTGAGTGAGTGAGATATCTAATTATTTTGGATTAGGGTCACTTGGGTGAGATTCATTTTACTTGATTATGCTATTTTAAAAAAGACTCACACTTCTTTATTTCCACTAGCCAGGATAGGTGGGTGTTCAAAGAAAGAAAAACATGAGAAGGGAAGGGTATAAGATCTGTAAAATATATTCTTTTTGCTTTAAAAATGTTATTTCTTTGATCCTCCAACAACCCTGTAAGGAAAGTGCTATCATTATCCCAATTTTCCAGTTGAGGGAACTGAGGCAAACAGAAGTAACTTGTGCAGTGCCACAACACTGGTGTCCAAAGCTGGATTTGAACTACTTTTTTCTGACTCTAGGATTAAGGATCTATACACTACAGTCTCTATTGCTTCAGATAGTTACTGACATTGAAACTTTTTTTTTAATTCACAGAAAAAAAAACAGAAGGAAGAACAGAAGAAAGCATAGACAAGCAGGATAGTTTTGAAAATAATGAGAACTTAGATACTTTTTTAAAAGCAAATAGTATGGACTAGAAATGCAGTTTTACCTAGAATCCTCTTTTTGTGTTCTGGTGTGTAAATATGTGTCTTTTTTTAAAGTGTTTTAATTATAGAATAAAAACTGGAAAAGCATGAAAATAACTGACACCTTAGAAATGACTATATTCAACCCATTCATCTCACAGATGAGAAAACCTACTTCCAAAGTTTAAGTCTTATGTTTAAAATAATAGTTCCTTAGTACCATAGCCAAATTAGAACCCATTTTCTTGGCCCCAACCACATCCAGTTCTTGTCTCCCATGCTGCACTAGAGAATAAAGAAGCCAATCCTATTATAAAGGATTTTCTGTGTTGTACCCTAAATCTTTTTTATTCTTGCTTTTTAAAATCTGCCATCAGTTCAAAGATTTTTTTCTCCCACAGTTTTCCTTTTTTTGAAATTAAAAAGTCCTGAATTTTGGAAGTGGAACTAAATGTCACATTTCACTTATGCTAATGAACTGCCTGTGAAAAAAGCTCTGGCATGCCAACCAGAAATCCTATTTTTCTTAAAGCTCTCAGCCTTTTAGAGATGGATGGATATGACACTGTGCTTTGCTTTTATTAGTAATAAATTGTGAGTCTTCACAAGTCTTTCTTACCGTATTCAGGATGTTGACAGTTATCATTAAGAAGTTTTGTAGTTACTGATCAGAATTTTAAGCCTATGACTTCACACAGTGTTTTCCAAACAGGATAACTAAACTTGTATATATAGCTCAACCCATCAGGAATAGATTCCTGGTTCCTACTGTTCTCAATGGACAGCCTAATACAGAAACTAATTATATATACATATAAAGCCGTTAAGATTCTAAAAAGAATAAAAACAGTAATAACAGCTTACAGTTTTTCAAGTTCAGTTTTGGCTGACTCTTTGTGACCCCATTTGAGGTTTTCTTAACAAAGATACTGGAGTAATTTGCCCTTTCCCTCTTCAGCCAATTTTTACAGATGAAGAAATTAAGGCAAACGGAGTAAATGACTTGCCCAGGGTCAGGCAGGTACTAATTGCCTCTGAGCCCAAATTTGAACTCAATTCTTCTTGACTTCAGGACCTGTACTCTATCTACTACACCTGCTCATAGTTTTAAATTTTAAAAAATTACAAATCACTTTTTATAATACTGAGAAATAGGTAGTAAAAATTCCTATGTCCGCTGAACCTTAATGATAATGAACCTTAGAGATATTGAATGGTTTGGTTTTCCAATGATCTCAATCTATTGAATGGCAGAACTAATGGATGAAACAAGGTCTTTATGACTCCTAGTATAGTGCCCATGTTGCTATGTCAATATAGCATACTTCACAACTATAAGCTCCCTAACATAGTTTAGTTATTTAACACTCCTATAGCATTATATAGCTGTATTGAACTCATTTCAATTTAATAGACATTTATTAAGCATTCACTATGGTGAGATACTATGTTTGTGAGATGTTACTAGTGACAGCTCTACCTTGATAAATCAGCTTGAATTCTAGATGGCAATAAACTAAGTAAAATTTAATTCCAGCTCTGTCACTTATGAGCTATATATTCTATGGCAATTTCCCTCACATAGGTAGATATCTTATTTATGAAATAAAGAAGTTGAACAACATTATCTCTAAGAGCCCTTCCAGGGGTATAATTTGATGGATTCACCAAAGGCAACATTAGAGACAGCATAGATAAAGAGATCCATTGGATCAGATAGTATCTGGAATAGAGTAGGTACTTAATGTTTATTGATTGATTGACCTAGAAGCCCTGCTTGTTAGTTGCAGAAAGTGGAAAAATTAGTTAATGTCTATGAAACTTATTTCTACCATCTGCAAAATAAATAATGTCTTCTTGGGGTCAAGATGTAGAAGTTATGTAGTTAATAGTACAGGATATAGAAAAGATGAACTGGTTATGTGCTGATAATATAATTACAAAAACAGTTTCTACCCTCAGGAAACCTAGATTCTGCTGGATTCTAGAGCATTCCACTATATAGTTAAATCAATAGAAAAAAAAGTTTTCTCAATCACAACCTCCATTGAAAAGACATAAGTCTTTTACAAATTTTACAGAATGATCTGTGGGAACCAAATCTCATAATGACCCATGTGTACCATCTGTGAAATTCTAGATAATCAAATCAGAAATAGAATAGTATCATGGTAAAGAAAAAAACATGCTGTAACTACAGAACAGAAAAACTGTTAAGGCAAAAGGAGTCCAAGATAGCAGAGATGACTTTCTTTCTTTAAAAATAATCATTTTTACATTGTGATTTAAGAACTGGTTACTGTCTTTAATCATTAATTCCCTCTAAAATGGCATAGAGATGATTTCACAATCACTATATTGAAACTATGTGGAAAATTTTACTTGCAACCATGTCATCAAAATAGAAGTTGAATATTAGGAAACCTGGTCCTTCTCTGAGTTACCCACTACTTCTTTAGCCATTGAAAATGAGTACTTAATTAAAAAAAAATGCAATTTCATTTTAAAAGTAGACCTGAGATTTTACTCCCAGGATACACATATATGGAATAATTCCTTTAGTTCGCTACTCTATTCCAATCAGTATTAATAAGTTTGATCCTGTATATAAATCATGTACTGGTAGATAGGTTCTTATAGTGAAACTAAAACTTTAATGTAGTGTTCATTACTTATTTATCAGATTATAAGGCTTACTTGTGCAAACACAAGAATGCTGACAAAGGTTTCTTTACCCAGTTTTGCTCATATTCCTGGCATAGGTAAGGTACCTTGATGCTTTGGAAAGGCTCCCAATTTAGTTTGGTATCTCCAGATCATCTCTCTGGTCCATCAGCAGGTAATCATCTTATGACTACTTAGGTAATAGAGATGTTCCATGCTTCTTCCACCATTATCCCCTGCTATGTCATATCTGGACCTCAAGAGCAAGGTCTATCGACCAATGAAACTGTGTTTTACCATGTCTGTTTTGCATATTTGGATATCAAACCCTATAAAACAAGGTCCCGGAAGAAGAGGGCATCTCAAATGGTAAGGAAGGTTTAATGGCCAATTCATTAGATGAAGCCATGAGCTTTCTAATAAAGTGCTTTTGGCCCAGAGCTATATCTCAACCTCTTTTATTGTAGGTTGGATAATTTTAATCCTTACACAGGCAAAGCTTAGATTTTTACTTTTGGACAAGGAATTCCAAGTAGAAATTTACAAAGCATTATATCAGATGAGTCAAATTTAAAAGTTTGATTTATTTTTTAAACCTTTCTTTCTCATGTGAAAAGGCTACTAGTATTAACTTTATTATGTTAGAAATCCCTTTGGGCCATCTGGTGAAGCCTGTCACCTTTTTCTCTGAATAATGTTATAAATAATTGAAAAAGATGCTAAATTTCTACCAGAAGTTATAAAGAAGATGATGGGGTTTTTTTTCCTTTCTAGGTATTTACCCAACCTCTTCCCTAATAACGTCCATGAACTTCAGGTTAAGAACCTCTGTACTAAACTACACCTATTTCTAATATTTACTAGCTATGTGACCTTGAGCAACCCCGAATCCTAGTTTCCTCATCTGCAAAATCTGGGAGCTTAACAAGTTGCCTTCTAAGGTCCTCTAGCTCTAAATGCTAATATGCCATGATACCTCCAAAAAGACAGAATCTAGATCTAGGAGAAACCATTGAAGTTATCTATCTCAGACCTTTAATTTAAGAAATAAGGAAACTAAAACCTGTAGAGGGAGAATGTTTTTAAGATCAAACAGTTAAGGATAACAGATCCTAATTCAAGGATCACAGCATTATACCATACTTCTCTATTTACTGTTTCTAACTTGCTTTATTGAAGAAGGCAGAGGGTAAGTTTATTAATATGACAGAGATTCTAAGAAGGTAAATTTGCATCTGTTATTTCTTTTTATGCATATTCATTTTGTTTAGAAGTTTTCAGGTTGTTCCATATCTGGAACAGCTCTCGTGTTATACAGGAAACACACACACACATACACACAGTCCAAATATCTGCATGAGAATTGGTGGGCTATATTAGGTCTGTAGAACTCCAATTATGATTGATAACATTTCATTGGCTTCATGCTTATTTTAAAGTCCCCTTGACACAGATTGATTAAAGGCGAGGACCTATATGAACCTATGAAAAATTTATGGATTTTGAAAGAGCTTTAACATGTACTATTTGGGCACAAATCATTTCCTGGCTGTCACTGTTATCCCCACAATCTCTCTTTCCTTGGTAATATATGTTTAATAACCAAAAACTGATGCTATGGATTAAAGAATCAAGATGTTACAGAATAAAGTTTTAAAAAAAGAAATTAGATTTGTATGATTTTAACAATTCTTTAATCTGCTCCTGGGCAACAAAAGTGATTTGTGTCAGCCGTTATTGCATTAAACTTTCATTTTCTTCCACCAGCACAGGATTATATAAAGGAGTATTGGATTGCACTCAGCATGGATAAGCTGAACGCTGTCTCTGCTGCCAAGTACCAAATGGATTTCCTTCTTTTTTTGATTTATATTTTTATTGCTGTTTTTCTCCTCCTTCTAATTCCCATTACCTTTCTGTTTGCCAGCACTGAGATACCCTCTAGGAGCAGCAGAAAGACAGGCAGAATTATTGGCTTATTGCATATATTTATGTTCCAAGAATCCTTACCAGTCTACGTCAGAGGAGTAAAGTAGCCTCTAGCCATGAAAAAACCATATTCTAGTTTTAAACTAGAAAATTAAAAATTTTATGATTAAAAACACTACTTGTTCCCTTTAAAATACGTAGACTTACACATACCCATACTCATACAAGTAATTATTTTTGGTCTAGCCTTCAAATAAAGCACCTCAAATATTCCTTGTTTCACCTTAAAACACATCCGGGAGGGAAAAAAGTACCAAAAAAATAAGACAAATAGCTTTATTCTCCTAAGGCCTAAGCAACATCTTTAAAGCCTATGGAGGCTGAGTGGAGAAGCTTTTAACAGTCCCTTGAAGGGATCTTTGATCCTAAGAATCCTAGATCCATCAGAATTTGTTTTTGTTTTACAGTGCAAAAATCTTAAAAGTTTCTTCCTCATCCTCACCCTCACCATCAACACCACCTTTATAGAGAGCTTTAAGTTTACAAAGTACTTTATATGTAAAATGGATGAATGAGCATTTCTTAAATGCTTCTTATGTGCCAGACATATGCTTAGGATCTTCTGATCTAATTGGGGAAGAGGGCACAGAAAAGAAAGTTCTTTTCCTGGAAGGGCAGAAAAGTCTAGAAATACTTTCATTATTAACATCATTAATACAACAGACAAAAGTCACCTAGAATTTCTAAAGCAATTCAATGACCCACAAAAGAAAATAACACTGGTGGTTTTAGCATATGTCATCATTTAATATATGCCATAAAATCCAGAATATGTATAATGAAGGGAATAGAGCCTGGAACTGTGATTTCCTTGGTATAGCAAACTTCAGGGTGAGGAAACTTCTCTTGCCAATTCAAATTGGCAAATTCTATGTCACATATTTTGTGGAACTTTTCTAGAGCAAAGAAAGAGGTTAAATAACTTGCGTATCATTACATAGCCTCTATGAGCTAAAGATGGGAATTGAACCTGAATATCTAACCAGTTCTACACCCACTGTATCACACTACTTCTCATGTGGACATAAAAAGCTCTTAAAATTGTGAGGCTTTGCAGAAAAAATTAAAGCCATGTGGGGACAGGAGGACATTTATATCATTTCATGTTGTTCTGCCTAGTTTAGAGTTGTCTCAAAGATGCTTTTAATAAGCCTGAAGAAGATGAGTTTACCAAGAAACACTTTTATTCAATTATATTTAATTTATCCACCAATGCAATAGCCTTCTGAACATTTAACAGAAAAAAAATAAAATGGTGATTTGCCCCTGGATTATTTCAGCTTTGCTCTATTATAAAATGAGTAAATTATTGATGACAACAATAAAATTGGCATTTAAATAGTAATTCAAGGTTTGTCAAAGAACCAGAGCAATACAAAGATGAAATGATCATCTTATGCAGCATTCTCAGAGGTGCAATTATGAGCTTCATGAGAAAGATTAGCAACTGTGAGGAAAAAGAGGTTATGACTCATTGGTAAGCATCTTGCACCTTGATAATGAAAAGTCCTCCTATGAAACGTAGAGTCAGAAGAGTTAATTTTGCATTAAATGTATTAAAATACAATAACCATCCCACCTCTACTTTTCTCTTTCTTTTTGACTATTATTATTTTCTAGAATATTTTGAGCTGGTTTCCAGAAAGGGGATGGATGAAGAATGGACAACTGGCTTTATTTACCCACTTTAGCAGCTATGTGACTTGAGGTACTTCGATAGCCATCACTCTTCTGTTTTTGTTCTTTTTTAATGTTAAACAAAAGAATCCTAAGATGGACCTTTCTCAGTTTGGAGGTAACCTCATTAATTCTAGAAATCGAGAGAATGAAGCTGAATAATATCAAAGGAAGAGAGCTCCCTACTCCTTCAACACTCTTTAGAAAGGATAGCCACCAACAAACCTACTGACATGATTTTAGACATTTTATCAGCAGGTATATTGAGAGTTGCTTGGACATTATAGAACCATGGTAAAATGTAAAATAATGGATTTGTATATCTGTATTTCTGCAAGCTGCTTTATGTTCTAATGAAATGTTTTAACTATTAGCATTATGACACATTATAACTGTACATATAAATTAAATCATTTAGTTAATATTTCCTGACTTTTTTAGCATGTTTTTGTCAGTAGGGATACATTACATTTCCTCACAATTTAAGTTTTTTTTTTTT
Source organism: Sminthopsis crassicaudata (assembly GCF_048593235.1). NCBI lineage: Eukaryota > Metazoa > Chordata > Mammalia > Dasyuromorphia > Dasyuridae > Sminthopsis > Sminthopsis crassicaudata. The sequence goes on along the minus strand of NC_133617.1, from coordinate 413,775,097 downwards.
TTTTTTTTTTTTTTTACTGAGGCAATTGGGGTTAAGTGACTTGCCCAGGGATATACAGCTAGGATATATTAAGTGCCTGAGGTCGAATTTGAACTCAGGTCCTCTTGACTTCAGGGTCCCGATAATCTATCCACTGTGCTATTTAGCTGTCCCACAATTTAAGTATATTTTTACTTCTCTCTCACTTTTAAAGAAACCCTATTCATGAGCTATGACATAAACTATGAATACATTCATCCCCAAGGTATTAGGGCAAGGGTTTAATAAAGTTAAGAACAAGCAAAATTGAATCTTTCCTTACAGTTAGATTCTACTATGACTGAACGCTGTATAATTATTATACCTGGGTACAAAGTGGGGACCAAAAAAAAAAAAAAAAGGTACAGTTCTCTAGCCCCTCTGTATACAGCATTGTTTACTCAAGGTCAGACTTAAAATCAGGGATTATACAAGTTAAAGCCTTTGAGACATTAGTTTTGTGAGTATGGTCAAGTTACATAACAGTATTTTAAGATTAAATTACAAAGGAACTTATAAAATTTTAATAATTAATAATTCAAAATATAAACAATCTGAGCAGCCAATTTTATAATAAAATTATAATAAAAATGATAAAATAAATAATTATCAGTTTGACTTTTTAAAATGAGTTTTATATTTCAGATAAGTATTAATCTAGCTTTTTTGAATATCAACAATAAAAGTATTTGGGAAACTTTTGGTCTCTGGCAATGAGATCTAAAATTGCCCACAACGCTTGAAAGAAAAAAATACTCTCCCAACCCTAAAAAAGAGGATAATTTTATGATACTTTTAAAAACTCACAATACATACAAAATGGTGGCATTTTATTCATAGTGAGCAATGACAATTTTTACCTGAGAGAATTAATTGGCCAAATTTTTGCCTTATTGTGATAGGACACCATTTAGTTTGTCTTAAAAAAAAAGATTTGAGACTTGAATGTCAAAAGAAGAGTTGCAAAATAAATCTGTATTGCCCTTGTTTACTGTAGTTTCCTTTTCAACATTCAGAGAAGGAGGAGGAAGGCAATTATAATTCTTCAATACAGTTTCACTCTAAATCACAGATCATTTCTGTTTATCACGTCTTGTTATTAGCAAGCAATTTACTACATTCTAAATGGGATTAGTAGGTATAGTAACTCAGACTTATAATAAAGATATCTTACTTGCTATCTGATTTAAGATAAATTAGCCACTTCATGGCTTTGTGGAATAATAAAATTTTGTTGCTTTATTTATTTACATTTGTCAACCTCTGCAAGTTCAGAAAGATTGGCAAAGGTTAATAATTTTTTTGAGATGTGTTTTTTTCTTACTGTGAGTTAGCTACTACTCTCACCCTAAAGCTATAGTGCTACTATTTGAGTGAGATGACTAACTTACATGTTTTAGATATTAAAAAAAAAACCTAAAATGCAATGAACTGGGTCTCAGATGAATCTACAAATGTGGGTACCATTGTTTTTTCACATTTAATAAACATATTTATAATGAAAAAAAGAACCTATAGAGAGAACATTATTATTTGTATCAATGGAAAAATTTTCCACACTTAAAGCTTCTCTTTCTGATGAAACTACAGGTCTAAAGAAAGAGAATATATACAGTATTGGAGGGGAGTAGACCAATTCTGAGATGAATGCAAAAACGTTTATGTATATTTTCTCACCTAATATGACTACTCTGAATGACATCTATTTTTGCCTGGGCCTGATTTCATCAGTATAAAAAACTGATAGTTTTGAAAAAAAATTCCTCTACCGCTGAAATACAAAGACTCATTTATAATTTATAATCTTAAAAAGCTACCTGAGACTCTGATAGGCGAAGTACTTTGCCCAGAGTCACATTGGTAGTGTTGGAAGTAGTACTTTAGATTGACTTATTATCTTCTATATCTGAGTTTCTTAAACTTAATGTGGGGGATGTGAAATTGTGATTTATTATCAGTAAATGTTTGATTTGTATATCTATTTTATACCTACATATCTGAGGTCACATGAAAATTTCTGGGACAAAAAAGTTGCAAGTAGAAAAAGTTTAAGAAGCCCTGCTCTGTCATATATCCCCTTATCAGGTAAAATTTCTTTTACAGAGGGGGAAACTAAGGCTCAGAGATTAAATGACTGATGAAACACACAACTGTCAAGCATAAAAGGCATATTCTAAGCCAAAGCCTTTTCAAGTTTAGCCTAAAAGGACACTGAAGGTTCCCTCTGTGTTTTGTTTTGGTTTTTTTTTTTGTGTGTGTAACATCTGGGTAAAAATAACAATAACAACAGCATCAACTAACATTTATATAGCACATACTATGTACCAGAAACTGTGCAAAGAGTTTTATAATTATTATCTCATTTGATCTTCACAACAACTATGGGAGATAGATGCTATTATGATGTCCATTTTGTATTTAGAGGTTCAATAACTTGACCAGGATCACATTGCTAGTAAGTATCTGAGCTCTGATTTAAACTCAAGTTCTCTTGACTCCAGGCCCTGTCATTCTATCCACTATTTCACCTAGCTGTCTTAGGCAGATTAAGTTTCAAAGAGTTAAAACAAACTGAGGAGGAAGTGAGAAACAAGATCCATTACCCTGGGTTTCTTTTTTTTCTTTTCCCCCCATTTCCCCCTGGATTTCTAAAGAGCAAGATGGCATGGATTTAGTTCTTACAAACTAACTTTTTGAGAAGTGACTAATGAGCTTCTTGATCTCAGGAGGGCAGCTAACAGGGAATGATTCTAAAAAGCAAAAGAATCATCTAATAAATCAGCATACTTGGTGCACTATATATAGTGATAGAGAAATAGTATAGTAATTTGACCACTGATATATCAATGAGACTAGTAGAAGGAGGTAAGTAGGTGGACTTGAAATCAGAAAGACCTGAGATCAAATTTTACCATAGATATTTACAAGCTGAGTGACTCTAAGCAAATAACTTGACATCTGTCTGTTTCAGTTTCCTCATCTGCAAAATGGAGATAATAATAGCACCTGCCTACCACAGTTGATATGAAAACATCATGAGCTAGTTATTATTATTTGTTATTTTTGTTGTTGTTAAAAATTTAGAAAGCATGAAGAAAACCTAGAAAAAACTGTTAAAAAAAAAGTGAGACCGAGAGCCTTTGAAAGGAGCAAAGAAGTTACCACTGAGCTATAAAATGCAAAACACATTTATTTCAAAATTTTCTTCTTGAACATTTTGTGGACTTTTAATGTAACACAACACTCTATTCCAAGAGTTTGTAAGTCAGAATGTGTGGGTGATGAAATATGTCGTCTCCACTCAGACACTTGAGTACTTCTTTCCCAAGAGTAAGGTACATTTTCTCAGAAAAGGAATAAGCATGAAATTTTACCTTTCAGTGAATTCTCTGAACTGACATCTGTCAGCAGTACCTTGAAGTCACATCAAGTTGAAAGTGCAAGATAGGTCTTCTTCTAAAAATGGTAATAACTCACTATAATGCTGTCCCAGTCTTTGCCATAGGACCATTTTAAAGATGAAACCACCTTAGAGAGATTCATTTGATTCTTTAGGACCCATAAAAGTCAGACATTAAACCAAATCCCATTCTACATGAATAACTAGTGTTAAAGTGAGACTCCAGAGGGGTAGAAGACCAGGATTGGAATTTTTCTATGAACACTGTAGTTCTGAATAGCTGACAAAGGACAATGCATTTAAGTTAGCAATGGGTGGATCCCAGGTCTATGATCTGGAACAAAGATGATGATCCTCATGTGGACAGACATTTAAAAGATAGAGGCTAACCTCCTACTCCTTTGGTAACTTCTCAAACTCAAGCTAATGACTGTGCAAGATGCTTTCACCTGGGATCATTAAATATGTAGATTATTTAGAAACCATACTTAGGCACTATATTTTTTATACCTCATTAAAGAAACCATCTGATTCATATACTGTGGTCCTATTCCATTAAATTTTACAAACTTGGCATTGACTAACATTTAATGCCCTATGCTAAGATAAGAAAAAAACTGGGTTCATGATTTAGATATAAAGGGTGGCTATAAGCAAATTAGTAGAGCGAGAGATAGTTTCCCTATCAGATCTGTGGAGAAGATAGGAATTTATGGCCAAAGAAGAACTAGAGTGCTTTCTAAAATGCAAAATGAATAAATTTAATTATATTAAAAAGTTTTTGCACAAACAAAATCAATGCATCTAAGATGAGAAGGGAAGCAGAAAATTGTGGAGTAAGTGTTTCTGATAAAGATCTCATTTCTAAAATGTAGAGAAATTGATCCTTTCACAACTCCACAACAATGCATTAGTGTCCCAGTTTTCCCACATCTCCTCTAACATTCATCATTATTTGTTCCTGTCATCTTAGCCAATCTGATAGGTATGAGTGGTATCTCAGAGTTGTCTTAATCTGTACTTCTCTGATCAATAGTGATTTGGAACACGCTTTAATATGAGTGAATATAGTTTCAATTTCATCATCTGAAAATTGTCTGTTCATATCCTTTGACCATATATCAACTGGAGAATGGTTTGATTTCTTATAAATTAGAGTCAGTTCCCTATATATTTTGGAAAGGAGGCCTTTATCAGAACCTTTAACTGTAAAAATATTTTCCCAATTTGTTACTTCCTTTCTAATCTTGTTTGCATTAGTTTTATTTGTATAAAAGTTTTTAATTTGATGTAATCAAAATCTTCAATTTTGTGATCAATAATGCTCTCTAGTTTTCCTCTGGTCATAAATTCCTTCTTTCTCCACAGGTCTGAGAGGTAAACTATCCTCTGTTCCTCTAATCTATTTATGATCTCATTCTTTATGCCTAAATCATTGACCCATCTTGATCTTATCTTGGTATATAGTGTTAAGTGTGGGTCCATATTTAATTTCTGCCATACTAATTTCCAGTTTTCCCAACAGTTTTTTTCAAATAATGAATTCTTATCCCAAATGTTGTATCTTTGGGTTTTTAAAACACTATATTGCTATAGTTGTACTCTATTTTTGTCCTGTGTACTTAATCTGTTCCACTGATCGACTAGTCTATTTCTTAGCCAATACCAAATGGTTTTGGTGACTGCTGCTTTATAATATAGCTTTAGATTAGGGACAGCTAGATCACCTTCATCTGACTTTTTTTTTCATTAATTCCCTTGAAATTCTCAACCTTTTATTCTTCCATATACATTTTGTTGTTATTTTTTCTAGTTCATTAAAATAGTTTCTTGGGAGTCTGATTGGTATTACACTAAATAAATAGATTAGTTTGGGGAGTATTGTCATCTTTATTATATTTGCTAAGTCTATCCATGAGCACTGAATGTCTTTCAAATTATTTAAAGCTGACTTTATTTTTGTGGCAAATGTTTCATAATTTTGCTCATATAATTCCTGACTTTTTTTTAATAGATGGATTCCCAAATTTTATACTCTCGATATTTGTTTTAAATGTAATTTCTCTTTGTATCTCTTGCTGTTGCATTTTGTTGGTGATGTATAAAAATGCTGAGGATTTATGTGGATTTATTTTGTATCCAGCAACTTTGGTAAAGTTGTGAATTATTTCTAATAACTTTTTTTAGAATCTCTGGGGTTCTCTAAGTATACCATCATATCATCTGCAAAGATTTGATTTCCTCATTACCTACGCTTATTCCTTTAATCTCTTTCTTGGCTCTTATTGCAAAGGCTAGCATTTCTAATACAATATTGAATAGTAATAGTGGGCAACCTTGTTTCACTCCTGATCTTACTGGGAAAGGTTCCAGTTAATCTCCATTACATATTACACTTACTGAAGGTTTTAAATATATGCTCCTGACAATTTTAAGGAATAGTCCATTTATTCCTATACTCTCAATCGTTTTTAGTAGGAATGGATGTTTTATCAAATGCTTTTTCTGCATCTATTGAGATGATCATATGGTTTTTATTAATTTTATTATTAATATGGTCAATTATACTAATAGTTTTCCTAATATAAAACCAGCCCTGCATTCCTGGCTTAAATCCTACTTGATCATAGTGTATTATCCTGGGGATAATTTTCTGAAGTCTTTTTGCTAATATCTTATTTAAGATTTTAGCATCAATATTCATTAAGGAAATTGGTCTATAGTTTTCTTTCTCAGTTTTCGCTCTACCTGGTTTAGGTATCAGTACCATGTCTGTGTCATAAAAGGAGTTTGCTAGGACCCCATCATCCCCTATTTTTTCAAATAGTTTATATAACATTGGGGCTAATTGTTCTTTAAATGTTTGGTAGAATTCACATATAAATCCATCTGGTCCTGGGGATTTTTTCCTGGGGAGTTGATTAATACCTTGTTCTATTTCTTTTTCTGAAATGGGACTATTTAAGCAGTTTACCTTCTCCTCTGTTAACCTAGAAAGCCTATTATTTTAGAGGTAGTCATCCATTTCACTTAAGTTATCAAATTTATTGGCATAAAGTTGGGCAAAGTAATTTATTATTTCTCTAATTTCCTTTTCATTTGGTGGAAAGATTCCCCTTTTCATTTTTAAGACTAACACTTTGATTTTCCTCTTTCCTTTTTCTGAACAGATTTACCAAAGTTTTATCTATTTTACTGGCTTTTTCATAAAACCAACTCTTAGTTTTATTTATTAATTCAGTAGTTTTTTTTGTTTTGTTTTGTTTTGTTTTTTTACTTTCAATATTATTGACTTCTTTTAATTTTAGAATTTCAAGTTTAGTTTTTGGTTGGGGGTTTTTCTAGCTTTTTAACTTGCAGGTCTAATTCCTTGATCTTATCTTTCTTTATTTTATTCAAGTAAGCCTCTAAAGATATAAAATTTCCCCTTGTTACTGCTTTACCTGCATCCCACAAATTTTGGTATGATGTCTCATCATTGTCATTATCTTGGGTGAAATTATTGTTTCTATAATTTGCTGTTTCACCCAGTCATTCTTTAAGAGGAGATTATTTAGTTTCCAATTACTTTTTGGTCTATTTAGCCCTAACTTCTTATTAAAAGCAGTTTTTATTGCATTGTGATCTGAGAAGAAGGCATTTACTATTTCTACCTTCCTCATTTAATTTTGAGATCTTTATGTCCCAATATATGGTCAATTTTTGTATAGGTTCCATGAACTGCTGAGAAGAAAGTATACTCCTTTCTATCACCATTCAGTTTTCTCCAAAGATCTATCATACCTAGTTTTTCTAATGTTCTATTTACCTCTTTAATTTCTTTCTTATTTGTTTTGTGGTTTGATTTATCTAATTCTGAGAGTGCAAGGTTGAGATCTCCCACTATTATAGTTTTGCTGTCTATTTCTTTTTGCAGCTCTCTTAATTTCTCTTTTAAGAATTTAGATGTTGTACCACTTAGTGTGTATATGTTTAATATCGATACTGCTTCATTATCTATGCTACCCTTTAGCAGGATATAACGCTCTTCCTTATCTCTTTTAATTAGATCAATTTTTGTTTTTGCTTGATCTGAGATGAGGATGGCTACCCCTGCCTTTTGGCTTTGCCTGAAGCATAGTAGATTCTGCTCCAACCTTTTACCTTAACTCTGTATGTATTTCCCTGCTTTTAAGTGTGTTTCCTGTAAACAACATATTGTAGGGTTCTGACTTTTGATCCAGTCTGCTATCCGCCTCTGTTTAATGGGAGAGTTCATCCCATTAACATTTATAGTTAAAATTACAAATTCTTTATTTCCTGCCATCATATTATCCCTTGATTATGCTTTTTTCCCTTGTCCCCCCTGAACTCCTTCCCCAGTATTTAATTTAAGGACCCTACTTGTGACATGCAGCCCTCCCTTTTTAGTATCCCTCCCCCTCCTTTTAAGTCTATTCCCCTTTCTTGTACCTTTCCCTTCTTCCCCTTTTCCTTTTCCCTTTTCCTCTCCCCCCTTATGATGAGGTGAGAGAGAATTCTCTGAAAAACAAATATGTCAGTTGTTTACTCTTTGAGCCTACTCTGCTGAGAGTAAGATTCACACAATGTTTCTCCCCCTCTCTAAATTCCCTCAGATGTGGTAGATTTTCTATGCCTCTTCCTGGGATGTAGTTTCCCTCTTTTTATCTCTCCTTTCCCTTTATCTGATCTTATTCCCTTCCATTTACTTCTTCCCTTTTTTATGTTATATCAGTAAAATCAAATTATCCATGTGAACTTTCTGTATATCCACAACAGAGATACAGTTCTCAAGAGTTATTTTTACCTTTTTTTGCTTCTCTTCAGTCTTGTGGATGTAGATCAAATTTTTTGTTTAAGTCTGTTTTTTTTCTTACAAACAAATGCAATTCCTCTGTTTCATTAAATGACCATCTTCTTCCATGGAAGAAAATGTTAAACTTAGCTGGGTAGTTTATTCTTGGCTGCAATCCTTGTTCTTTTGCCTTTTGGAATATCAGGTCCCAGGCCCTTTGATAATTTTATGTGGAGGCAGCCAGATCTTGAGTGACCCTTATTGTGGCACCTTGGTATTTGAATTGTTTTTTCCTAGCTGCTTACAATATATTTTCCTTTGTTTGGTACTTCTGCAGCTTAGCCACTATGTTCCATGGAGTTCTTTTTATAGGGTCTTTTTCAGAAGGTGTTCGATGAATTAATTCAATGCCTATTTTCCCTTTTGTTTCTATTATCTCTGGACAGTTCTCTTTGATCTCCTGTAAAATAGAATCTAGGCTCTTTTTTTCATCATAATTTTCGGGAAGTCCAATGATCCTCAGATTATCTCTCCTAGATTTATTTTCCAGGTCTATAGATTTTCCCAGAAAATATTTGATGTTATTCTCCAGCTTTTCATTTTTTTTTTTGTTTTGTTTGAATTATTCTTGGTTTCTCAATGAAGCATTCATTTCTATTTGTTCAGTCCTGATTTTTAATGAGTTATTTTCTTCATTCACATTTTTAGATCTTTTTGTAAATGTCCAATTGAATTTTTAAATGAATTATTTTGCTCTGTTGAATTTTTTTCCAATTCACTAATTTTTTTTCAGTGACTTATTTTCTTTTTCCAATTCATAAATCCTACTTTCTTGGGAATGTTTTATCTTTTCCAATTCAGAAATCCTACTTTCCTGTGATTTTTTAACCTATTCTAAATCACAAATTTTGTTTCCCTACACCATCTGTGAATTCTTTATTTTTTCCAACTCAAATTTGAGGACGTTGTTATTCTCTATCATACCTTCTCTTTCCTTTTTCCATTTTTCTTCAAACTCTCTTAGCTTTTTAATAGTCTCTTCTCGGAGAGACTTATGTGATAGGGGGCAGGTATCATTCCCCTTTAGGGTGTTATCTGGAGACTTTCTGCTATTAGCCTCCTCAGAGTTGGATACCCGCTCTTTCTCTGTATAGAAGGTGTCAATTGTTCTCTTCAGCTTCTTACTCATTGTTAACACTCTGTGGGGGGTGTCTTCCCTTGGGGTAAGAAATTTATTTATCAGCTTCCTCCCAGACTGCAGATAAGATGCAGCAGTCCTGTATGTGGGCTAAGAGAGAGCTCTGGGAAAGAGTTCCCAACACCCCTCCTAGGAAATGCCTCAGAGGTGGTTAGCAAGGCTGTGGCAAGGAGTGCCCTGTGAAGGACCCCGCTATGTGGTCTAGGGACTGCCCTGAGGTTTAAGGCTGAACAGTGAAAGTGTCATAAACCCTAGCCAAAGCCTTCTGTGGGGTTGTGTATTAGCAGCTGATGCAAAAAGCCCCTATGCTCGAACCAGAAGTGTCTGCTGGGAAACCATGGTCCCTGCTTCAAAGGTTCCATTGCTCTGGGAGTTCTGATGCTGTTGGAGTTTCACTTCTGCTATAATAATTCCACTGCCCCAGGCTGAACCCCACACTATGTGGATTAGAGGCTACCTCGGGCTGTGTCCCCCACTGTTCAGGTTCTTAACTGCCCCAGGAAAAAGCCCCAGGCAGCAGAAGGCGGCTGCACAGCTGTGCCGAGATTGGTGCTACTTCCGGATTGGGGTGGATCTAGGATTTGGCTTTATATTTTAAAGTAGCTTGATTTCTCTTCTGATCTGCTGTTTTATAAGCAGAGTAGAGCTATCAGCCTATTCCAGATTCCTTTATCTCAGTGGCTTCTCTGATCCCAGAGTTCTCCCCAGCCCATTTGGCACAGTGTACTAGCATCTAACCCTGTCTGTGCTGATCTTTTTTTTTTCCCTCCCCTTGGAACTGACCTTTTCTGTTGAAATTCCAGATTATCTTCAGCTGGCAAGTTGTGCTTCTAATCCCTGTGGTTTTTATCAGTCTAGCGTTATTTTTGAGGCTGATTTAACTAGTTGGTATTGAGGGAAGAAGGGAGCTTACAAATTTGAGTGTATCTTCTCCACCATCTTGGCTCTGCCCCCAGCAATGTCAATCTTAAATAGAAATGTCCCTACATCCCTGCAGGTCATACATTGACTTAGAAAATTACACATTAACATTGTTTCTATTTTTTCTATTTTTAATTTTTGTTGAATATATTCCAATTTCACTTTAATTTGGTTCTAGCTGTACTCCCTGCTTCAGTGAGACCACAGGAGTGTGTTTCACACCTCTGGCCTAGAACACCAAGAAACTAAGGGTTACTTATCTGGGATCCCACAAATAGTTTTGAGTTAGTGTCAAGACTTGAACTTGAAGCATAGTCTTCTTGTACTATGACATATGAGAAAGCTAATAAAACAGTGTCATATATAATAATCTCTGAGTCCCTAACACCCAAGAGCACAAGTAAGAGTTCCATTTCAACACTGTCATAGTCCCTGTCCCAGTGGCAGATTACTCAACTGCCATACAAAACCTCATCTTTCTCTTTCCTGTGGGACTAGCATATATTCTCCCAAGAGATAAGAGTTGTCAAGAGCTCACTATGCAAGTTGAAAAATAGCAAAAATTTAAGGCAATGTGCTTTCTATTAAAGAAGAGATCTATAAATGATTGAACATTTATCAAAAACCAAGCTGAAGGAAGTAAATAGATCCATACTATTATACAGAGAGAAGTTCCAAATAGGTACAATCACAACTGGGGTTAAGTAAAACTGAATGGTAGGGAATGTTTGTTTTTATCCTTCACTTCACACTTTCCTGTCCCTTTTCCTATATTACCCCTCTTTAAGGTCCCCTTTACCCTCTTTTTTTCTATAAGTTATTCAAAGCCCTCATTATTGACCTCTCCTTCCTCACATAAAAATATGCCTTAAGAAGCAGCTAATTTCACTTATTTTTTTTTTATTTTAAATTAACTTAATTGTTATTCTCATCACTTTTTAAACAGGAGAGCTAGGTTAAATTGATTAAGTAAGTATATTTCTAGTTGTTGATTTCCCCCAGGAACCTTGGGCTATCATCAAACAGCAGTGTTGCTGGAGGTGACTGAAGTACACTTATTTACTAGGGCTGTTTGTTGTTCAGATTTCATTCTCAAGGGGGACCAATGACATCAGAAGGGTGATGTCTTGACTTGTAAGGGAATTGTATTTAAGAGGCAGAACTCTGCAAAGAAATCAACATCATTCTCTGCTCTGAAGTCATGAGTCCAGTGACAAGACATAGGTCAAGATGACTAGGGATGGATCTGGATACAGTGGAAGACCTTGGGTTAATCACTGAATAGACAAAAATAAGCACACAAAATGAGTGAGCAGAATTGGAATTGTAGGTAGTTCAGTAGCCATCTAGTCCAACACTTATGTAAGCTACTCTGTGTAACATATTAGACAAGTGGTTATTGTCATTGAATGTTATTGAATACCACATTTTGATGAGCTAAAGTTCCTTATATCTGAGGACAGGCCATTCTATTTTCGAATACTCTAATTTTTGGAAACATTTCCTTACATCAATCTTAAATCCACCTTTCTAAAACTTTCACTGATTACTTCAAATTCTCCTTCTGTGACCAAGTTGATTCTTCTTATATATGAGAAACCTTGAAAAACTTTATTAAAACATTTCCTCATATCTCTTTTTAAGGTTGATCAAACTCTTTTTCTTTCTATCAATCCTCATAAGACTTTATTGCATGTCTTCTGGATGCTTTGTAGCTTTTTCATTAGACCTCCTAATATGGCACACACAGTTTCATTATAATACCCCAAAGGTTATCTAAACAAGGAAAGGAGGGAACAAGACTAATAGAAAAAAAACTAAACATTAAATAAATGGAATAGGAATGTGGAGCAAGAATTGAAAATAATCCATTACTACTTTAAATTGTGCTATCCTTCCAAGTAACATCAGTTGCTAACTTTTTAATCAGAAAGTTTTTCATCAGGGAGAACAGAAGGGCATAAGCATCTATAGGCTTATTATGTGCTAGGTACTGTACTTAGTGCTTTTATAATTACTTTCTCATTTGATTTTCAAAATAAACGTGGGACATAGATGGTATTAGTATGTACATTTTATAAGTAGGGAAATTGAATCAACCAGATTAAATGTCTTACTCAGAATCACATAACTACTAATTATTTGATTTCAATTCAGAGTATCATGATTCTAGACCCAATGAGCTATCCACTTCACCATCAGCTGCCTTATTATTTTTTTTCCATTCATGGTATATGAAAACTTCTCTTAGTTATTCTGTCTCCATTCCTCCATCTTTAAAAGGAGAGGGTTGGCTTGATAATCTCTAAAAACAATTTCTCTTCCGATTCTTAGAATCTGTGGTACAATTTATAGCTACTTTGTGCCTATACCTTTTTTTTCTATTCTCCTTAAGAGCTGCCTATTGTATGATGTGACATATCAGCTCTGAAGGTAAACTGATAGTGTCATCTTCTTGTGTAATAGTTTTTGTGTCTAGGAAAGCAAAGTCCCTCTGACAGAGGCAAGACAAGGTACATGCTAGGAAAGATGTGAAAATCTTTCTCCCTCTCTTTTACTATCTTTTGGAGGCTTTGACCTAACAATATAAAACATGGAGCTTGATAATCATAAAATAAATAGCATTCCATCATGGAGAGAAGATTTTTCTGACAACAAAATGTGTGTATAAAAATTAATATAAACATATCCTGTAAAGTCTTTCTCATTATCCCATATGTTTTAGCCTAGGATATTGCCTAATAAGCTTATCCCTAGTTTTAATTATAACTTCTGTTATATTCTTGTGAAATGAAACAAAAATTTAATTAATGTGAATTAGATGTTAGTCTTTCATTTCAAAGCAGACCAATGACAATGTAGGGTAATGTCTTGTCTTGAACATGAATTGTATCTAAGTAAGGCAAAGTTATAGAAAGTTGACAGCTTCACTCTGTCTTTCAGAATCATTAACATTCAAAGGCAAGGCAAAAGTCAATATGACTCATCATGGCCTGGGATATAGTGAATGATCTTGCCTCCATCAATTTCTTACCAAGCTCTAAGCCAAATTGCACAGTGCCTGCTTCAGCTGCCTTCATGGCCTTTAGGATAAATTATTTTTATCTATCCATTCCACCATAGGAAGTCTTAACATGACTGCGTAGACGTTCCTAACCCACTAATTGGTTTGAGGCTCTCTTGGTTTAACCCATCTGCCCAGACAGCTTTGCTAGAGTATGGCTGCTAATCATGGTACAGCTTCTTAGAGTCACAGGTGAGAGTTTTTGTAGGTGGACACAGTCCTGGAAGCAGTCCTCACGCCAGAGACGCTAGTCCTCCCTGAACACCCCTACACCCCATAGTGGATTAGGTAATTAATCACTTTAGCTTTATCTAAGTCCAATATTCAAGTGCTTGTATGAAAAGTATGTTCAGTCTTTGTCCCTCTCACTTTACCACCAGTAAAGACATTTTGCTTACAGGTAAATATCACCCTCCACCATTCATCTCCACTATGGTACTGTTTCTGCTCTTCTTCCTCATCCCATTTTAGTATGCATGGAACACCTAATTTTATAGTTTCTGTCACTTGCTATAATTTGGTAGCTTAAGTTCCCATCAAGGATTCATGTTAAAGGACAGGATTCTTTCTTCTTTATGAATATCACAATCACAGTCCAGCATAACACACTATTCTTTTTATCTTATAGTGGATCATTTCCCTACTCCTTACTAGGATTTTGCATGTACACCAAGAATGGAAGATTTAAGCAAAAGAGGTGGAGAAGGATGTTTTGGGGCACCACCAGCTAGTAGATGGGAAAGGATTTATAAGGGAAGAGACAAGTCCAATGTCCTAGAAATCATACCATATAGACAATAGCTTCCTCAATTTACAAAAAAGATTATAAATGCAAATTCCTAGTATGTTTAAAACCTTAAGTAAGCCTAATTCTGTGAACTGTGTCAAAACTGAGCTTTGCAAACAGATGAGTACTTTTCATGAGTGAACCTTGATCTTCAACTGTTTTGAGAAACATGCTTTTGTAAGCCTTTGTTCTCTCTCTATGGTTTCCCCACAAGAGGGACATATCTGTTTTATCTTGTACCACTGTGCTTCTATAGGGATATTTGCTGCAAATATGTTTCTTTGATGTAGTGATCTCCCAGTGAACAATGTTCTCTTCCAATGCAACTGAGGTTGATACCTTATCTGAAACCATCTTAAAAGGTTTCCTAGAACATTGTCCAGGACATATAATCCTAGAAACAGAACCTATACCTAGATCTTCCTGACTCAGAGGCCATTGATATTTCTATCAACTTTTGTCATATTGCTCCCCTAAGCTCTTATGTGGTGATTCAGTTTTTGAAGGCAGTCTTAGCAAGAGAGTTGCATCAGAAGAGACTATTGCTCTCCAAACCATATCTTTGTTGGGTATTTTGCAGATCTTAATAAGTTCTTTGCTGTTCCAATTTTGACAAGGAAAAGAAAATTCTTGTCTGTACAGAATTTTTACTGGAGGGAAAAAATTCTCTATTTTGGACAGAAGTTAAGGTGGGCAATTTGGGAGGTGCCAGAGGAAAGGTATTCCCCTCTTTTAACTCAGAGAGAGAGGTACGAGCAGAACAATTTTATGATAGTAAAACCATGTGTTCTACTCAGGCTAACCATCTGCTTGCTGTGCACTTAAATATATCATGTGCTTCACTGATTCCCATTTGAAGGAAAACTACAGGGAGAAGAAAAAAAAACATATTCCTCTTCCAATAAAAGTTAGCTGACTAATATCTCTTGTGAGCTACTGTAAGTAAAATATTTTCTGAGAATAAACTCTTCACCCCAGGGTAAATGAATTCATTCAGGGTAGCAAAGTAACACTGAGGTTCAAAATAAAATGTAGTTATTGCCTCTGAAAAGAAATAGAATGAAAGTTGCATCTCAAAAAGTTGACCTGAGAAACATCAGGAGGGCCAAGCTATTTCTGTCCTATGTGATTAGATTGCCCTTGAGCTGAGAATTAGATTTAAAAAAAATAGTGCTATAGATATCTTTCCCTTGTAGTCATTATATTGTCTATGCTTCTGTCTTTAGTGGGCTTTTTATATATTCTTACTGGCTGTATGTGTGTGTGAATTTTAGACAGTTTTCTACATCTCTAATTCTTGTCTTTCTCCTTGTTGGAGTAATACATTTTAACAGGCAATTGGGAAATAACACTGATTTCTCCATATAGGTAGGGTAGAAAAAACTGCTTTTTAACAACAACAAAAAACTGGTAAATTTCGGGTACTTATTTGCCAAGCTATTCTAAGTTACATTTCTCCCCATTACAAAATGTAAAATACTTGATAGTTCATAGTGTCTCTTTACTAGCATAGGTGCTAAATCTGTAACAGGGCATCTCCATAATTCTCTCTCTTCCAATCTTTGAACATCATTAGGTTCAAGGCCCCTGGTGTTTGCTAAATTCAACCTAATTCATTTTTTGAGGAGGTTCCTCATTTCAATTTTTAATTTTTTGCTTTCATTTCCTTTCAGTAAGCTCCTCAGGGCCACTCTTGTCCTGCCGCTAGCAAATGGAATCTTTCAGATATTATACATTTCCCAATCAAGCATTTAGTGCCTTGCAACCACTGTCAGAAGCACTGGCCTGTCAAAGACTAAATCAGAAACGAAAGATCCTGCTGCTTCCTCCACATCAGAGAAAGAATCCCTGGGGTGAGTTTAAGA
Source organism: Sminthopsis crassicaudata (assembly GCF_048593235.1). Lineage (NCBI taxonomy): Eukaryota > Metazoa > Chordata > Mammalia > Dasyuromorphia > Dasyuridae > Sminthopsis > Sminthopsis crassicaudata. Next base: position 413,759,049 of record NC_133617.1, on the reverse strand, counting down.
CATGGTATTCACTTGTCATTTCTATCTCCTCAGTAGAATCCACTTGTGGCTCTCCTATTATACCAAGTAGTCACATCCCTTTTCTTTTGCTTTCCCTTTGGGAAAAAAGAAACACTCCACAGAAGGTCAGAATCACTGGACCCTCTTTGGGAAAGAAAACATGATGGATTCAGGAAGCAAATGAATAATCAGCATCTGTCGTGTTCTGACAGGCATGGAACAAAATGCTTTACAAGGCCAACTGTAAGTATGGTTCAATAGACTCAGAGAAGCCTTCCTGAGGCAGATGATCAACTTAATCAATCAACAAGCACTTGTTAAGTATCTTCTATATGCAAGGCAACAGAGAATGGCAGACAAAAATGCAATAATCCCTGTCCTCCAGATGTTTACATTCTACTGGAAGACAGAATTAAGATTCCAGTAGAATCTCAATTAGTATTTGGTGAAAAGGCATCTTTCTTATGGCAAGTGCAGCCCCTTTAACCAGAAATGCAGATCAGCCTTCCTCAAGATGCCTGAAGTTGCAAGAATACATTTTAAATCTTCTTTCTATACATCTACCTACCATTTGGATAAGTGAAATAGATTATTAGTTTGGAAAATCTCAACACGAGTTTCCTATAATGCATTTTCACAACATGCTCTACGTTTATTGTCCCAAAGTCTGAGGTATAACATTAAAACCCACAAAGTACACCTTTGAATACCTGACCTGACAGGGATAGCCCTTGGACTTCCATTTTAAATGAGCTAAGGATTTTCTGTATGTAAACTTCATGATTAGAAATAGAGACTGATGGCATTATTCCATAAAACTTGGATGCATTGAAAATAACACAAATGCATGTGCACATTTTAGTATATGCCTCAAATACTAATAGATTACCAACCCCATAAGTCCAAATGACAGGTTTAAAACAATGCCAAAATAATTGGTTAATTCAAATAAACAATTGGCCATTTAAATGAAAAAAAAAAAAACTAGGAAATCTATTATGTCTGAAACTGAATTAATCTCTTTCTTTCAATTCCTATTTTCAAATTTAGGCCCTTATCATGTCCTGGCTATTGATAGATCATTGAGCCTAGAATCTGGAAGAAAAGTTCAAATCTGATCTCAGATACTTACTACCTGATCTGTGTGAACCTGAGAAAAGACAGCCAACATTTGCCTCAGCATTTTTATTTGTTAAATGGGGATAGTAATAGCAGCTTTCTCCAATGGTTATGAGGATTAAATGATATAAGTTCATTATTAGCACATACGCACACATCATCATAGTTATTATTGCTATTATTATACCTCTTTTCTCTCCCATCTATCTCCTATGCCATAGCCAATTTAACCTTCTTAAAACTGGGTTAAAATAATCTGATGATGATTATCCCATACTATCCCAATAACTTCCTCCCACCTCCCCACTGGAATTAGCACTCAGGTATCCTGAAATTGCCTGGAGAGGTGTTTTCTAATGCTATGCCCCTACTCCCATTTCCAGCTCCAGCTCCCAACACACACAAATGTTTCTCCTTCTGGAATCTTTTGATATCAATTAATTATTCAGATTTAACTAGCATTGACAAAGAGGTGTTTAATAAAATGATATAGTAAAAGTATTTGGTACAAAACAGCCCCTGTCCCTTAAAGCTGGTTACACACTGTCTTACAACTATGTACAGAAAATGGATTCAAGTTTAGAAAGAAAATCTGGCCAAGGGGTTAAATCACAGCTCCTGGTAGCTGGAGGTCTGCTTCTTCCCTTCCTGAAATTTCCCTTAGGCATGGTATACCTCCTTAGCAATTATTGAAGCTGCCTTTCTCTTCAACATTTAGTCCTTTTTTATGAAGACAATTCTTCTGATTCAGGGATGCTTATTTTAAGTTCAATATATTCTGTCTCCTGAAATTCACAAGATCTTCCTCTCCTCTTTGGAGGAATAGTGGGGCAAACTGAGATTGAAACTCTTCCCAAGTAACTTCTTCTCCAAAATGAGCATGGCTGCTAGGCATTTGAACTCTTGGGTTCTGGATGGCTGGCTTTTTTCTTCCAAATCCACAAACTATGGCTGAGCTTCCTGGCCAATAACAACACACCTGTTCTAAAACATTTAAAACATCTAAAACATTGTAATGACTTTTCACATCCAATTTAATTCCTGTGATTAGTTGATTGATTCATGAGATGTATTCTTACTTGTTAACTTTTAACTGGGTTGGTATGATTTATAAAATCAACTATCCCCACCCTTAAGCAAGAATATTCAATGACTCCCTGCTTCTTGTCATGTCAATTTTAAACTTCTCAACCTAGTGTCTTGATTTTTCATAATCTGTATTTGTTGTCTTTATCTGTTTATCTCCCATAACTTATCATAAGGTCTCTACTCATTCATGACAATATTCTTGCAGAGCTTTTTCTGGTTTCACTTTAGAGTGTCCTCCTTATTTCTTGTTGCCCATATAAATATTACAAATTTTATCTTTATAATAAAACTCTCCCCAAATACACTGAATTCCTTTTCTGAATTATTCTGGTACCTTTTTATTGTCTGTGAAACACTATTTGGCACTTAATGGTATATCATATTTAGAGCTGTTATTGTGCCAGCCTTGGAGTCAAGAAGACTTTAATCAATTTCTACCTTTGACATACAAATGTCTTGGGACCAGGCAAATGCTAAGATCTCAATACCTCAGGAAAATTTATAGATTTATGTTTTAGATGAGAAGCTAATATGCATGTATGGAGGTTATTTTATCTCTGGAAGTTCCACACACCAATAAAATTATAGATCTTTCATACATTTCTATTTGTTCCCCAAGCTAATTATAATATTATAAACCAAATGGCACAATAGATAGAGATATGCATCTGGAATCAGGAAGACCTAAGTCCAAATCCAGTATCAGATTCTTACTAGAAGTGTGATCCTTGGCAAATTACTTAACCTCTATCTATCTCAATTTCTTCTACTATAAAATGTGTATATGAGCCCCTCCCTCTCAGGGCTATTTTGAGGCTATTTTGATATTTAATACCTCTACAACTTGGGTTCTTTGAAAATTAACCAAAGCAATGAGAGGTTTAGTGATTGCCCAGGGTCTCACTGGCACTGCTTATTAGAAGCAGGACTTGAATCCAAGCCTTCCTGGTTCTGAAATCACTAAACCATATTCTCAGCTATCAAACTATTTTTTCTTCAAGATGTCTCTTTATGTCTTCTGAAGAACATTCCACTGTGAATTTTAATTAAACAATGTATATTTGAAAGTGTAGATCACATTAACACATTCAATCTTTCCATTTTTAACAAGTTTCCCCAGGAAAAACTTGCTTTACCTTTTTCTTCCTAGACTCCCTGAAGTACTGAGTCCCATTTATTACAGATTTCAATCTGTAAAGCACCTAGGAGATCACCTAGACCAGACAACTCACTTTATGAGATGAGAAAATTGAGATAACAGAACAGGGAAAATGACTTACCTAAACTCTCTCGAATAGTAAATCACAGCACTGACATGACAAACTCTGACCCTTGATTTTCCTCTTTAGCATCCTTCACTACTCTTATCTACATTACACTAATTCTATATTACCATAAATATTTGAGGGATGACAGAATAACTTTATTTTGCCACTTAATATGTTGATAATGAGGTATAAATGTGACATGGAAGATCAAGGAAAGATGATAGTGATGGTAATTTCCTCAATGATTCATCATGAGAAAATGCAAATGGACATAATTATTATGATTCAAATTAGTATTAATGATTCTAATAGTATATGAGTAATGTTGAGTATGAGACAATGTTGCATAGTAGAGGACTGAATTTCAATTCAATTCAATCAGATTCAATAAATAATTTGTTTAATGCTTATTATTTATCAGGAATATGTTCTAGATGCAAGGATACACATGAATATATCCTTCTAAATTCACATAAGAACATCTCATTCTTTTTGTTCCCATTAGCCCAAAGTCATACCCAGTTCTGTCCAATAACTTTTGTAGAAAAGTATTACTTATTCATCACACCTCCACAATAGGCAGCATGGCAATAATAGAAAGAGGGTCAGTAATGTAGTTTGGATGACCTATGTTCTGGTTTTGCTTAGCTGTGTGAACAATTAACCTTACTGTACCAAAGGTTTGGTTGAGATGATAAGTTAAAGGAAATTTCCACTTTATATTAGTGGAAGGAATTTCCACCCATAATTGCCAATTTATATTGGTTAAATAAATTTTCTATAAGGTCTTCCCCTACACTGTTAAAATCACATCATATTGTCACACATTGATAAATCTCACATAAGAATATAATAATGTATTATAATCTCCCAATTGTTAATGTTTTCCCCAACTCTTTTTTTCTTATTTTGAACAAGTACTGCATTTATTTATTTGTTAATATGTTGTATCCTCCTTGTAGAATGTAAACTCCCTGAGGAGTAGAATTATCACACTTTTATATTTGAATCCCTACGAACTAGCACATCGACTGTTAAATAGTAGTCTCACTAAAAAAAAAAACAAAAAAAAAAACTGCTTATTGACTTTTCAGTACAATGACATTAAAATTCATACAAAATTCATACAAAGGTTATCTTTGGGAAGATCTGGGAGGAAGGGGTGCATTGGGAAATGTAAGTAATATAAAACCAATAATTGTCATCATCTGTGTCTTGGAGGAGAGGTGAATGGGAAGATAAAACCAAAGAGTATTACTAAAATGTATCATTTAAAGGTACTCAGACAGGTATATTCATATCATTTCTTTTTGTAAAGTGGGGTTCCTTATTTTTAAAGGTACATTTCACATTTTGTTAGAGATGGTGTGTGGAGGACAATGGGAGGGAGGTGCTTCCTCTGGTTCCCCTCTATGAGAATGTGGTGATATCAGGTCAAAACTCCCTTGAAAATCAATACTTGGCTGAGTTCTACTGAGGTGTGGAACAAGATAAGAAGCCAAATCAACATCCACTCTTGACAAACAGTATTGTGATATGGTCTGCAGATTTCAAGCTGAATTCCTGTTAGCTTGTTCTGCCACAAAGACATTTTACCTCTTCCAGGATAACAAAGTCCAGACACACATCTTGTGAGAGAACCAGGTATTATTTTGACCTTTTGAATGGCCTCTAGGGAAGAGAATTCCAGACACTTACTTCACTTAGAAAGGCTATGATAATTAGACCAGAATTTTTTGAGAGATTTTGCACAATGAATACCAATTTGTTCATTCTTTTTTTGTTTTGTTTTGTTTTGTAATTGGTTTTTTGTTTATATGCTCCTTATTTCATTGCTAAAGATGTCATTTCCTCCACTCTAGTAGACAAAACTCTGGGTGAAACCAAAATATAGTCAACAAGCTTTTCATTCAATTCCTTTAGTCAAGAAATGGTGTTCTGTGTATTTCTAAATTTATGCTCATCACACAGAAGGATTTAGATGTGTTATGATCCATTTACCCTATGAACTGAGCAAAACTCTGGCTATGTGTAAAACCATAGTCCTGACTAGAGATGGTGAACAAATTTCAGATGTGCTTGACAAATATGTACATAATTTAATGATGTTATTTTTACAAAGACAATATGATCTTGCAGTCAGATCAAGAACCTTGCCTACATAAACAAGTACAGAAAAATATAGTGGAAAATATATTATATCATTATAGATATGGGCTATACTTTGTATTTCCCTCCTGCTCAGCCCCAATCTAAATTGTATTTTATTTGAGTTTAGCCAGGAATGTGTTGCTTATTAATTCATATCACATAGCTAAATAGATATTTCCTACTACAGGATATCTCATTGTCAGATTGAGGAATCTATATAGATGGATGTTAGTCTTAAAATATAAAATATGTTTTTTTAAAAATATTTTTAAATTATCCCAAATAGTCTATAAATAATGGAAGACATTTGTTCTTATTATTTACAAAGTCTGCTTTTCCCGTGTTAGCAGTGGATTGATTCTGGGCCACCAAGTCCCTGACCCATTTTAATAGAGCATCCTTCTGCAAAACAGCCCCTCGGTGGCTCTTAGGATGAAGAATAATATCAGGAGAGAAGAGAGTGGAAATTTACCATATGCTAAAACATGTGTACAGCTGAGCTTGCCTTGGATTAAATGCCTGTCAACATGGGTATCCTCCAGTTTTAAATCTGTCATTTTATATCCATTCCAAGCTCTCAGAAATACTCTTGCTTCTCATTTCTTTTTGATAAGGTGCCTTTTTTTATTCTTGAGTTTCCTGACACTAACATTGTCCAAATTAAAAAAAGTACAGCCCCCATAATGAACTCTAGTGGTTATAGATCCAATATATTGAGTGGTTGTCATCTGTGCCTGCAGCAGGGGTACGGGGGCATTTTTAAAGCCTCTATTTCTGTGACTTCTTATTTCATTAAATGAATATTATGTTGCTGACAGCCTACTTCATAGGATGGCAATGACAGAAATAACAGATATCTGATTGTATTCTTAACTGTGTAAAGGAAAGAGCCTAGGCTGGAGTAAAATCAGATAGTGTGACTGGAGCTGAAAGACAATTTTCTTCAGAGCAGAGACTGTTTCACTTCTGTACTTGTATTCCCAGCACTTACTAAAGTGTTTTGTACATAGATAACAAAAGCTCAATTAACGCTTATTAATTGAATGGCTTTTGGATTTGCGAAAAGGTTTTCTCTGATTCCTCTTAACCTTTTGTGATGTATTGTAGAAAGATTACACTGGCTCTGGAATTAGGCCACCTGGATTCAAATCCCACTTGTTATACTTGTTCTATGTGTGACCTTAGGTAAGTCACTTAACTCTCTGTGCCTCATTTTCCTTTTCTATAATGAATGGAAGAAGTGGACTACATGGTCTTTGAGGTCCCTGTTCCATTTTGACCAGTCAATGAAAAGCTAATAGACCATAAATCTGACAAAATAGAGAGAAATTCAGCAAAATGTAAAGGAATGAGGTTGCCTCTGAGGAGGACCTGTCTTTTGATAAAGATTACCTGAGTGACTTCAAACAAGTCACTTAACCTCTCTGGGATATTAAGTTTTTGTGGTTCTATTGTCTTTATTTTATGCCATTTCATTGAAGTCTCCCTAAACCTCTTTATGTATTAATTCTAGTCATTGTTTCCCACAGCACAATGACATGATACTATTTTCATTTGTCATAATGCATTTTGCATTTATTGGCAGATACTCATCTCCTTTATTTTCTATATCGTTTCTTAAGTGCAGGCAGCCTTATCTTCAACCTAAAAGCTGACCTATGTCTATTATCCAGGTCTTAGAGAATGGAAATGAGGAGAAGGGATAGGGATATTTTGTCTTATCTTCTGTAGATGACAGAATGTAAAAACACTAAATTTGGAGTCAGAAATCCTGGATTTAAATGTCTATTCTTCCAATTGTCTGTGTGACTTTGGATAAATTATTTTGCCTCTGAGTGACTCAGTTTCCTCATTTTCAAATGAAGAAGTTTGCTTAGATGAACCATTAAGTCCCTTCTCCCTCTAAATCCATGTTCTTCCATTGGCAACCAAGAATAATAGAGAGCAAAGGATAGAAGGATGAAAATACACAGTGCCCTATATAAAGTAGTCACTTAATTATACTATAATGGTCCTGTGATTTCATTGAGATGAATATTCTCTTCACTGCAGCAGATTACAATTTATTCATTCCTGCCCAACCTGTGTGGCCCATCTTACATTTTTCTGAAGGGAGGGGGAAAAACTCAATATGCTTTTTAAACTTAAATGGCAATTTTCAGCTGGCAAGTACAATTAGATATCTCAGTATATATATATAGCTTGGATTTGGATTTAGGAAGATGTAAGTCATCATTCTATCACAGACACTTCCTATCTGTGTGACACAGGACAAGTAACTTAATCTTTCTCAGCCTCAGTTTCCTCATCCATAGAAATTAAAATAATAGTACCAACCTCAAGTGATTGTTATTAGCTCAAATGAGATAATATATGTAACTTTGCAAATCTTAAAATGCTATATAAATGACAGGCTATTGTTATTACCATAACAATAATATAATAATAATTTTATTACTCTTTTTTTCCCTCTAGATCTATCATTTAGTCAGTGTAAGGAGCTCTATAAGGAATACTTCCACGAATATATATGGGTAACTATTCATCACAGCTGTCTAAAGGACCAACAATTTAGATGACTTTTGCAGGATCATACAGGCAATGCATAAGTTTCAAGTCCTGACCCTTTGTCTTGATGGGGGTAACCTTGATTTCTCAGAGTTCCCCATGGCCTCTTCCCCAAAGTCAGAGGACAGTTTCAGGGTTCCCCCCATCAGTCTGGTTCACTATCTGCTATATCAGGCCTTCTATCTTAAATTAGTGACTTTCATCTCAGGCCACAGCAATGAGACTACAGATCACTGAGGCATTTAAGTATATATATTATTTTGTAAGTTTACTGGTTCATAATACAATATAAAACATTTATACTTTCCTCTTGTTTAGAAGCTCAGAAAATACAGGAAAAAAAATCAAAACAGCATACTCCTCTCTTCAAATCCTAGAAGTCTGGCTGGCAAGTATCTTTCAGCAATTTAAGCCTGGGGTGAAGAAATCTTAATGTTTTTATGTACACATGCATATGGGAATGAAGATCTATATGCATATATATGAACATCAGTGCATATGTACGCATTTAATTATATACATGCACACATTCTGGACTTATTTTGAAAGGTTTATGGGAAATGATATATTGTAGATAAATTGAGTATCCTTATGTTGATATCAGTTCAATTCGTGTACATATGTTGAAGCATATGGCAGAACTTCAGTGCCCATCTCGCTGTCTTACACCTCAACTTCACAGTCACTAGAGAGAAGCCTCTTGAGACAAGTCTACATTAAAGTAGGTCAGAGAGTGGGTGAATGAGTTCCATTGAAGGGTATCATGATGAGAGGAAAAGCAAAGTCAAAAACAAGCTCGATCTTTTTTCCTCCATTGTAATAAACTGCTTTAATGTGAAAGAGTTAAGCTAAGATGCTTGCCCTGGCATTATTTTCCATTTGCTTTCCCTTTCTCTTCTGATTTTTGGTAGCTTACTCCCAAGGACTAACTTGGATTTAAATGTCCTCATCAATTTCTTCTGGGTCCAGCTGTGTCTTTCCTTCCTTTCTTGTAGTGTGATTAAGACTTACAAAGGGGAGCTATAGTCCTGTTTCAGATGTGGATTTTACATTCTCTTTCTGATCCATTCTGTTTTGATGCTTGACTTTTTTTGTTGTTTTTTTGTTTTTGTTTTTGTTTTTTTTTTAATTAATAAGTGTTATCTGTGTAGAATTTTTCTGACCAAAAAAAGAAATCAGATTATGGAAATCGTTTTGGCATCCTGGGTAATAAGGGAAGAGGTATTTTAAAACAGGGTTACTGTCGTTGGGTGAAAACCAATAGTAACAGAGCTGTTAACATTTCCTGGATAAGGAAGGACTTCAAGGATTAATCTACTGACATCTTAATGCAGTAATGTAATTTTTTGATAATAATATAATAATGTAATGTAATATGATGTAATTTTTTAAACTATGCCTATCACTTCATTGTTACAAGGAATAATTATGAGGAAATTTCCCCTGCTAAACCAGATTAGGACCTGTTCTGCAACTCACAGGCTTATCAAAAGTTCTTTCGGCAAAAGGTTCTTAAACTGTGGATTATGACCCCATAGGGGGTCACATAATTGAATGTAGAGTTTTGAAAATTATGATTTACTATCTGTAAATACTTAATTTATATGTCTATTTTATATAACCTATATATTAGGGGTTGCGAGTGGAAAAAGTTTAAGAAGCCCTGCTCCAGGTCTCTGAAAGGCTGAGGCACATTCCTAGGATCACACAACCAATAAAAGCCAAGAGACAGTATTTGAACTGAGGTCTTTCTGATAATAAACCATCTCTCTGTCCACTACATTATATTGTTGTTTCTTCATATATTTAAAATTTAAAAAGTAAATGGTCATTTATTTCAGGTTTCCAGTGCTGGGGAATAAAACTACCTGATGACTAATGGATGAGATAAAGACAAAGATATTTAGTTAAGATGGTGTGTCAGAATTGAGAAGCAATGTAGCACAAGGAAAAAAAAAAGATTGATCTTAGAGTCAGGAAATGCTGAGTACAAGTTTTGCTTCTGATAAATCCTAGTTTCAAAGACAAGGGCAAACCCCTTAACTTCAGTGTACTATAGATGAGAAATAGAAGAGTTGGGTTATGACTTTAAAACTAACTCCCATTCACCTCATGCACTATCTCTTCTTGGCACAGTCCAGAATGTAGCTAAACATCAATTGGCCTGAAAGAAGTGAGAGGGCTTGATACAGATCAACATGAAGCAGCAATGGATAGAAGAAAACCACTGACTGGTATTGGACTTGCTAGTAGTTGTTCTACTGAGTTCTGTTAAGTGTTCTGTTCGACCTTTACCAGCCCTTCCAGGGATGATGAAATTTGTGAACCAATCAATCCAGGAGTGCTGATTAAGTATTTACTCTGTGTCAAATTCTGTGTTCAGCACTGGAGATAGAAAGAAAGGCAAAAATAGTTCTTGCCCTCCAAGAGCTTACATTCCAATGGAAGACATGATATATAAATCAAGTGGCAAATGCAAGATATAAACAAAGCTGATGGAAAGCATTTCCTGCAGAATCAATAGTTATAAGGATAGTATGCTATTCTCACAATAGTCAAGTTATCAACTTGTGCTTTGAGGTGGAGGTGGACATGACCATGTCAAGTTGGATGCCCACTCATAGTATCTCTGAGCAATTCTGTTTCTTTTTGTTTAAACCACTTACTTGACATTTAACTGTGAACTACCTTGTATTGCTACTTCAGTATTCATGCCAAATTAAATGCTTTGTCTCTAAAGAAAACTGTAACATGCTTTTCTTATCCTTTTTATTATCTTACACATAGCAATAAATCTATCAATCAACAGGAATTTATTGAGTGTCTATTATTGTATGTTAGACACTGGAAGAAATGGAAATTCTTCAATCTACAAAGCACAGTGCTAAGTGTGGCGAATGCAAATTTAAAAAAAACAAAAACTCTTCCCTCAAGGACCTTATATTTTCAGAGGGGAAGGCAATACACAGAGTAGAATACTGGCCAGTGAAATCACAGAAATAATGAGTTTAGTCTTAGGATAATTGATAAGTACTTTTGAGGAATAGTAGCCTTAATTAGATTATTGCTTCCTGAACATGATGTGGAAAGCAGCTTTTAGGGGATGGGGATAGCATCAGGGATGCATACCAGCAGCCACATGGCATGAAGATGGCTTGAAAATAGCAAAATGGTGATTCTGGGTTGGGACACAAAGATGAAATTAACCATTGTCATCAAGAAGCTTATGTTCAATGTAAATAGCAGTACATATATGATATATTACATTCTATTTTAAATGTATATATATTACATGTATGCAGGTATATATTAAATACGGGGGGAAACATTAATTTCTATAAATGCAAAATAGATATAAAATTATTGAAAAGGTGGGAGTAAGGTGGCAGGATATACTAGTAGCTAGGATTATTAGGCACTATTTAAATTTTAACTATTTCTATAATGCTTCTATCAACTATTTCTGATACTCTTTATTCATTGTAGTCCTGTCTGACTCATGACCTTCTTTGGGGTTTGCTTGGCAAAAATACTGGAGTGGCTTGCCATTTTTTTCGAGCTCTTTTTACAGAAAAAGAAACTTAGATAAACAGGGTTAAGTGACTTGCCCAGGAAATACCTGAGCCTATATTGAAATTCAGATCTTCTTGACTCCAGGGCCCTTAAAACAGAGATCCCACATTAAACTGGTAAGAGAAGCAAATGTTCCTGGGCTACAAGTGATCACATTCTCTCTCAAACACCCATTTATGCCAAGTCACTCTTGAGGAGATTTCATTTTTTTTAAGTTTAACTAAGAAACGGGTCTTTGACAAAATGGGTCAGTGGGGTAATTGCAGAGAAAAATCAATTATTAAATTATATGGCATAATTTAAATTTTATCAAATAATTGTCTAAAGCAGGATTCAGGGATTATGAATGGATTATTAGTGGGTCTGTGAATTATTTGGATGGAAAAAAAAACAATCTTTATTTTCTAACTTCAAATCTAAATTTAGCACTACCTTCAATTATTTAAAATATACCTCTAAAAAGAGTCCTTAGGCTTTACCAAAGGGTTCTAAAAGTTAAGAATTCCTGAACTAAATGATAAGATTATTGATAAGTGAGATACCTGTATCTACAATAATTCATTATTATTGACCATAGGAGGTAGATACTTCTTTTTTATTTTATTATTTTTTTAATTTTATAATTATAAATTTTTTGACAGTATATATGCATGAGTAATTTTTTTTTATAACATTATCCCTTGTATTCATTTTTCCAAATTTTCCCCTCCGTCCCTTTACTCCCTCCCCTAGATGACAGGCAATCCCATACATTTTACATGTATTACAGTATAACCTAGATACAATATGTGTGTAAATCCAATTTTCTTGTTGCAAGTTAAGTATTAGATTCCGAAGGTATAAGTAACCTGGGTAGATAGATGATAGTGCTAACAATTTACATTCACTTCCCAGTGTTCCTTCTCTGGGTGTAGCTGTTTCTGTCCATCATTGATCAACTGGAAGTGAGTTGGATCTTCTTTATGTTGAAAACATCCACTTCTATCAGAATACATCTTCATACAGTATTGTTGTTGAAGTGTATAGTGATCTTCTGGTTCTGCTCCTTTCACTCAGCATCAGTTGATGTAAGTCTCTCCAAGCCTCTCTGTATTCGTCCTGCTGGTCATTTCTTACAGAGCAATAATATTCCATAACCTTCATATACCATAATTTACCCAACCATTCTCCAATTGATGGACATCCATTCATTTTCCAGTTTCTAGCCACTACGAAAAAGAGCTGCCACAAACATTTTGGCACATACAAGCCCATTTCCCCTGTTTAGTATTTCTTTGGGATATAAGCCCAATAGCAGCAATGCTGGATCAAAGGGTATGCACAGTTTGATAACTTTTTGGGCATAGTTCAAAATTGCTCTCCAGAATGGTTGGATACTTTCACAACTCCACCAACAATGCATCAGTGTCCCAGTTTTCCCACATCCCTTCCAAAATTCATCATTATTTGTTCCTGTCATCTTAGCCAATCTGACAGGTGTGTAGTGGTATCTCAGAGCTGTTTTAATTTGCATTTCTCTGATCAGTAGTGATTTGGAACACTTTCATATGAGTTGATATAATTTCAATTTCATCATCTGAGAATTGTCTGTTCATATTTTTTGACCATTTATCAACTGGAGAATGGCTTGATTTCTTATAAATTAAAGTCAATTCTCTGTATATTTTGGAGATGAGGCGTTTATTAGAACCTTTAACTGTAAAAATGTTTTCCCAATTTGTTACTTCCCTTCTAATCTTGTTTGCATTAGTTTTGTTTGTGCAGAAATTTTTTAATTTGGTATAATCAAAATTTTCTATTTTGTGATCATTAATGGTCTCTAGTTCTCCCTTGGACACAAACTCCTTCCTCCTCCACAAGTCTGAGAGGTAAACTATCCCATGTTCTTACAATTTATTTATGATTTCGTTCTTCATGCCTAAATCTTGGACCCATTTTGATATTATCTTAGTATGTGGTTAAATGTGGATCCATGCCAAGTTTCTGCCATACTAATTTCCAGTTTTCCCAACAGTTATTTTCAAATAATGAATTCTTATCACAAAATTTGGGATCTTTGGGTTTGTCAAACACTAGATTGCTATTTTTATTCACTATCTTGCCCTGTGAACCTAACCTATGCCACTGATGAACTAGTCTATTTCTTAGCCAATACCAAATGGTTTTGGTGACTGTTGCTTTATAATATAGTTCTAGATCAGGTACAGCTAGACCACCTTCATTTAATTTTTTTTCATTACTTCCCTTGAAATTCTCGACCTTTTGTTGTTCCATAAGAATTCTGTTGTTATTTTTTCTAGGTCATTGAAATAGTTTCTTGGGAGTCTGATTGGTGTAGCACTAAATAAATAGATTAGTTTAGGGAGTGTTGTCATCTTAATTATATTGGCTCGGCCTATCCAAGAGTACTGAATGTATTTCCAATTATTTAAATCTGACTTTATTTTTGTGGCAAGTGTTTCATAATTTTGCTCATATAATTCCTGACTTTCCTTTGGTAGATATATTCCCAAATATTTTATACTATCGACTGTTATTTTGAATGGAATTTCTCTTTGTATCTCTTGCTGTTGGATTGTGTTGGTAATGTATAAAAATGCTGAGAATTTATGTGGATTTATTTTGTATCCTGCAACTTTCCTAAAATTCTGAATTATTTCTAATAGCTTTTTAGCAGAGTCTTTATGGTTCTCTAAGTATACCATCATGCAAAGAGTGATAATTTGATTTCCTCTTTTCCTACTCTAATTCCTTGAATCTCTTTCTTTGCTCTTATTGCCGAGGCTAGAGTTTCTAGTACTATATTGAATAGTGATGGTGATAGTGGACAACCTTGTTTCACTCCTGATCTTACAGGGAAAGGTTCTAGTTTATCACCATTACATATGATGTTTACTGAAGGTTTTAAATATATGCTCGTTATTATTTTAAGGAATAGTCCATTTATTCCTATACTCTCAAGCATTTTTAATAGGAATGGATGTTGGATTTTATCAAATGCTTTTTCTGCATCTATTGAGATGATCATATGTTTTTTATTAATTTGATAATTAATATGGTTAATTATACTAATAGTTTTCCTAATATTAAACCAGCCCTGCATTCCTGGTATAAATCCCACTTGCTCATAGTGTATTATCCTGGGGATGATTTTCTGAAGTCTTTTTGCTAATATCTTATTTAAGATTTTAGCATCAATATTCATTAAGGAAATTGGTCTCTAGTTTTCTTTCTCAGTTTTTGATCTACCTGATTTAGGTATCAGTACCATATCTGTGTCATAAAAGGAATTTGGTAGGACTCCTTCAATCCCTATTTTTTCAAATAGTTTATATAGCATTGGAGTTAATTGTTCTTTAAATGTTTGGTAGAATTCACATGTAAATCCATCTGGTCCTGGGGATTTTTTCTTAGGGAGTTAGTTAATAGCTTGTTCTATTTCTTTTTATGAGATGGGACTATTTTTACTACTTCTTCCTCTGTTAATCTGGGCAATCTATATTTTTGAAGGTATTCTTCCATTTCATTTAAGTTATGGAATTGATTGGCATAAAGTTGAGCAAAGTAGCTCTTAACTATTGTTCTAATTTCCTCTTCATTAGTGGTGAGTTCACCCTTTTCATTTTCAAGACTAACAATTTGCTTTTTCTCTTTCCTTTTTTTAATCAGGTTTACTAAGTGTTTGTCTATTTTGTTGGTTTTTTTCATAGAACCAACTCTTAGTTTTATTAATTAATTCAATAGTTTTTTTTTACTTTCAATTTTATTAATCTCACCTTTTATTTTTTGAATTTCAAATTTTGTGTTTGTCTGGGGGTTTTTAATTTGTTCCTTTTCTAGCAATTTTAGTTGTAAGCCCAATTTGTTGGCCCTCTCTTTCTCTATTTTATGCAAGTAGGCCTGTAGAGATATAAAACTTCCCCTTATTACTGCTTTGGCTGTATCCCACACATTTTGGTATGATGTCTCATTATTGTCATTTTCTTGGGTGAAGTTATTAATTATGTCTATGATTTGCTGTTTTACCCAATCATTCTTTAGTATAAGATTATTTAGTTTCCAGTTATTTTTTGGTCTATTTTCCCCTGGCTTTTTATTAAATGTAATTTTGATTGCATTATGGTCTGAAAAGGATGCATTTACTATTTCTGCCTTACTGCATTTGATTTTGAAGTTTTTATGGCCTAGTATATGATCAATTTTTGTATAGGTTCCATGAACTGCTGAGAAGAAAGTATACTCCTTTCTGTCTCCATTTAGTTTTCGCTAAAGATCTATCATATCAAACTTTTCTAGTATTCTATTTACCTCTTTGACTTCTTTCTTGTTTATTTTGTGGTTTGATTTATCTAATTCTGAGAGTGCAAGGTTGAGATCTCCCACTATTATAGCTTTGCTGTCTATTTCTTCTTGCAGCTCTCTTAATTTCTCTTTTAAGAATTTAGATGCTGCACCACTTGGTGCATATATGTTTAATACTGATACTGCTTCATTATTGATGCTACCCTTTAGCAGGATATAATGTCCTTCCTTATCTTTTTTAATTAGATCAATTTTTGTTTTTGCTTGATCTGAGATGAGGATGGCTACCCCTGCTTTTTTGGCTTCACCTGAAGCATAGTAGATTCTGCTCCACCCTTTTACTTTTAGTTTGAATGTATCACCCTGTTTCAGATGTGTTTCCTGTAAACAACATATAGTAGGATTCTGTCTTTTAATCCAGTCTGCTAACTGCTTCCTCTTTATGGGGGAGTTTACCCCATTCACATTTATGGTTAGAATGACTAATTCTATATTGCTTGCCATCCTGTTAACCCCTGCTTGTGCTTTGCTCCTTTCCTTCCCTCTTACCCCCCTACCCAGTATTAAACTTGTGAACACCACTTGCTTTTCACAGCCCTCCCTTTTTAGTATCCCTCCCCCACCTTAAAATTCCTCCCCTTATTTTACCCCTATTCCTCAGAATTTCTGTATTCCCTTCTCCTTAGCTTACTCCTTCCCTCTCACTTTTCAATGAAGTGGAACAAGTTTCACCATAAATCGAATATGTCTATTGATACACACTATGTTCATCTCCCTCCTTTCTTTCTCTCAGATATAATAGGTTACCTTTGCCTCTTCATGAGATGTAGTACCACCACTTTACCCTTTTTTATGATATAATTTCCTTTCCACCTCTCGTTTCTAGGATAAATTATACATATGTTCTTTACATATTTTTATGGCAGAAGTATAGTTCTCAAGATTTCTTTTTACCTTTTTAGAAATCTCTTGAGTTCTGTATTTGAAGATCAAACATTTTATGTAGGTCTGGTTTTTTCATCAGGAATAGATGGAATTCATTTATTTTGTTAAATGTCCATCTTCTTCCCTGGAAAATGATGCTCATTTTTGCTGGGTAAATTGTTCTTGGCTGCATACCAAGTTCCTTAGCCTTTTGGAATATCATGTTCCAGGCCCTTCATTCTTTTAATGTAGACACTGTTAGATCCTGGGTTATCCTTATTGTGGATCCTCCATATCTGAATTGGTTTTTTCTAGCAGCTTCCAATATATTTTCCTTTGTCTGATGGTTCTTGAACTTGGCCACTATATTTCTTGGCATTTTGATTTTAGGGTCCCTTTCAGTAGGTGTTTTTTCTTCTATGCAATTTTTTTCCATTTTATCCATTTTATTTTTTAGAGAGCTGATTTCTTTATCCATCTCACTAATCCTGTTTTCCTTGGAGTTGTTTACCTTTTCCAGCTCACGAATCCTGTTTTCCTTATAATTGTTTGCCTTTTCTAATTCACTAATTTTATTTCTCAATGATTTGATCTCTTTTTCCACTCTGGATGACTTCTCCAGGCTCTCTTTCCAAGCTTCCCTTTCCTTTTCCCATTTCTCTTCTAGCTCTCTTGTGAGAGCCTTTTTGATTTCCTCTATGAGATTCTTTTGTATTGAGGAGCAGATCATATTCCCCCTTAGGGGATTCCTCTGGGGACAGTCTGTTTTTAGTCTCCTCAGTATTTGAAGACTGCTCTTTCTCCATACAGAAGCTGTCAATGGTTAGAGCCCTTTTGAATTTTTTGTTCATTTTGTCAAGAGTGGAAATTGACAAGGGAAAAAATTGGTCTCTTTTGGGGGGGATAGGGATGGATGGTGTTAATGGGCTTCCTCTACCAACTTGGGGTAGGGCAGCAGAGAGCCACTAACAGGACAGAGATGGCTGCACTGCATCTGTGCTCTGAGGCTCTGAGAACTTGGAGTCACTTCAGGTGGGAGTTGGGAATGGCCCGGTTCGGATTGATGCTAGCTTTCTGGGGTTTTAATCTTCACCTCTGGTGTTTACACCCTCTCTGCTGCTCCTGGCTTGCTGCCAAGACGGAATATCCACACTAGGGTAAAAATATTTTCTCAGAAATGGCAGAGATCGTACCCCTCCTCCCTCTGGTCTGAACTGTGTGAGTGGTCTGTCTTGCTCTGGCTTGCCTGCCCTCAATCTGCGCCCAGTCTGTTCAACCCTCCCTTGAGCAAACACAGACCTTCTCTGGTGAATTTCAAGGATATCGTCTGTTGGTGATTATTTGTGGGTTTCTTTTCTGGTCAAGCATTAACTCTGAAGCTTGTCATGAAGTAAGTCTTGAGAGAAAACATGGAGCTCAAGCAGCTGTCTGCCTCCATGCCACCATCTTGGCCAGAAGTCTGTAAGAGCTTATGTTTTAAAGAGGAATGCTAAGGAGAGGAGGGCACAATGGATTGCATTGCAAGTTATGGGGATAATCAATGTAAAAGTAATGTTCAATGGGGCTGGAAAGTTAGGTTGGGGTCAGATTATATAGAAATTTTTTTTTAATTTTATTTTTAAGGCAATAGAAAATCACTCTCTCTAGAAAACCAGCATGGTCAGAGCTGAAACAGTTATATAGGATGAATTTGAGTCTAGAGATATAGGATACAGATATAGGAAAGAAATTAGAAAGCTGTTGTAAAAATCTATGTTATACTCTACCATAAGATTTCTAGTAAGTTATGTAAGGATGAACAAAGATAATAGTTGAGTGACTGCAGAAAATGCAGTCAAATTAAAATGATATAAATGGCAGAGTCAGCAAGATAAGGCAAATGATTGGATATGTGAAATTCACCAAAACCCTGTTTCAACTGTGATAATTTCTAAAATGAAAATCTTATAAAACTATGTCATTAATGAATTAAAAAGCATTTATTATTTACTACATGTCATGCACCATGTTAATATGGAGATATAAAACATGATACAGGAAGTTCTAAGAAATAAGTAAAAGTTGAAAATAAAGACAAATATGTAATGTGACATGTGAAGGGAATTTGTCAGCAGGTAATGAATGGAATTAGGATCTAAATAGTCAAATAGTAGGCATAAGGGAAATCTAACAGTAAGAATCAGTTAAGTGTCTCGGAAAGTAGCAATAAGAATATATCCTTAGGTAATTGTTTCCACAATTGAGGAGATATGACAGTTGAATATTAGGGGCAGGAAGACAGTATCTATTGCCAGTAGCCCTGAAAAAGGTACAAGCTTCTTTCCCATTACAATTTTCTTTAGACAACAGAACAAAGCAAGAAAGGTGTAAATCCCTGAATTAATGCTTGACATGGCTTATCCATTATTTGTTGCAAATATAGAGTTGATTATTGTGGAAAGCAGGTAAGTGAGTTGTCTTGATATTGCAGCAATGTAATTGCTCCTGGCCATCTTTCCCTGTGCCTCTGTGGTCTTCTCTTTGCTCCTAAGATGATAAAGATTATTCTTATATCATGGTATATAAAAGGAATATTGGAATAATGAGGATCAAGGAAAAAGACTGGGTTTTAGGGGAAAACCTTAGGACTTATAGAAGACCTTAGGAAACTATTTTGAACCAGTTCCTAGCCTGAGGTTTATGAACTATTACTTTTTTTTTGATAATCATATTTAAATTTAGTTGGTTTCCTAAGTATTATGTTATATGTATTTAAAAACATTATAGCAAGAAGACTGCCAAAGTGGACTCTAATTAAAAATTATTAAAAACCTTTTTTCTAAAACAGGCTGAGGCTACAGTTCTAGTTCTAGAGGAAAAGGGTAGAGAATGAGTTCAAGAAAGTATTTAAGAATAGAAGTACAAATCAGAAAGTGCTTAGTGGAACAGGGGGTAAAATAGGCATGCAATTACAAAAGATAGGTAATAAATCCAATTAGTAGGAATGGATATAAAGAAAGAGCAGCCCAGTCCAAAACTGCTGACACTGGAGGCAAGATTAATCCTTATATCTGAAAACATGCTATGTCTATATATAAATGTCTTTAACTGTGGAAGACTAAAGAAGGGGTTCTCAAACTACGGTTCTTGGGCCAGATGCAGCCCGCTGAGGACGTTTATGCTGCCCCGCCAGGTAATGGCAAATGGGCTGAGGGGCGGAGACAGAGTGTGAGCTTTTGTTTTTACTTTAGTCTGGCCCTCCCACAGTCTGAGGGAAAGTGAACCGGCCCCCTATTTAAAAAGTTTGAGGACCACTGATTAAAAGAATGTAGAAGTGGGAAGTCAGACTATTTGTTAAAATAGAGTATGTTGATGATTGTGACAATAATGAAAATGAAAATGGAAATTATAAGAATGATTTTAAAAGAGGAAAACATTATTGACAACTTAAAGCTTATGGTTTGATCAATCCTAATATCTTTGTGACCTTGTACATTTTACTATCTTACAATATCATTTACATTCTCACACACACCACACACACACACACACACACACACACACACACATTGCACAAAGAATTGCATGAATAGTTTTCCTCACTTCTCTGAGTACTCAATTTTATTCAAGACTATTATGCCTTTTCCAACAGAAGCAGCACTACAAGTTGTCTTAGCTTTTAGCTATCTCTTCTTCCTCAAGTTATTATGACAATTTCATCTTCATTATTACTATTATTATACTTCATTACATTGTATCATTCTAAAGAATGTGAGCTCCTTAAGAATAAGGAATGTTCCTTGTTTTTGCTTTATTATTATTATTATTATTATTATCTGTACCTTGTCTTTAATAAAGGCTTAACAAATTGGGTTGGATCACTTAGGTAGGTAAATTTTATATATATATATTTAGAAATATTGTATGCACACTGATGCATTACACGTGTGTGTATATGTAGAAAAGGAGACATGGATAGAGAGAGAGAAACTTTTCTGAAACAGGACAAAGAATGTATCACCATTTTAGAAATATTGTTTCTAGGGGTAAAATCTATATACATGTATATAAGGAATACATACATATATTAATATATGTGCATTGCATGATAGTGTGTATGCATATTACATGTGTGTTCAGCATGCCGTGCATTGCATGGATGTATATTATGTATCATTGTCTGAATGTAATGCTATCCCACTTTATGTGTAATGGTCATATATCACATACTATTGTTATTAAACGTGTATTTAAAATTTGTCATATTCCTATACATGCATATAAAACATGTATGATTCTCTTTTTCCTCAATCAATAAGCCTTTATTAAATATCTATGTGCTAAGAACCATACTAATCACCGAAAATATACAAAGAAAGACAAAATACAGTCCTTGTTCTCAAAGAGCTCACAGTCTTCTGGGGAAAAACCACATGTAAATAACTATGTACAAAAAAACCTACTATCTGTGTAAATTCAGGATAATTCACAGAGGGAAAGCACTAGGACATCAAGGCAGCACACTGAGAAACACACACAATTATAAACATATAAAGATAAAGGAATCAAATATCTGAGTTAGGCTTTTTCAATGGAGTATCTTGAAAATGACAAAAATAAATTTAAAACTTAATTCCTCCACATCTAAATATGGAAAATACATTTACTGTCTAGGCTGATCATAAACTACCTAAAAACACATTCCCTGCTCTTGAAAACTGTTGAGATAACTTCTAGAGAACTTCTGGGTTTCTGAAATGTCTCCAATCTAATACATATCTTGAAAATGCCATTGTTAGTGCCAGAGAGTCCAGTCTCACACCACTGTGATCTGTAAAATTTTAAACTCCCATTGAGTTCATGCAAATTTTAGGCCTATAATATTTCAAGTGGATTGTGGGTTTCCATTGTCAGAAGATTGAAATCTGTCTCAATGGTGGCAAGCTATGTGTGGGTTGGGGGGAGGGACATATTAACAGATCTAATTCAGGATCAGTGCATTTTAAAATGTGTTGTGAATGGATGTAATACACACCAATAATTGAAGTGCAGAAAAACTGTGTTTCCCTGGGCCAGACTTCTGAGTACAGAATGCTGCTTATCTTCATTCTTGTCATACACTCCCCCTCCTTCCTTCTCTTCCACCCCTCAGGTTCCTTTGTGACAGGTGCATTTCCTTTTACAGCACATTTTTTATCCACATTGTAAGTTCCTCTCCCTCTTTTATTTAGGATTTTTCACACATCCCTCACATCTTCTTTACAGTCTCTAGTCAATAAGTGCTAAGACCTAAATACTCCTTTGCACTTCATGGCTATTCCCTTATCACATACATTTTCTGTTGCCTCAAGGCAGATCTGAACAATTTTTTGTTATTGAAATCATGATTTTTTTTTCCCTCCCAAGCAGATGGAGGATGTGTAAATGTGTCTAAAGCTTGAGAATAGCATTAACTCCACTTTTCACAAAGCCCAGGGAGACTGTCTCCTGCACCTTTTAAAACCAAGTGGGAAGGGAAAAGCACCCACAAAAGACCAAAATCTAAGCAAAGCAATTTAAGCACATTATCAGAACTATGCTGCAGCTTGGACCACCCCTTTGGCTATGTTATATCAGGCTTCTGCTTTTTTGCAAGACAGTGTCATCCTCAAATTACCTAATCCTAACTTTATATTATTCTATTATTTATTCATTACAAGGCTTGATTTTTCAGATCATTTTGTTCAAAACTGTTGAAAAACATACTTTACAATTATTCTTTAAATGTCATATTACAAAAGTTTATTTCTCAGTTACTTGTTTGGAATTTAAATGGTATTTCTACAGTGAAAGAATATTATGAATGGTGGTTAGGTTCCCAGACATGTCCCAGAAGCCTTACTTAAAATCTAGAATCACAAAATCACAAAGTTGAAAATGACTTAAGTCCATCTAGTTCAATCATCCTCCTATCCCCATAAAATCCCTGTTATAAGATACCATGTTTTGCTCCAAGAACTAAGGAGGAAAAACTTACTATTTCCCTAAGCAGGCCATTCAAGTTTTGGATTACTATAATTAATAGATACAATTTCCCAATACTGACACTAAATTTTCCTCTTTATAACTTTGACCCATCATTCCTGGTTCTGTCTTCTGGAGCAAAATACACCCAAAACTCCTTCCATTCCTGCATGACAGCCTAAAAGCTGTGCTAGAAGTAGCAAAAGGAAGTGATTTTATTCTGCTTTAATTGAACGTCATAAGTCATACATTCAAGATCCTTCATGTCATTCGCCAGGGCTTCCTGGCTAATGATGGTCAAGTAAGGATGTAAGTAGGATGTCAAGAGAATGTTAGGCTATGATTTTTAATCCAAACTCAGACATTTACTGGTTTTGTGACCGTAAGAACACCATCACCTAATTCAAGATTCACTTTCCTCATCTGTAAAATGGAAATAATCACAATCTTCCAAAAAAGTGTTGTCTCATTCCCCAGGTAGTCCAGTCCTTACTCCAATGGGCTTGGAAGGGATGGATTGGAAGAGATGAATTGGAAGGAATGGCAGACCTACAATAGGCCTGGTTGGTGGTGAGGAGCAGTCCCATTTTCCATGCACTGTAGGATTACTGAAAGGATCAAATGAGACAATACACTTAAAATGCTTTGCAAACATTAAAATACTTTATAAATGCTGGCAATTATTCTGGTTGCATTCCTCTGGACACTGCAACTTATCAGTGACTTTTCTAAAATGTTGTTTCCAGAACTGAATGTAATATTCTAGATAATTATGAATAGGGTAGAATAAAGGAATAGTAATAATTAGAAATTTTAGCACCTACCATGTGCCAAGTATTGTCTTAGGTATTTTTCAAATATCTCATTTTATCTCACAACAATCCTGGGACATAGATGCTATTATTATCCCCCATTTTAGAGTTGAGAAAATTGAGGCAAATAGAGATTAAGTAACTTTCTGAGGGTCACATAACTACCACACAACTAATAAGTTTCTGAAATTAAATATAAATTCAGATATCTTCTTGACTTGTGGCTCAGTACTCTATCCAATGTTTCCGAGCTGCCTCTATGAAATTAGAGAGGGACTTTAACCTCCCTATTCCTTGAGGCTTTTCTTGTCTAAACACATATAACTCCAGAATACATTAACTTTTTTTTGTCTAATATCACATAATTGACTAGCATTGAGATTGCAACCCACTAAAATCTTAAGAACTCGTTGAAATAAACTCTTGTCCAGACATATTCATCTAATTGTTATTTGTAAAATTTGTTCCCTGAATTTAAGTGGAAGATTTAATATTGGTCTCCATTAATTTTTATTAAATTCAGTTCATTCATTCAAACATTTATACAAACACTATGTAACAATATAATGGAACTCAACCACCAGAATCATTACTGGGAATCTTTGCACTTGAAGAAAAGTCAGTAGCATAGTGTGTAGGACCAACATCTAACAAAGTTTCTTCCTCTCTTTGCAATATGATTTAGGAAAAAGTAATAAGCCCAGGATAGATTTGATTACTCAGGGTAGGGGAAAGATTCAAACTGTGCCTCTTTAAACATAGCTTTCTGGTAATCTCACTCTATTGAGTAATTTCCTACTAATTATGGGCATAAAAGTGGACAGGATCTCTTCAACTCAGAGAATTTCTAAAGATCACTTAAGTCACTATGCCCTGCTTTGCTGACCATGTGGAGGGAGTCAGTAATGAGTATAAAAGCTATGTAATTGTATTCTAAATATATATACTTGTTAATTGTTTTGTAACATATTAGTGCCTCATTTTATTCCAACACTGAAGCTGAACTAAGACAATATTGGTATAAAATCTGCTCCTGGCAAGAGGGTTAGAAATTTGGGGACATGCCATTAACAATTCAAAAGGTCATGGTTATAATTTTCCAAGAAGAAATTTCAGCCCTTACTCCAAAAGGGGTTAGAAAGGATGGTAGATCTTATGTGAGGATTTCTAAAACAGGCCTTGTTGGGGGGGAAGGGGGTAACAGGGTAGCTCCATTCTTTATGAAATATTTGTGGCTTTATATTATTTTTATAAGGAAATATATTCTGGGTATCTATTTGGATTGCCAGGAATTCATCTTCCCTCACATGAACAGAAGGAAGAGGAGTATTTTCTCATTCTCACAACCAGGGTTATTCTGATGAATTTTTTGAGTCATCAAGGATATCCAATAGAAGTCATGAATTATGATTTCATTTTGGGTAGGGATAAAAAGACATAGCAGGGCCCAATGGTATTGCTAACCTACCATCTAATAGCTTCAAATTTGGATTATTCATAGAATTCTATATTTTAATAATATTTTATTTTTCCGAATTTAATGTAAAGAAAAAATTAATATTCATTTTTTAAAAATTTTGAGTTCTGAGTTCTCTCCCTCCTTCCTCTTCTCTGTAAAATAGTAAATAAGTTTTATGGTTATACATGTGTAATCATACAAAACATTTACATATTAGAAATATGATAAAAGAAAACACAGACCCACTAAAACACACACATACATACATACACACACACACATACACACACTGATAAATACTTTGATCTGTATTCAGATTCCATCACTTCTTTCTCTTTGGATAACATTTTTCATCATGAATCCTTTGGAGTTGTCTTAGATCATGTATTGCTAAGACAAGCCAAGTTATTCACAGTTGATCATCATACAGTATTCATGTCACTATATACAATGTTCTCCTAGTTCTGCTCACTTTGTATTAGGTTGTGTAAGCTTTCAATTTTTTCTTCTTTTATTGATATAGCTAGCCTTTCCAGCAAAATATTGAATAATATTGATGATGATGGGCATTTTTGCTTCATCCCTGATTTTACCGGGAGGGTTTCTAGCTTATTCCCCTTATAGATAATGTTTACTGAGAGTTTTACATGGCATTATTATTTCAAGGCAAGTTCTATTTATTCCTATATTCTCTATTTTTTTTTTCATAGGAATGGATGCTATTTTTTGTCAAAAGGTTTTTCTGCATCAATTGAAATAATTATATGATTTCTATTGGTTTTGTAACTGATGTGGTCAGTTATGCTGATAGTTTTACTAACATGGAACCATCCCTCTATTACTGGTATAAATCACCTACAGCTATAGTATATGATCCTTGTGATATATTACGGGAATCACCTTCCTAATATTTTATTTAAAATCTTTGCATTAATATTCATTAGGATGATTGTTTCATTCCCTGTCTTAGCACTTCCTGCTTTAGGTAGCAGCAACATCCTTGATTTAGAAATAGAAGAGTCATTATAAAACTATAGGTCCAATTTTTTTTCATTTTATACACGAGAAAATTGAATTTCAGAGAGGCTTTACATGGGAGGATGATACTTGTAACTAGTTAGAACTTTCTCATTATTATCGCAGTTAGAAGGAATATATAAACAGAGAGGACAAAATGTGTAAGTTGAACATGAAGGGAATGATGCCTAAGAAAATGAAATTAAAGTGTGAGAGAAGAATGTATTGGGAGAAAAAGAAAGGGAGAAATAGAATGGTGTACATTTTCTGCTATATAAAGAGGCAAGAAAAAGCTTTTACATTAGAGAGGAAAAGGAGGAGAAAAGGAAGAGTGGGTGAATCTTACTCTCAACAGAATTGTATCATAGAGAAAATAACATATACACTCAACATGAATATAGAAATCAATGGTACTTTGAAGTAAAGTAGAAGGGGAATTGGATAAGTGAGAAGGGTGATAGAAAACATTGGGGGAGGGAATGGTCAGTATCAAAAGACTTGAAGAGGGACAGGGTGAAAGGAAAAAGAGAATACAATAAATGGTTGGGAAATACAGTTAGCAATAATAATTGTAAAAATAATTTTGAAGCAAGTTTCTCTGATAAGATGTCATTTCTCAATATAAAATAGAGTCAGATTTATAAAAATAACATTGGGGGAGGGAATGGTCAGTATCAAAAGACTTGAAGAGGGACAGGGTGAAAGGAAAAAGAGAATACAATAAATGGTTGGGAAATACAGTTAGCAATAATAATTGTAAAAATAATTTTGAAGCAAGTTTCTCTGATAAGATGTCATTTCTCAATATAAAATAGAGTCAGATTTATAAAAATAAGAGTCATCCCCCAATTGGTAAATGATTAAAAGATATGAGCTATACCTAAAGGTCTATAAATTCATGCTTGTCTTTTGACCTAAATATACTACTACTAGGCATGAATTCCAAAGTAATAGCAATGTTTTAGAATGATCAGCTGTGGGTGAATTTACTATTTTCAGCACTGCAATGATTGATAACTTCCCTGAAAGACTTATGATAAAAAAATCTTCTCCACATCTAGAGAAAGAACTGATTGAATACAATTCAAGTACTTTCTGTGTGTGTGTGTGTGTGTGTGTGTGTGTGTGTGTGTGTGTGTGTGTGTGTGGTGTGTCTGTGTGTCTGGTTGCCTCTCTGTCTCTCATTCTCTCACATTTATTTTTCTTGAGGGGTTTTTTAGAGTGGGATATAACTGTTTTCTTTCACAACATGACTTATATAAATTTATCTCATAACTTCACATGTGGTTTCTTAATGGGGGCTAGAGGTGAGCATAATGAGAGAATTTAAAACTCAAAGTTTTGGTATGGTATACAAATGCTTTAAATGTCACTGAGGAAAATAAAAATATAAAAAATTAACTAATAAAGGAAAAGAAAAATTTTGGCAAAGAAATAGACTGATTAAAGGTATGTTGGTGTCTTCAAGAAATTTTCATTTGAGCAAACTGGGTGTCTACCAGCTGGGGAATGGCTGAACACATAGGTGTTTAAAAGTGATAGTGTTCCAGTTGGTTTTCTGGAGGTCTTGGAGCAGCTTTCGTTTCAGTAGAGTAATCACCATGAAAATATTCAGGTGTTAAAATTCAAAATCTTTGTTGTGTCCTTGTCTGGGGATTGGCTAGCTTTCTGTGAGCCCTTCAGAGAGGGCTTGGTCTCAGTGGGAGAAGCAGGAGGACAGGCTAGCCACCATGGTGGTGTGAGATGGAGTGAAATCTGTCTCTGAGTCTGAGGGCTTGTGCTTCACTCTCCAGCCACCACAAAGATAGACTATGGAATGAATCTGTCTCTCAGTACCTGCTGGCTGTTATATGTTCTATTATAATTACATCATCATAGGTGTGAATCTTGTAGAATTATATTAAATATTAAGTATATGTACTGAACTACATGCTAAACTAGATAACCATTGTCTTATTAATTCTACTTAATTAGCACCTTGTAAGAATCTTTGTTTCAAATACAAGAGTTCTGACCCATAACAGAATAGTATTGCAAACAGATAGAAATGAGACATGTGAAGAATTGAAAGAAACATGGGAATATATATATATATATGTATATATATATACATATATACGTATATATGTATATATATATATATACATATATACGTATATATGTATATATATATATACATATATATATATATATATATATATATATATATATATACACATGGACTTTTAGTCTGGATATGGATTCATATGTATATATAATAAGATTATAGATTTTGAGTCAAACAGCTTTATTCAATAATAAAAAAATATACATGTCAAGCACTGTGCTAAACACTGGGGACACAAATAGAAAAACAAAGAAAAAATTTGGTCCCTCCCCTCAATAATAATTCAATTTAATGGGGGAAGATAATAAACAAAAAGAAACTAAAAAATGTAACATTGTCAGAAGACTCTATTCAGATATGTATAGTCAAACCAGGTAGAACAGATGACAGCAAATGAAGTTAATTTGAAGTTCTGAGTCCTCAATAAAGTGAAGGGTTTGGGAAATTTTTATTGCTCTGCCTCTGGCCCTCCAGTCAGAGGGAAAAGGCTCCTGGAGGAATACCGAAAAGATGTTGAACACAAAATATGTTTCAGTCTCCATACTGATGAGACTTCAGTTGAATAATTTATCTAGGGGAAGACATTATGTTCCTAGGGATAAATCCAAGCAGAGTAGCTGATGGAAAATTAAACTATCTAATCCAACTCCCTCATTTTAGCCCTAAGAACATTGTGACTTGCCCATGGTCACACAGATAATAAGCACCTGAATTGAGATATGAGTACAAATCCACTAATTCTAAATCTATTCTTTTTTCTCTTATAATATGTTCCCTTTAACTGATGTAAGCAAAATGAGCAGAACCAGAAGAAAACACAATCACTGAAATAATATAAATAAAAAGGCCACTAAAATGAAGATGAACTCTGAATATCAAAAAAATAATGGTTGCTAAGGACAATAATGAAATATGTTGGCATATAATGACTTATTCTTCCTCTCATAGCAGGAGAATATTAGGGGAAAAAATGGTACACTCATTGTCAGATGGAAAAACTGTATTATTTATTTTTGTTTAGTTTTGTCCTTATATAACCCAATGTGGAAGTGTAAGGGTTACTCATTGATCTTGTTCCACTTTGACCAGTGTAGGAATATTTGAATTGCTTCATTCCTACATGTTCTCATGGGCCCTTCCTTAGGCAACTTAGTCCTTCATCTCTTTGAAAGGTTCATCATATTGATGATGAACTTACTAAGGATGCCCCAGCAAATGGGATTACACATTTTCATTACCAAATCCAGATTTCAATGTTATTTTCTTTGCTGATGGCTGAATTCTGACGTGAGAGAGGAGGAAAGTTTTTTTTTTTTTTTTTTCCCAGAATATGAAGATAAAGACATGATATTATTATTGTTATTATTATTTTTAAATCAATCTTTACTTGAAGGGATATATTCACAAAACTTCCACAACCTACTGATTCCTCTCTTAGTTATACATTTTTTATTAAATCATATCACATTGTTTCAGGACTGTCACCCATACTAAATAACTGAAGATCTCCTTCTTAAGAAAAGATGGATAAGAAAAGACTTGACCCGAGTATTGGGAGTATTAAGCAACAGCAACAACAATAAAGATAGCTATCAGTCCAGGTGTCTAATAAATTTTTCAGAGATTGGAAATCCTCATCTTTATTTCATAGGACCTTTTCTCATTTGTGGAAAACTCAGTGAGTGCTCTCTGGCTTAATAAAGCAACATGGAAGATTTGAGAAGTCAGAACACACTTGTACTCTGTCCCTGACAGGTTGTTACAAACTAAAAAGAGGGTTACAGGAACATTTTTCATAGCATAAACCCTAAATCATGATTTTGTTTTTCACATGATAGACTGGCAAAGTCCTTCATAGAAAAAAGAGTATTGTTCTGTTTTAGTTATGGACAGGAATTCAGTGCAATACTGAGGGTTTAGTCAAGCATTGTTTGGAAAGCTTTCTTCAAAGAAAGCTTAGATGATACTAGGGACTTCCTGATCCCCCCAGTTATTAGAACTATTTTCCCCACTTGAATTTATTTTGTATAGGATAAAGACAGGGATCTGTGGTTTTTATTTCTTCATATAAAGAACTTCCCTGTGAGATGACTCCTGCTTCCAGGTTAACAGTTTTCTGAAACTTAAAGTCTTAAGAACAGTCTACAAGCAAGTGTCAAACTCTCATACTTGGAGCTCTAGCGTCAGGCAAAAAAAATGCTGGTTAGATTAAAATGAAATTGAGAAATATTTTAAAAATAAATAAAATGAAATACAATATGGATCATTTTAATTTGTGGTTTTCAAAGCCAATATGTGGTATGGTGGGATCCCTTGCTACTTGAGAGGGACTTCACTGGTCCAAAGTAAAGAATTGTGTGAGGGAAAAATGCTGTCATATGGCCCACAAGAAGGATTTTGCATTTTAAAATCAAATTTGATTAGATTTGAAAATGCAAAAAAAAATCATTCTTAACTATCAGGAATTAAAAACAAGCCATAGATTGCTGACTTTGGTTGAGAGCCTTCCTTAAGAGGTTAAGTGACTTGCTTATGAATCAGCAATCCTCAATCTTTCTGTGCCCTCTATGACAATCTAGTGGAACCTTTTCTTGCCTTCTCAGAATGCTATTTTTTAAAATAAAAATCTATGGGATTACAAAAGAAATCCACTCTACTGACATAGTTATCTATTTTTTTTTAATGATGAATTTAGAACCACTGCTATATAGCAGATTTAGGACACGGACTCAGGTCTTCTCTGACTTCCAGGCTGGTTATCTATCTATTATATTGTTCTGCCATAAACTTTGTACATGCCTTGTATATACTGAATACTCTTAAGAAAATATAGCTCCTTGGAAAAAGGGGCTGTTTCATTTTTCTCTGAATCCTGAATGTTTAGTGTGGTGTTTTGCATGTAATAGAGCTTAATATATATTCCTTCATTTAAATAGAAGCCGACTGTAGTACATAGAGTACTGGCCTAAGAATCATAAAGATCCAACCTCAGTTTTCATCTTGGCCACTACCTGTGTAATACCTGCTTACATCCTAATGTAATCCTAACATGCAAACAACTAAGTACAAATAATGTATTTTAAATACACATACATATACATACATACAATGGGCTGATTCATTCATTCATTCCCTGTATCCTATTTTAGAGGTCCATGATAAAGACCTCATCCTAAATTGTGATTTATTATTAAAACCAACTGTCGGCACAATCATGAAGTTTGTATTCTTCACCCAGCCTTCCATTTGTAGCAGAATGTCTAATAGAGGCAAGGTGTTCTCATTTTAAAAGCTGACAAAACTCAAGTTTAATTTCAATCAGAAAGGTGACAACTTAATTATGAAATTTCAAGGAGCAGCTAAAGACATAGATGTTTTCTGTAGGCTAAAAGAGCTGCCTACAGGCTCTATGTCACACTTGCTGCCTAATTCTGTCTATTTATAAAACCAGGCCTGCTTAATACCATGTCGGGGCAGTCACACAGCTCACTTTTTATATTATTATCAGGAGGGTAGTATAAGAATTAGCCTACATACTTCAATAATTCAAGGAGCAGTGATTTGGTACATATGGGTGCTCCCTTCATTAATGGAGATTTCAATGTCGATGATTCTCCAAATAGTCTTTAAGAGTTACTGTAGCTGAAACATTCATTATTTCATGGCCAACTTTTTTTTTTGATATGATTACTTTTATTTATTCATTTCAATTAAAGTTTTTTGAAATAAAAATTAAAATGAAAATCTTTAGTTAAAAATAGGCTATAGGCTACTTAATAAATAACTATAAAATCAAGTTATATGGATTTACAAATAAGAAAGTTCATTTTGGGAAGGAAGATTAGGTTTCTTGAAGGATATACAAACATGAAAATTATGACATTTACTTAGCATAAAGAGTGTTCAGTCTTGATTAGCCTGATTCCTCATTTTACAGAGTAAATAAATTAGAAAAACAAAGGTGACATTTTCCCATATCAAAGAAGTACACAACAACAACAAAATGAAAATACTATGCTTTGATCCACATTCAGTCTCCATAGATCTCTCTCTGGATATGGATGGCTCTTTCCATCACAAGTCTATTGGAATTGCCTTGAATCATCTCATTGTTGAAGAGAGCCAAGTCCATCAGCTGATCATCACATTGTGTCCAATGTTCTCTTGGTTCTACTCATTTTACTTAGTTTACTCAGTTCATGTGAGTTTTTCCATGCTTTTCTTCAATCAGCCTGCTCACTCTCCTTTATTTATGATTTCCCTGGATTTCTTCAAGCTTCAGTTAAAATTCCACTTCACTTCTCTTTGAGACCATCTTCTATCAATTCTGCATCAGTTGTGTACAGTTATAGTTATTTTCTGAATGTGAAATCCTTTAAGTCAGGAAATTACATTTTTGCCTTTCTTTGTATCTCCAACACTTAGTGCTGTGCTTAGCACTTAAATGATTGTTGATGATTTTTTTTTATAGTAAATGTATTTATTTATTTAATTTTTATTTTATTTTATAATTATAACTTTTTTTTTTGACAGTACATATGCATGGGTAATTTTTTACAACATTATCCCTTGCACTTACTTCTATTCAGATTTTTTCCCTTCCTCCCCCAACCCCCTCCCCCAGATGGCAGGCAGTCTTATACATGTTAAATATATTACAGTATATTCTAGATACAATATATGTGTGTAGACATGGCCAACTTAATACCAGACATATCTGAAATTTTAACAATGGTCCTTAGACAGATATACAATCTGTCACTGATCCCATACTTGAAGCTTTTATTTGTTTTCAGCTCAGGAGGACCTATCAGAAATTGCTATTTAGTTAGCATAGATAACCCAGTGTTATCTCTATAAGAAGACATAAATAAGGCTTTATTGGAGAAGGTTAATTTACTTAGATTTTTTTTTATATCTGGCATAATTTAAACTTACTGGACTTACTTCTTCCCATTTATAAACCACCCTCTTTAGTAATAGAGTTTATCATCCTTTTCAGTGTTATGAGAAATCAAAAAAATAATAATTTTAAGTCCCACAGAATTTAATTTGTGACTAGTAATGGCAAAGACATGAAACATAATTTTACTCAATGATATACCTACTAAAATGACTTAGATGTCGAAGTTAGTGAAATGTTATAAAATATACAAAAATGCCTTTTAAAGCTATGATTCAATGTATTTTTGAATTAGGTTCTTGCTCTGAATACCATCTTAGTTTCTTAGCTCCCAAAAATATTAATCAATCAGGAAACATTTATTATATATGTAGTAAGTACTAGGCACTGGGATTAGAAATATAAAAATGATGTAGTCTCTACCTTCAAGTAGATTACAATTTAAGAAATGGATTCACATTCATTGAAAAGTCAATACAGGATATATGAAAAATAAATGGGAAGGGGAAAACATTAACGGGGAGAACTAGATAAGACTTCTTGAAGGAGGTGACCCATGAAGGGAGTCAGTCATTCCAAAGATTGAAGATGAAGAATGAAAGCATTTCAGGCATGGGGGATAATCTGTGCCAAGGCAAGTCATAGAGACAACAAATATAATATAGATAGAGAATAGCAAGGAGATTTGTTTGGATTGTAAAAGGTGTGAGGGAGAGTGAGTTGCAATAAGCCTGGAAAAAAAATTGACTGGTTAACATTTAGCAGAGGCATTTTTATTTTTATTTTTTTTCCCTAAAGACAATGTGGAGCCATTGAAGTTTCCAGAGCAGAGGAATAAAGGAGCTTAGGAATATTATTTGGATAGCTTCATGGATCATGGATTTATGAGGGGAGAAACAGGATGTAGGGAGACTAATTAAGTTTGTTGATGATAAGTTTAATTCAGTTGTGCTGAAACTAAGATGTAGTAATATAAAAAAAATCACATTCTCATCTTTTCCTCCTTAAATATCTAATATTATACACTAGCTCAAAATCAGCTCAGAGAAAAGATTTTAGAGATTAAGTCCTATTCAATATCGCTCATGTAGTAAAGCTACTGAAGTTCTAATGACCTCCTAATTGGTATTTCTGTTCCATTCTTCTCTTAGTATATCTATATTCCTTTTTGGTCATCACATTAGCCCTTATGGATTCAATTATTATCTCTTTGCCTGGTGAATCCTGACACTATCCTTCACCTCTTTCTAGTCTTGTCTTGCTAGTGCAGGCCAAACACCTCCATTTGGATGATATATATGTATTTCATAATTTTCATGTCCAAAATAGAACTCCTTATTTTATTCCTTAGACTCATCCCTCTTCTTAATGTCTTCCTGACAGCATCATCACTATCCAGGATTCCATTCTCAGAATCATCCTTGATGCTTCATCCTTTCTTAACCCTCCCAGCTATACTCAATAATTTACCAGGTTGTGTTTTCATCAATAAAATAATTTTTACATGTATCCATTTGTCTTCATGCAAGAGATTACTACTCTCTTACCTGAAGAATTTTAAAACTTTTTATTTTCAAAACATATGCATAGATAATTTCCAACATTCACACTTGCAAAACCTGTATTCCAATTTTTTCTCCCTCCCTTTTCCCTACCCCTTCCCTAGGTGGCAAGTAATCCAATATATGTTAAATGTGCAATTCTTTTATATACATCTCCACAATTATCATGCTGAACAAGAAAAATCAGATCAAAAAGGAAAAACAATGAGAAAGAAAACAAAATGCAAGTAAACAACAACAAAACGAGTGAAAACACTATGCAGTGATCAGCACTTAGCTCCCACGCATCTCTCTCCAGGTACAGATGGTTCTCTCCATCACAAGACAATTGGAACTGACCTGATTCACTTTGCTGTTGAAAGGAGACACATCTATGAAAATTGATCATCATATAAATTTGATGTTGCTGTATACAATGTTCTCTTTACCAGGAAGAATTAAATCACCTTCCTAACTAATATTTTGTTTCCAGTCTCTCCTCTTTCTTATCCATTCCTATCTTGCAAAATTAGTCATACTGCATTAAATGGATATTTCAAAAGCATAAATATGGTATTGTCCCTTCCCTTCCCAAGAAGTGTTAATGGTTTCCCATTTTAATACAAAACATAAATAAAAAAGTCTTTACTTTTATATGAAAGTGCTTCATAATATATCTCCAATCCGTGGACCTACACTTAACACTGTACACTAAGATAAGATAAAAATGATTCATGATTAAGAAGGAGATTATAAATATATTAGAAGAATATAGGATAGTTTACCTCTCAGACTTGTGGAGGAGGAAGGAATTTATATCCAAAGAAGAACTAGAGATCATTATTGATCACAAAATATAAAATTTTTATTATATCAAATTAAAAAAAGCTTTTGTACAAACAAAACTAATGCAAACAGGATTAGAAGGGAACTAAGAAACTGGGAAAATATTTTTACAGTTAAAGGTTCTGATAAAGGCCTCATTTTCAACATATTTAGAGAATTGACTCTAATGTACAAGAAATCAAGCCATTCTCCAATCAAAGGATATGAACAACTTTCGGATGATGAAATTGAAACTATGAAA
Source organism: Sminthopsis crassicaudata (assembly GCF_048593235.1). Lineage (NCBI taxonomy): Eukaryota > Metazoa > Chordata > Mammalia > Dasyuromorphia > Dasyuridae > Sminthopsis > Sminthopsis crassicaudata. The sequence continues at coordinate 413,723,147 of NC_133617.1, read as the reverse complement.
GGGTGTTCCATATCACTATTGATCGGAGCAATGCAAATTAATACAACATTGTGATACCACTACACATCTCTCAGATTGGCTAAGATGACAGGAAAAGATAGTGATGAATGTTGGAGGGGATGTGGGAAAACTGGGACACTGATGCATTGTTGGTGGAGTTATGAAAGAATCCAACCATTCTGGAGGGCAATCTGGAATTATGCTCAAAAAGTTATCAAACTGTGCAAACCCATTGATCCAGCAGTGTTACTGGGCTTATATCCCAAAGATATTTTAAAGGAGGGAAAGGGATGCACATGTGCAAAAATGTTTGTGACAGCCCTCTTTGTAGTGGCTGAATGGATGTCCATCAATTGGAGAATGACTGAATAAGTTATTACAAATATGTGTTATGGAATATTATTGTTCTGTAAGAAATGACCAGCAGGATTAATACAGAGAGACTTGAAGAGACTTCCATGAACTGATGCTAAGTGAAATGAGCAGAACCAGGAGATCATTATACACTTCAACAACAATACTAAATGAGAATCAATTCTGATAGAAGTGGATATCTTCAACAATTAGAAGATCCAATTCAGTTCCAATTGATCAATGATGGACAGAATCAGCTACACCCAGAGAAAGAACCCTGGGAAATGAATGTGAACTGCTTGCATTTTTGTTTTTCTTCCCAGGTTATTTTTACCTTATGAATCCAATTTTACTTGTGCAACAAGAGAACTGTACAGATCTACACACATGTATTTTATCTAAGATATCCTTTAACATGCTTAACATGTATGAGTTTGCCTGACATCTAGGGGAGGGGGAAGAGGCAGGGAAGGAAAAAGATGGAATAGAAGTGAGTGCAAGGAACAATGTTGTAAAAATTACCCATGCATATGTTCTGTCAATAAAAAGCTATAGTAAAAAAATAATATATCTCCAATCACACTTTACAGACTTTTCCTCACGCCCTCTAAACTTTGGCTAAACTGGTTTACTTGTTATTCCTTACACATAGTATTTGTACCTATATTTTTGCACCTATAAACAAACTGTCTTTTATGAACAAGTTTCCTTTCTGCTTCATGAAACTCTAAGCTATTTACATGGCTCAGCTCCAGTGCCAACATTTAGATGAGACTTTTATAGATCTTTCTTCTCTAAAACTTCTTTTTATTTACTTGGCATATTAAAGACAAATTTCTACGTACTTGTTGCTTCTCTGCACAAAACATAATCTCCTTAAGAGTAGATTCATTTTTTTTTCATTACATCCTCAAGATCTAGCATATCACTGCATATACAGTAAATCATACTTAGTAAGTCCTTGTTAAATTGATTTCAACTAAGAGAAAATTGAGGAGGTTGTAAAGAGTCAAATTTAAGGCTGATATATGAATAAAATCCAAATTCCCAAAGTGGAAAACCTGCCTTGCAATTATTCTGTCTCCTTTCTCTAGATAACCTCCAGCCGAAGATCCAAGTGACATCTTTTAGGTATATTGTAGAGAGGATTATTTTTTCAGGTTATTTAGATTAGATGTCTTCTGAGGTATCTTCCAACCCAGAGATTCTGATTCTATCATCTTTCTTTTTTTATTCATACTATTTACCTGAAATATTTCAGACCTTTTTCATTGGCATAACTGTTATAAACTTTTAACTGGTCTGATTACTGTCATTCACCCTTCAAAACCATCTCATAAGTAGCTTATTCATTAGTCTTCTTATAATAAAAATTTCAATTTTTTTCTTCTTCTAAAAAACAAAACCAAAATCATCAATTGATCCAATTGAGCCCTAAATAAAAAGTTAATTCCTTTTAGTTGTCATTTTAAACTCTCTTAAATTCTTACTTCAATTTTGTTGGTCTCATCTCCAGCCAACTCCTCCAAACATGCTTTTACTCTTCTGTCTCTTTGAGAAGTAGGATGGGCATTCCCCATGCTTAGAATCCCCTTGTCAAACTTATTTGTCCTTTTAAATCCAACTAATTCTTCAATTCCCATTCAAATATCATCTTTATCAATGATATTATTTTTGATTAATACAGTCCACAGTGCTACATACCTCCTTTGAACTCCCAGGATCTACTTTATATACCACTTCTTCAACAACTCATCAAATACTGATCAGTGCTTCCTCACTTTGTGGACAATTATACTGATATTTAATTCACATTTTATTTAACTTTTAAAATGTGCCTTTTTTGCTTCAACTATTTTGTAAAATACTTAAGAAAAAACATATATCTGTGTGATTTTCAGATAACAATTATTTTTAAAAGCATAGTAAAATGAGTAATAACCAATCAGTTAATACTTACCAAGCTTTAGGTCTTTCTTTGAATGTGAGCCATTATAACCATTTCCATTTTAGAGATGTTAAAACATGAAGCATTTGGAGACATCATACTAAATGCAGGGACATGACTTTAAATTCTTTAGCCTTATTTCTAGCTCACTGAGGCATGGGGTCTCATTAGACTTTTCTTTTTTTACTTTACAACATTACTATGACTGTTTTCTTTGGCTTTTGAGGCTTTCCTCAGATGAAAAGTCAGAGCCAAGACTTGTCTGCTTTATGACAGCCCCAGTTGAGCCCCACCAAAGTTCAATATGGGGTTAGATTTACTTTGACTTCTCTGTTGACAACTGCTGTTGGGTGCCCAAACTTTGCTGAGGAGAGGATGGAAATGTAATATCTCCCTACTGATATATTTTACTGAGTACTTTACATGAATAAGAAAACCATATACTTTGCTGAATCTCATTCCAGCCCTTCTCACTCATTTTTCTACATTTGGACTGCCTTTAAGACATTTTCTCTTGGCTGGGTAAGATATGCAAGCAGTATAAGTTAAAGTCAGACAAAGAAATTAATACTTGAATAAAAGAAGAAAGCTATTTAAGGTGGCACAAACTGGTAAACATAACCCAGAAAAATATTTAAACTATATGTGAGAAAAAAAGATTATTGAAAGAAAGATATTCTGGGTACTCATGCTCCCTCAAACATATACAATTATTCATGAAAACTCTATTGTCAGGAAAAAGGGGGACAAGGGTTTATACACACACACACACACACACACACACACACACACACACACATTTGAATGAAATCAAAACTTTCAAATGTTCATTTCATAGATTTAATGGATAATGATACCAGGAGTGATATCTATCAACAAAGCAAAGCAATTGAAGAGCTTTTCTATAATTACTTCAATAAAAGGATGGGTCATAATTCCTTTAGCTCCTGGAAGAAAGTATTTCCTCCATTGGGAACAACAATTATTGTCCAAGGATGTTTAAAAGGAACTCTCAATATTATACTTCAAGAGAGCCACATGGAGAGAGATTTTTTGAAACTACAGGCAAAACAGTTCACACATATGAAAATATTTGAAAAAAAATTTCTACCAGAACCATGAGGAACATATTGCATAAATAAATTAAGGTATATTAAAGGGTAAGGTACTACTAACTTCTCACATAATTCAGATTTTTTAATCATGATCTTGTTAAGATTAATTTTTGTATATGCAAAAAGGCTAGAGAAGAGTACATTCTTCATTTGTTTTTGAAAATTTGAGTTCTAAATTCTATCTCTTTTTCCTCCTCTATCCTTCAAGATGGCAATTTGATATTTATCATATGTATGAAATAATGTAAAGTGTATTTCCATATTAGCCAAATTGCAAAAGAAAAGGAGATAAGAAAAAGGATATTTTTAAGTATGGTTCAATCTACATTCATACTCCATGAGTTGTTTTTCCGAAGATGGATGGCATTTTTTTGTCTTAAGTCTTTGAAAGTTGTCTTGAATTATTGAATTACTAAAACATTTAATTCATTCACAGTTGACCATTATACAACCCTCATGTTAATTAGTGTGTACAATTATTTTCTGGTTATGCTCACTTCACTTTGTATTAGTTCATCTTTTTTCTGAAACCATCAGGTTCATTTTTTCTTGTAGTACAATAATATCCCATTACAACTTATTTGGCCTTTTCCCCAAATGATGAGCTTGATTTATAATTCTTTAGCACAACAAAAAGAGCTGCTATAAATCTTTCTATACACATTGGGTCTTTTCCTCTTTTTTTTTTAAATCAATTTGGAAAACAAATGTAATAGTGGTATAGGTGGATCAAAAGTTCTATAGTCCTTTAGTCAGTAGTTTGTCCAATGAGACATTTTACTTTTCTTATTTAGTCAATCAACAAGGTCTCCTTGTGACCCAAAATGGGGTTTTTTTGACAAAAATATTAGAGTGATTCTGCCTTTTCCTTTTCTGGTTCATTTTATAGATGAAGAAACTGAAGTAAACAGGATTAAGTGACTTGGTCAGAGTCACTAGCCAATAAGTGTCTGAAGCCAGATTTGAACTCAACTCCTCCTGTCTCCATGGATGGCACTAGATGCATTGTGCCTTGCAATCTCAATTTCTTTTTCATTCTTTTAAATTTGATATTTTATTTAATGTCTCCTGAAGTTATTAGCTTACCCTTGCTCAGTTCTACTTTTTTAAGGAATCATTTTCTTCAGTGAGATTTTGTACCACTTTTCCATCTGGCTAATTTTGTTTTCATAGATTTATTTTCTTTAATACTTTTTGTGTTCCTTTTTACCAAGTTATTAATTTCCCTTTTTATATTTTTCTTGCATGTCTATAATTTCTTTATTTTCTCTATAATCTTATTTGATTTTAATACTATTTTATGCTCTTTTTAAAATCTCTTTCCTCAGATTTTTTCTAGGAATTGTTATTTGGCTTGTGAGCAATTTGAACTTTTCTTTGAAACTTTAGAGATGTTTTTGTGTTGTTTTATTCTGAGTTTATTTTTGTTGAATTTTATTATTTATGTTGATTTTTCCTGTCACCATAATAATTTTTTGGTGGAGGGGTTGGGTTCTTTTTCATGTTTGCTCATTTTCCCAGCATATTTATTGTCTTTGAATCTTATGTTATAGTTAGGTTCTGCTCACCTGGAACAGGAGTGTCACTGTCTCAAGTTTCATGCTTTTTAATAGCTAGTTCTGGCTGGTGGCAAGTTTTACATGCTTTTAAGGAAGTATGATCTAGTAGAGGTATAGTCATTGCCTTCCTGGTCTACATTCTGGTACTTACCTAGGTAGGATCATTGCTCTCTAATTCCTCTCCTTCATGTAACTATGGCCTCTTTTTCCTTTTCCCTTATGATTGCAAGCATTCTTCTCTACCCTGAAACTGCATTCTAGAATGAACTGGATAATGGACAAGGAATTACCAAATGGTTCCCAGATCTGTGCCCAATGATAGCACAAAGACCTTTCATCTCTTTCTGACAAGGTTTTCCATCTCTTCACAACATCTCCAGGAAGTGAGAATTCTAGAATTTTTGCTGTAGTTAACATTGCCATTCCTAACTTCAAGACCTATAGCTGGTATTACATTTTACTGGGTTCTAGCCAACTATCTCACCCTAATATTTTCTTTGATATCAAAATACCATTTAATGTGTTATTTTAGAGTTGCTTGGAAGGGAATATTAGGGAAATTCAATTAGAATATTTCTTTTACTCTACTATCTTGGATCTTCACCTTGTACATAACTTTGAAGAATTATCTTTCATAAACTTTCCAAAGAATTCTCACTCAATGTAGTAGAAACCTTCTTCACTTTCTTTTAGTGCTATATATGAGTGTCAGTGGAATACTCGGACTGTACATTGGAGTACAACCCAAATTAATTTCCTATTGGATAATTCCTTGATGACATAATTTATTCTTATTCTTCAGAGGTTCTACTTAGTTATATATTACAGCCACTCAGAGTCAACATGTACCTCTTCTTTGTCCTCTATGTGATATTCATTTTTAATTCCTCAGAAACAATTCTATTCCCTTTCAATGACATATACCAACACTTTTAGATGGATGGCCTTAAAAATATTTGCTTTCAATGGATTTAGGGGAAGGGAGCTGCAAATCATTAAAGGAAATTTGCAATTTTCTATAGCTATCTCAGCCTATTCTCATTCCCCCCCTGAACTCTGGGAACAATTTGTTCATTTATATTCTGTCCTCAAGAGCCATATAAATGCATGAACTCAATAAGTTTTCTAGCTAAATACTTGGTGAAATTGACACATCTACTTTTCTTCCTTTTGTGGGTGATCAGGGCAACTTCCTTCAAATGCTTTCCAAACTCTTCTAAGAGGCTCCACAGGATTATAACACTTTATACATACACTCATCACACAAACAGTGAATTATTCTATTTAGACTCTATTGGATTTCCTCCATCATAAGAATGACCAACCTTGTTGGGCTTATATTTTTCTTTTCATGCTTTGTCTCATGTTAATGATTATATTTTTTATTAAAGCTTTATATTTTCAAAATATATGCATAGACAATTTTCAACATTTACTGTTGCAAAATCTTGTGTTCCAAAATTTTCCCTTTCCTTCCCCCCACTCCCTCCCCTAGATGGCAAGTAACCCAATATATGTTAAACATGTGCAATTTTTCTATACATATTTCCATAACTATCATGCTATATGAGAAAAATCAAATCAAAAAGGAAAAAAATGAGAAAGAAAACAAAATGCAAGCAAATAACAACAAAAAGAGTGAAAATACTATGTTGTAATCCACACTTAGTCCCCACAGACCTCTCTCTGGTTGCAGATGGCTCACTTTCTCACAAGACCATTGGAATTGGCCTGAATCATTTCAAGGAAGAAAAGACTCATGTCCATCAGAATTGATCATCATATAATCATGCTGTTGCCGTATATAAATGATCTATTGGTTCTGCTCATTTCACTTAGTATCAGTTTATATAAGTCTATGCAGGCCTCTCTGAAATCATCCTCCTGGTCATTTCTTATAGAACAATAATATTCCATTACACTCATATACCACAACTTATTTAGGCATTTTCCAATTGATGGGCATCCACTCAGTTATAAGTTTCTTACCACTACAAAAAGGACTGCTAGAGAGCAATCTGGAATTATGCCCAAAAAGTTATCAAAATGTGCATACCCTTTGACCTAGAAGTGCTACTACTGGGCTTATATCCCAAGGAAATACTAAAAAAGGGAAAGGGACCTGCATGTGCCAAAATGTTTGTGGCAGCCCTTTTCATAATGGCTAGAAACTGGAAAATGAATGGATGTCCATCATTTGGAGAATGGTTGGGTAAATTATGGTATATGAATGTTATGGAATATTATTGTTCTATAAGAAATGACCAACAGGAGTAATACAGAGAGGCTTGGAGAGACTTACATCAACTGATGCTGAGTGAAAGGAGCAGAACCAGGAGGTCATTATACACTTCAACAATGATACTGTATGAGGATGTATTCTGATGGAAGTGGATATCTTCAACATAGAGAAGAGCTAATCCAATTCCAATTGATCAATGATGGACAGAATCAGCTACATCCAGAAAAGGAATACTGGGAAATGAGTGTAAACTGTGAGCATTATTTTTTTGTTTTGTTTTGTTTTGTTTTTCTTCCCAGATTATTTTTACCTTCCAAATACAATCCTTCCTTTGCAACAACAACAATTCAGTTCTGTATATATATATATATATATATTGTACCTAGGATATACTATAAGATATTTAATATGTATGGGAATGTCTGCCATCTAGGGGAGGGGGTGGAGGGAAGGAGGGGAAACATTCGGAACAGAAGGGAGTACAAGGGATAATGTTCTTTAAAAAAATTATCTATGCATATGTACTGTCAAAGAAAATGTTATAATTATAAAATTTAATTAAAAAAATAAAAAACAAACAAAAAATAAATAAAAAGGACTGCTACAAATATTTTTGTACATGTGGGTCCCTTTTCCTCCTTTATGATCTCTTTAGGATGCAAACCTAGGAGAAACACTGCTGCACAGTTTGATAGCCCTTTGAGCATAGTTCCAAATTGTTCTCCAGAATAATTGGATCAGCTCACAACTCCACCAACAATGTATTAGTGCCCCAGTTTTCCCACATTCCCTGAAACATTCATTATTATATTTTCCTGCTATCTTAGCCAATCTGAGAGATGTGTAGTGGTTGGTATCTCAGGTATACTAATTTGCATTTCTCTAATAAATAGTGATTTAGAGCACCTTTTCATATGACTAGAAATGGTTTTAATTTTTTCATCTGAATATTGTCTGTTCATAATAATGATTAAAATTCGATAGTTATTTTTATTTTTATAGCTTTCAAGAAATCTTGAATAAGTTTGGTATTTGAGAAAGGGATGTCTTTTAAAAGAGCATTTTGCATTACTAAATTTATTATTTTTATTGCCAACTATGTATAAGTACCTGATGATCTTTCAGTCTTTATATATTTAAAATAATTTTAAGGTGATAAAGATGTAGTCCATTGTTAAGTAGTCTGCTTTTTTCCTCCTAATACTCAATGGGGATGACTTTAAACTTAGATATCTCATAAAGATGTTGTACAGAAGGTTAAAGATAAGAGCTTGGTATTCTCTTGGTCCCTTTGTGTATTTTAAAGTTTTTAAAGATACTTTTGGTATCTTTGCCTCCTTCAGATGGCTTATATATTGATCCCCAAATGCTCTCATAAATTGCAATACCTCAATATACCTATTGTTTATATACACTTGGTCTAACTTGACTACTTTTACTATCTACATTCTCCTTAATATTATTTCCATCAGGTATTTGCTGCCTTTCTGGATTTTTTGTTTTGGTCTCCAAATAGTGTCAAATAAATTTTATTGGTAAAACTTCTAGATAACATTAGTATAGCTACAGCCAATGTCATTTCTGATATGTATTTATACTTTTTGTTTATCAGTTTCTATCACTTAATCTTGTTTGCCTCAGTTTCTTGATCTTTATAATAAGCTGGAAACAGAATTGGTAAACTATTATCTTTGCCAAGACAACAAGCAATGGAATCATGAAAAGGCAGACACAACTAAAAAATGAACAAATTAGGCTTAAGTTATTTTCATTGTACAACATATGATTTCCTTATTATTATTTTAAAACTAATTCTAATCTTAGTTCTGACAAATTAACAATCTGACAAAAAGTTAATTCAGGAGATAACCCCCTCACCAATGATAATCTTCTTCTACCTCTTAAGATATAATTTATTCACTTTTATGCTATTTGGTGCTCACAATGTCCAAGTACTTACCAATTCTTTTCTTAGTGAAAGTGTTTAAGGCATAGAGGTATGAGGATTCTGCGTAGTTTCTGAATCTAACTTTTCTTACTAAGTGCTAATGAGATGAGATATTAGGTTCTTACTAATTTGGTATGACATTGAATAATTAATTTTAATTAATGAATAATTAAGTTATTAATTTGGGAATAATTATTGCTTTTTTATATTGACTCAATCAACCCAGGAGCAGTTAGTATTTTTTCAATAATTTACAAGTTATTTTACTTATATAAAAAGTGTTTTATACTTGCTACACATAGTTCCTGGCTTTGTATTGGTAGGTAGGCTCCCAAGTATTTTATATTGCCTACAGTTATTTTAAATGGAATTTCCCTTTCTATCTCTTGCTGATGTCAGAATTAAATTAGTGTGTCTGATTGTGGCTGATCAGACCAATAGGAGATTGGAATACTGTGCCACAGGTAGGACACAAATAGTTCCTATGAATATTTAGGCTAGATTCTCTAACTTTGCATATTTCACATTTCTTCTAAACTAATTCAATTCTGCTTTGCTCAAAGAGCACAACATCTTTTTTGATGAGGACATGTCATGGTGGGTGGTCCTATGCCATTGTCATACATTCATTTCTAAAGTTCTTAGAAATACCTTAAGAGTGTCCTTGTATCACCATGTGAGCCATCATGTGAGCACTTTATTATGTATGAATTCTTCATAAAAGAGTCTTTTTGGCAAATGTACATTTGGCCTTTGAACAATGCAGCCAGGCCAATGGAGTTGTTCTCTTTGCAATAGATTTCAAATGTTTGTCAGTTTATTATTATTTATTAATACATATTCAAAAAAGAATGTTACCATCTATTATCTTATTCTTCCAGGTGATTTTTCAGAATCTACCTAAGACAATTCAAATGGAAGCAATTTGGTTTCCTGGCATGATGCTGACATACTGTCCAAGTTCCACAGACAAACAACAATAAGATCAACACAATGGCTCTTTAGACCTTTGATATAGTAGTAAGTCTAGTACCTCTCCTCTTCCACACTTTCTTTTGTAAACATTTCCATACACACTGAGTTAGCCCTAATAATGCATATGTCAACTTCATTAGCAATGGTTACATCCTTGGAAAATATACTGCCAAGATAAGTGAACTCATCCACAACATTCATAACTTCTCCATTTGCTGTAACCAATGGTTCTACATATGGGTTGTGTGGTGCTGGATAATGTACACCTATGTTTTTTTGATGGTATTAGGCCAAATTTAGCACAGCAGCAGAGAAGTGACCTGTATATTGACACATCTCAATTTCAGAGGTTACATTGAGTGCACAATCATCTGCAAACAAAAAATTATGCATTAATACTCTTTCCACTTTAATTTTGGCTTGTCATCTTTTCAAGTTGAAGAGTTTAGCATTACTAAAGAAACTGACTTTGATATCATCTTTGTCCTTATTGGAGGTGTTTGACATCATTTCTTATTGGAGGTGTTTGACATCATGCCTAAAAACATCATTCTAAAAAGCAAGGGAGCAAGCACACAGACTTGTTTCACTCCACTGATAACTGGGAAAGCTTGAGTACCATTTTGGCTGCATCTCATAAATGCTGAGGAAAAAAGTATGTTTCTTTCTTTTGCCATTCAATTTTCTCCCAACATCTGAATTTTACCAAAATTTTATTCACCTCCTTAACTTCCTTCTCATTTATTTTTTGGTTAGAGTTATATAGTTCTGAGAGACAAAATTGAGGTCCCCTACTAGTATGTTATTATCTATTTCCTCTTGTAACTTATTCAACTTTTTCAAAAATTTGGATGCTATAACATTTGGTACATATATCTTTAGTATTAATGTGGCTTACCTGTTTATTGTACTTTTCAGCAAGATATTATTTCCTTCTTTAACTTTTTAAAATTAGATCTGTGTTTGCTTTTGCTTTGTCTGACATTGTGATAGTTCTCCCTGCTTTCTGCACTTCAGCTAAAGCATAGCAGTTTTCTTCTTCAGCCTCTTACTTATGTCCTGTATAGATCTCTCTGTTTCGAATGTACTTCTTGGAAACAACATACAGTAGAATTATGGTTTTTAATTCATTTTGTTATCCCCTTCTATTTCCTGGATAAATTCATTCTATTACATGTGTATTTCCCTACATGATATTTTTCTTTATTTGTTTATCCCTCTTTTACCCCCCCATCCTTTTTTTTTTCTTCACAAGTACTTCTGATCACTGCATTCTCCCAAATACTCTCCCTTTCATCATTTTTCTCTCTCATTCTATTATCCCCATCCATTTTTTTTTACCTTATAAAGGCAAGATAGATTTCTATATTCAACTAATTGCCTATGTGATTCCCTCTCTGAGCTCATTTTGATGAGAGTAAAGTTTAAGTTTTGACTGCCAGATAGCCCCACATATACATTTTTTCTTTCATCATAATAGGTTTTGCATATCTTTTTTGAGTGTAATAATTCATCTCATTCAATCTTTTCCCTCCTTCCTTTGCAATTTTTTCTCACTCTTTTTTTTGGGGAGGTATTATGCCATCTAATTCACCTTATTTTCATACCCTCTTTCTATATATACTCCTACATGCTCTTATAGTAATAAAGTTGTTAAAAGTTATAAATATTATCTTATCTCATAGAAATATAAATAGTTTAACCCTTATTGAATTTCTCATATTTTTCTTTTCTTTTCTTTTCTTTTTTTTTTTTTTTTTGCATTTTTACTTTGTTTCCTTTGAGTTTTATATTTGCAGATCAAATATTTAATCAGTTCTGGTCTTTTAATTAAAAATGCTTGAAAGTTCTCTATTTCATTAAATATTTATTTTTCCTTAAAAACAAAACAAAACAAAACAACTATATTCAATTTGGCTGGGAAAGTGATTCTCGCTTGTAATTCTAACTCCTTTGCTTTCTGTTATTTCAAGTTCTAAGTCTGGTGGGTATTTTTATGAAAAACATGCCAAATCCTGTGTAATCCTGAGTGTTTGAATGTTTGAATATTTTCTTTTTGGTTGCTTGTTTGCAATACTTTCTCCTTGATCTGCTAGCTCTGGAATTTGACTGATATTCCTGATAGTTTTCTTAGTGGAGTCTTTCAATGTCTATTTTGTCCTCTGATGCTACTATATCAGAGCAGTTTTCTTTGATAATTTTTTAGAAAAATGTTGTCCATGACATATTTCTTTCTCCCTTTCTCTCTCCTTCCTTTTTCTGTTCTTCTTCTCCTTCTCCCTCTTTCCCATAGATTTCAGGTAGTTCAATAATTCTTATATTATCTCTTCTGCATCTATTTTATAAATCAGTTGTTTTTTATGATAATTTTTACAATTTCTTCTATTTTTTTTTACTTTTTTGATTTTATTTTGTAATATATTGATATCTCATCACCCATCATGATTAGTTTTCACTTTTTCAGTTCCAAATTTTAAGCAATTATTTTTTTCAGTAAACTTTTGTGCTTCATTTTCCATTTGACTAATTGCATTTTTAGAGAATCATTTTCCTTAGTAAATTGTGGTATATCTTTTACCATGATATTGGGTCTTTTGTCATGATTGTATTGCATTATTTTATTGCTTTTCCCAATTTTTCTTCTATTTCTCTATTTTGTTTTTTCTAAATCCTTTTTACAGCTCTTCTTAAAATTCTTTTTGGATCAGAGACCAAATAACATTTTTCTTTGAGACTTTGCATATGATCATTTTGACACTATTATCTTCTTCTAGATTTAGGCTTTGATCCTCCCTATCATCATAATAACTTTTTTAAAATCCAAGCTCTTTTTCTTTTGTTTTTCTTGTTTTTTTCTGCCTATTTTGTGACATGATCAAAATCACAATGTTTTGGTTTTTGATTTTTTTTTAATGTGAGAATTGGGTTCTGCACTATACTAAATTTTCTGTGATGGGGCTCTGAGTCTTACTGATGGCTTTAAACTAGATTTCAGGGCTTAGCACCTATTTTATATATGTTTTCTATATTACTAAATAAGTGACAACTTGTAAGGAAATGGATAAATTTGATACTGGTAGAAAAGATATATTGGTATTAAAATAAGTATCAGGGGAAATGAAAAATTTAAATAAATCAGAAGGAAACAAAATTTATTATTTAATAAATAAAATACTTTCTATGATCAGACATTCTGCTAATTTCTTTAAAATGTGATTATATTTTAATTTTCTCAACAATCTTAGAAGATAATTATTATCTTACAATTTACATTTGAGGAAACTGAGGTGCACAGAGGTTATGTGATTTGCCAAGAATACACAGCTAATAAGAGTCCAAGAGTCAATTTGAACTCAAGTGTTTTTGACTAAGTCCCATTCTTTATGCACTGTGATACATGGCTGAACATGTTGGTGGCTGAAACGGGCAGACAATAAATTTTGTTTAACAAAAGCTTTTTTTTTAGCATCTAAATTATTTTTTTATTATAGCTTTTTATTTACTATATATATATGTATATATATATATGTAAATTTTCAGCATTGACAATTGCAAAACCTTTTGTTCCAACTTTTCCCCTCCTTCCCCCAACCCCTGCCCCCAGATGGCAAGTTTACCAATACATGTTAAATATGTTAAAGTATAAGTTAAATACAATATATGTATACATGTCCAAACAGTTATTTTGCTATACAAAAAGAATCAGACTTTGAAATAGTGTACAATTAGCCTGTGAAGGAAATCAAAAATGCAGGTGAACAAAAATAGAAGGATTGGGAATTCTATGTTGTGGTTCATAGTCATCTCCCAGAGTTCTTTCACTGGGTGTAGCTGATTCAGTTCATTACTGCTCTATTGGAACTTATTTGGTTCATCTCATTCTTGAAAAGGGCCACGTCCATCAGAATTGATCATCATATAGTATTTTAACAAAAGCTTTTAAGATTCACATTTTTTTAAATCACTATTTTCCAAAGAGATATTTGGTATTTAATTTAATCTAAACCAAAGAGTTTGGTAACTAAAAGGCCAAAAAATGCACTTTTGCATAGGTAAAAAGTTTTACATTTTTTTGGCAAAAAATATATATATAATGAATTCCCTTTCTTTTGTGAGCAGTTTGGTGACTGAAAGGGGAATTTTAAAAAATTGTATGCTAAAAAAATTATAAAATTCAAGTGTGAAGAAACAGTTTTCAGAGACACATGATGTTAAGAGGAGGGATTTGAAGTCTGAGAAAGGGTTTGTGGTTATAGGGCCTTGCTCTCCTTTAGATCTTTTGTGTGAAACTATCTTTAAGGCATAAGAGGCTAAAATTCATAAAACGATAAATCAAATGTTTGACAGCTGTGAGATGATTAAATAAGGGCTGTTGGTTTTATAACTACTAGGAAAACGGGGAGTAGTTAATGACTTTATTACTTCATAAGGGAAAAATAAGTTGCTGAGTACCAGGAGTCTTTGATCTGAGCCATTGACAGTTGTAAAAAACCTGACTTGAATGGAAAGAAACAGAAAGAAAAAAATAGAGCAGGAAGGTGGGAAAAGTCAGTTGTGAGGTAACTGTGAAGAAACTGGCAGGTGTCAAGAAAACTTTATTTACTATCTTCTGGTTGTCTGGATAAAGGGGGAAGCTCATTGGATAATAGTTATTTCCCTTTACTATCATCTACCATGTAAGAGAAGCAAAGTCTCTCAGAGGTGCCTATTAGTTTCTATTGCCCTCCCAGCAAAAGAAGGAAAAGAAGAAAATTGGAAATAGAGACTTTGTAGATGATCTGCTGTTGAATTAGCTCCCTGACAATTAACTGATTGGAAATTGCAGAATCCTAATGAATGAAGAACTGTTTTGGCTTGTCTCCCTTTCCTATATAGGGCCAACCTGAATAGCTTTGGCCAAAGTTCTTTGCAATGGCAATTATACAATAAAGTCAAAAGTTGTGTCACCCTGAGCACATAGGTTTTCCTCACTCGCATGTTAGGCTTTTGTAAAGTATATGCCTACTCTATCCACATATACTATCTTATTGTAGATTTTGCCTTATGATTTTAAAAATGATTATATTTAAATTTGAATGGTGCCATAATTATAAGTAGACATTTTGCGTGTGTGGAACCAGTTCAGAAAAAGAATATATGTGAACCACAGGCCATACAAGACCTTACAGTATCAAGGATTATGTGTAGACAGCCTATAGCTGTATTTTGTATATACCTTTATTTCTGGGAGATATTTGATATCATTAAAATTAAAATTTTAGAATGTCCCAAAAGCAATGTAGACCAAAGTTGCCTAAACTGTAAATTGTGACCTAATATGAAGTCATATACTGAATGTGGGAGTTGAAAATTTTTGATTTATTATAAGTATATGTTTGGAAAAAAGTTTAAGAAGCTCTGATCTAGATAAGTTTCCTCCTTCTTTGTCATGATCATTAAGTCACTTAACCCCAATTGCCTCAGGAAAAAAAAGAAAGAAAGAAAGAAAAAATTGCTGAGTAGAGTTCTCAGTTTCCTAAGAGATTATAATTCTGGCAAAGCCATACGTTTCTTAATGCATTTAGAACTCAAATCCAAATCCTTCTGTGGGGTCCCTACCAGATATGTCTTCATACCCCCCAGAACCATTCATTGGGTTTGAGTTTCATGCATAACTAAAAATAATATGCAGTGATCTGTTTCACTTTCATCCATAATTACTTTTTCCCCTTGGAAATTTTATCTGCAGCCCCATTCTCTGCATGAAGAAGGCACTTTTCTATTTCAACTCCAAAAATTCTTCTCCTGAACATTTTGTTTACCTACATAGAGATGTAAATAAACCTACATCTTCTAGAGTTATTCATCCCTTTGGGACTCTACAATTCTTAACTCATTATTGATCATGATTGGCTTTCCTGAAGCATTTTACTACTTTGATTTTGTATCTCTTAACTCTGGACAGACATCTCCACTGGAAATAACTTTCATTTCCCTTTTTTGAAGTGCTCTCCATGCTATTCCCAAGCCAAATAAATCAAGTCAACAAGCATTCATTGTTTACTTTGCGGCAGGCATTGTGTTACACATAAAGAAGGAACACTTGAAATACCCATCACAAACGTGGTAGAGAAAGTCCTTTGGAGATGAATGAGCAATACAGTGCTGGTCATCAGACTAGTTGTCCAAAGCCTTATCCCACTCTTGAACTTCTTACAAAATTCCTATCTGCTTTCAACTCTATTTTAACACAAATCTCATTTCAAGGAAGTGATGAGAAATATTTAACAACCTGCTCTCTGGGGGATGGGGGATAAGAGAATGTATTCATGACAAACTTTTAATTATAATCTGTATTATAAACATTGTCTATCACTTTCTTAAGGCTAGACAATTAAAAATAAATAAATTAAGGCTTTATTTTTTAAAAACTGAGATGTGATTTCTCACTCTAAAAATTTAACTTTCAACTCTCACGACTTTGTATGATCTGGCTTCAGCACACACATACCTTGCTACAAAACTAAAGCAATGAATAGGCTGGCACTCAGTGAATGAATGTGGCTGAGACAACGAGTTTTACTTATTTCTGATGAACCTTTCTGATTCATCCTCAACATCTCTTTTCCCAGAAGATTAATTTCTGGAATCACACTCAGTACAGGTTTATGAAAGAGGAAAAAAGTACTTCACAATACAATAATTAAAAACTATTAATCTAATTTTTCCTTTCCTTGATTCCCTGCTCTATCCCTTACCCTCATCAGTATGGGCAGGATCAGAACACCACAATATTGAAACAGGGAAAAGTATGGTTTTCTGATGAGAAGCAGTAAAAACCAAAAAAAAATTATTTTTTGCAACATTATTTCAGCCAGACATCCCTACTTTCTTCTGCTCCATACCAATCAGTATGATAAAATTGACTGCACTTTGAAGTTTTGAGAAATATTACAGTGCACTTGGCATCCTTCAGGGGGAATCACTACCACCAAATTGGTGTGCAACTCACTCCCTAGGCTTAGAGCTTGGCAGCCCTTTCATCAGCTAGAGTTGCCAACAAAGTTTATAAAGTGAAGGATGATAGCCATTAAATACTAATACCCATGCTCTAAGACTTTCTTGCCAATGACATCAATAGCAATCATCTAAATTCTGTGCTAGATTACACAGAATAACAATTTGGCCACAATTGGAGAGGGGAAGAGTTAAATCCAGAGATACAATAACAAAGGTCATTCTTGAATGGTTTAGCTCAGTATTTAAGGGAAAAACTGGAAACTAAAGTGCTTCTAGGCTAGAGGAAAGAATGCTGTACTAGGAAGAAAGGGACAAGGCTCATAGGCTCCAGTCCCCCCCCCATCATTTTTTTTAACTTGAGTAAAATGCTTAATCTCTTTTTGTCTTGGTTATTTTATTCATAGAAATAGAAATAATATTTTTTTTCAGGAAGCAGGGTAGTGTTCCAGATAATCTGATATGATCCCTAGAACCTTAGTCTCCAGTTCCCTTTATACAGTTTAGTCAATATGTGAACTCTGTGACATGGAACAAGGCTTGCTTTGGTTATCTTATTTTTTAATGGAGCTCATATTTTATAGAATGTCAAGAAGCTAGACCAAATGATTTTCAACCATACCTTCCCACTTTTTAAAAATCTCACTGAATACTTTTATTTTTTCTCAACTACATGTAAAAACAATTTTAGCATTCTTCTTCAAATTTTGAATTTGAGAAGGAAAGTAATTTGACACAGGTTATAGGTGTAGTTATGCAAAATACATTTCCATATAAGTCACTCTGTGAAAGAAAAACCAAAAAAAAAAAAAGTAAAAGTAATTTTGATCTGTATTAAGGCTATAACAGTTCTTTTTCTGGAGATGTATACTACCTTTCATCTTAAATCCTACAGAAATGTCTTGGATTATTGTATTGCTGAAAATAGTTATTCATAGTAGATCATCATACAATATTGCTGTTTTTGTGTACAATGTTCTCCTGATTCTACTTATTTTACTTTGTATCCATTTTGTTTTTCTAAGAGCATCCATCCCATTTTTCCTCCTGTTTGTTCTATTCTCTCTCCTTTTATTTTATGCATTCTCAAACATGTTTTGCTTCTGACTTATACTTTCCCTGAGTGTGTATATTATTCCTTCTTTGAGTCAATCCCAAGGATATTAAGATTCATGTCCTTTCCTCTAGCTTTCTTCATTTTCCTCTCCCTTGTAAAAATCTCTTTCAGGCCTCTTTTCTAATCATGAAACTTAGCCCACTTTCTCTCTCCATTTTTTCCAATGTATTTTTCTTTCTCATACCTTGATTTAATTTTTGATAATCATGCTATCATATTCAACTTGCACTTTTGTTTTCTATTTATTTCTATTATATTCTAACTTCCCTAATAATTAAAAAAGATTTAGAAGTTATAAATATAATTTTCCTTGTAGGTGTATAAACAATTTAACCTTATTGAACCACTTGTGTTTTCTCTTTCCTGTTTATTTTTTTATGCTTCTTTTGCATCTTATATTCGAAAGTCAATCTTTCTATTCAGTTCTCGGTCTTTTGTCACAAATGCTTGAAAGTCTTCTATTTCATTAAATATCTATTTTTTCCCTGAAGGATTATACTCAGTATTGCTTGGTAGGTGATTTTTGGTTGTAATCCTCATTCCTTTGCTCTCTGAAATATCATATTCTGAGTCTTCTGATACTTTAATATAGAAACTACTAAATCTTGTGTTATCCTGACTATAAACTCATCATATCTGAATTATTTATTTTTGGCTTATTACAATATTTTCTCCAGCATTGCTGGTGTTATAAATACTAGATTACATTCTTACTTTTTTTTTTCCTGAGCATCACTAAGGTCTCCTTAAGGTCTTCCTTCAGGGAAGTCTAGTCTCACACAATGGACTTTTTACCCACTTGAGTGAGTCAAATTTAATCAGTCAATAAGCATTTCTTCTGCATTATATATAGGCACTATATATATTTCTTCTGCACTATATATAGAGAGGGAACTATGTTGGGGATCTCCCTGTCTGCCTTAAATCTGAGCAATTCAGATCTCATGTCTCATATAGGACTCTATAATCCTGCCTATTTATTGATTAAATCCTAAGTCATATATGAATCACACTTTTCTGAAGTTGCCCCTATATTTACAGTTAGAATAAGGCAACCTAGAGAAGAATCAAAATGTGCCATGTAGGAATCCTTTCAGAATTTTCCTCTGTCTATGCAACCCAGTCATTCTCTTTCCAATGTCTTCTTCACAGAATAATGACTCAAAAAAGGAAAAAAAAACAAAGTAACAGATATTTTCTCACTCAATAATGCTAAAACAAACAAGAAAATAAAACTCAAGAGGCTATTACTACCAGAGTAGCTGTTTGATAAAGATGAGGTACAAGTGAAACATGGAAGTTGCCTGAACTTCCATGTGCAAAATTTGCCTAATATACCCAGTATGATCTATGTTTGAGCAGAATTGGGACTGGGTTTGCCAGCACATCAGAAAACTAAAACTCAATACTAAAAGCCATGCAGACCCTTCTTACAACTCATTCTTCATTTTTTCTTCCTTTCTTCCTTCCTCTCTCCCTCCTTCCCCCTCTCTCTACACATATATACACATATATTTAATACACAATGCATATATATATACATATGTGTGTACTTTTCTATATCATTTATATATACACACACACATAAAGAAATATGTGTGTAGCCATATAAGATCTATAGATATCTATCTACTAGACAAATAACTATAGGTAGGTAGGTAGACCTAAGATCTATAGAAGGATATGAACATCTTCCCTTTACTTTTTCAGTAATTTTCTACCTCATTCTTTGGCACTTAGGCTAATAAACACAATGCTGATTCTTATCTTCATAAGTCATTTCACAAAACTGCTTTTAGTTTTTAGAATTTGAATGTGAGTTTGTATTAGTAATTGCATAGTTTAATAGCAACTCCATTGACACCAACAATGGGATCTGCCATATATGTGTTTCTGTTTTGACTAGTTCTTGATTTAACTAGGTAACCTTAGAATGTAAATGGACTGTGTTTCAAAAGTTCTTTTGTAAGTCAGTTGTTTAAACTTGGAGCCCATTTTCCCCATAGAATCAATTCTTTAAATCCTGGTTAGGTTCCTAAGGCAACTCACCAAATGTACTTAATTTACTTGAAAAAACAACACTAACAGACAGGGAATGGGTAGGTAGTGGATTGGATAGAGTGCTGGACCTGAAGTCAGAAGGACTCATTTTCCTGAGTTCAAATCTAGCCTTAGACACTTATTAGCTGTGTAACCTGGACAAGTCACTTACCACAGTTTTCCTTAGTTTCCTCATATGAAAAATGAACTGGAGAAGGAAATAGCAAACTAATTCACTATCTCTGACAAGAAAACCCCAAATAAGGTCATAAAAAGTCAGAAACAACTGAAAATGACTTAACAACAATTCTAGTAGAGAAGAAGCATGACATATTGAATAGAAAATCTAGCTCAGAGCAAAAAAAGCTCTGCATTTAAATTTTACCTGATACGTACTTACTGTGTGACTCCAGGCAAGTCCCTTAGATTCTCTGGGTTCTAGACAACTCTCTAAGACTATAAGCATCAAAGAAGGCTTTGACTTGTAATAGTAGACAAAGTTCCTCAAAGTTCCCCATTCTAATCCAAACCTAGCTGAGAATCCCTTCCATATTCCAACTGTAAACCAATTCTATCACCCAACAAGTGATCAGCTAGCCTTTGTTTACATACTTCCAGTAAGATCCCAGTCCTTTCTAAAGCAGACAACTTCACTTATTGATAGCTCCAATAGGAATTTTTTCCCCCTTACTGAATATACCTCTTTGTAAGTTTTACTCATTACTTCCATTTCTGACCTCTGGGGACAACCAGATGAAGTCTAATCCCTGTTCCATTTGGCAATTGGTCATAGCAATGGCACATTCCTACTTCTAAGGTTTCTAGTTCTAACAGTGGTCTCTAGAAACACAATAAATCACAGGTTCACAGACCTAGAGTTGGAAGAAGTGTTACAGGCCATTTGATCCAACAATGCCCCATTTTATAGATGAAGAAACTGAGGATCAGAGTGGATAAGTGACTTACACTGACACATCCAGAATCTGAACTCAGGTCTTGTGACTCAAATTTCAGAACTCTTTGTGCTTCATGTTGCCTCCCTTCTTCAATGGTGCTGGCTCTCCTAGCTAAAGTAAGAAAGAAGAGTGGGTAATCTACCCCCAATATTCTATTTTCTTTCTATTCCTTTGCATTCAAATATGAAAAAAAGCATTTTTCATAGTCAGTCACTTCCTAATCATTAAAAATTGGAAAGCCAAGGCAAATGCCCCTTGAAACATATGGGTGGATATAATGATAGAAGGAAAAAGGAATCTGTTATTGAATTTCTCTTATGTCCATTTATTAATAAAAACATTTGGGAGATAACTATTCACATAACTATTCACTATTGGGGGAATTTAATCCTGAATTCAGTTTGCCTGGTAGACAGAGGAAGGAGAAGAGGAAAAGAGAAAGAAACAGGAAGATGTAGGATTTTCTGGAATATAGGGAATCTTCAAAATGACTTTCATCACAGCAAGTGAAAACCGATGTGAGCCAGAGATATGCAGAAAGCAGCTATAGCAGTTTTCATTAAAACACTGACATGCATCTCGTCACAATGGACTTGTCATCCATAAGATCACTCTGGGAATAAAGAGAAAACAATATGACTTAGCAAGAAAGGCATACTTGTGACCATAACTCACTCTTAGAAAAGCTGGAGCTCTGAGATGATGCACAGAGACTGGTAATGGCTTACTTGGTGATGCTTCATAGGATGAACTATGTTAATTAGGGGTATTAAAACTTCAATATGAAATCCTTCTAATGAGCTCATTTTATCCATCTATAACATTCTGATGTTAAATCAGTATTTCCCATGCTTCTTATTTTTAAAACATTAGTTCCTTTTCTTCTGTCAGCTTCAGGTTTGTTTGTTTTTCTATAGAGATGTGACAAATGTAGAATTTGTGCTGACAATGGAGAGGATTCACTGGCATGGTGGAAAGAGAACTTAAATGAGGTTAGAAGACCTGAGTTCAAATTCCAATTCTGTCAATTGCAAGTCACTGAAAATTCTCTGGACCACTTAAAATACGCTGGAGTAGACAGATGGTGCTCTATAATATAAATATATATAGATATAGATATGTATATAACATATAACAAATTCAAATAGAAATGGAGGACACGAAAGTTTGCATAAGTATCCCTAAAGGTACATGTTAACTTAATATCTTATTTATATCCATTATCCATATTTTATTTTCATTTTTACTTATTTTATAAATATTTTTCAAGTATGTTTTAATCTAGTTCAGGCTCCAATCAGGTGAAAGCTGTCCATAGACTGTATGTTTGACATATCTGGATTAGATAACCTTAAAGATCCATTCCAACTCAAAATCCAGGATTCTATGGAATGTAGCCGTAGCTAGACAAGGTATAGAAGACCAAGCCTAAAGTCAGGCAGTTCAAATGTGACCTCAAACACTTACTGTGTAACCCTAGTCAAGTCACATTTCTTCATCTGTAAAAAAAATGGCAAAGCAATCCAATATCTTTGCCAAGAAAATTGCAAATGGGCTCACAAAGAGCCAGACATGACTGAAAAAGCTGAATAATAATAGTATGTAATCTAAAATAATAAAAAAAACAATTTACCATGAAAATAAGAATAAGATGAAAAACATTTTTCCCTAAGACAATTGGGGTTAAGTGACTTGCCCAGCGTCACACAGCTAGGAAGTGTTAAGTGCCTGAAGCCAGATGTGAACTCAGGTTCTCCTGACTTGAGGGCCAGTGTTCTATCCACTATACCAACTAGCTGCCCCCCCAATTTTTTTTTAAATCATGGCACAGATCTTCATAGAAGAAATACACACATACATATATAATACATATACATATGTATTGGGCATATATATATGTATGTCTATGTGTATGTTGTATATATATATATAATAGATAAATGTACATGTATATCAAAAAAAGAAAACTGTTACTATGAATAGTAATAAAACAGGAGTAAAATAATTTAAAAGTAATCAAGATACAATGTTTTAGTATGAAGTAAGCTACTTGAAGGAAAGAATATTTCCATTATTGTCCTTGTATCATCAGCCTCAAACACAGTGGCTATCATATGTTAGATGTTTGGTAAATGCTTATTGAATTGAATTAACCGAACTGAATTAAGTCAGATGACATTAGAAAGGGAAGAATTGAATGATGTAATATCAGTTTCCACAAACCTACTACAAGAAATGTTCCCTGAAGGGAAGAGGTAAAGACCTATGGAAGGGGCTACTTCTTTTCAGAGTTGGGACCCAGAGAACAAAATGCTAAATATAATACTGGCTTTTTTGACATTATATGCATTTCCAGGCTGGGCTCTTTCACTCCAGCTATCTTCCTCAACCCCTTCCCAAAGGAATCTTAGACCAATTCTGGGAATTCCTTGGGCTCTGGTAAGTGAACTTCCATATCAACCTTCCTGTAGCCAGATCTCCAAGTCACTTATCAGCCACCCTTTCCAAAGCATGTCACTCCTCCCATTATTGCTACCTCTACTTTTTTACTTTCTTGTATGTTTGTATTTTCCTTTTTTTTAATATATATTTTTAATTTTTTTAAATTAATTTTCTTTGACAGTACATATGCCTAGGTAATTTTTTTTTTTTTTTTACAACATTATCACTTGTACTCCCTTCTGTTCCGAATTTTTCCCCTTCTTCCCTCTACCCCATCCCCTAGATGGCAGGCATTCCCATACATATTAAATATCTTATAGTATATCCTAGGTACAATATATATGTGCAGAACCAAATTTTGTTGTTGTTGTTGTTGTTGTTGTTGCAAAGGAAGGATTGTATTCGCAAGGTAAAAATAATCTGGGAAGAGAAACAAAACAAAAACAAAAACAAAACAAAACAAAACAAAAAACAAACAAACAAAAAAAAAAAAAAAAAAAAACAATGCTCACAGTTTACACTCATTTCCCCAGTCTTCCTTTTTCTGCATGTAGCTGATTCTGTCCATCATTGATCAATTGGAATTGGATTAGCTCTTCTCTATGTTGAAGATATCCACTTCCATCAGAATACATCCTCATACAGTATCATTGTTGAAGTGTATAATGATCCCCTAGTTCTGCTCATTTCACTTAGCATCAGTTGATGTAAGTCTCTCCAAGCCTCTCTGTATTACTCTTGCTGGTCATTTCTTACAGAACAATAATGTTCCATAACATTCATATACCATAATTTATCCAACCATTCTCCAATTGATGGACATCCATTCATTTTCCAGCTTCTAGTCACTATGAAAAGGGCTGCCACAAACATTTTGGCACATACAGGTCCCTTTCCCTTCTTTAGTATTTCCTTGGGATATAAGCCCAGTAGTAGCACTGCTGGGTCAAAGGGTATGCACATTTTGATAACTTTTTGGGCATAATTCCAGATTGCTCTCCAGAATGGTTGGATTCTTTCACAACTCCACCAACAATGCATCAGTGTCCCAATTTTCCCACAGCCCCTCCAACATTCATCGTTATTTGTTCCTGTCCTCTTAGCCAATCTGATAGGTGTGTAATGGTATCTCAGAGTTGTCTTAATTTGCATTTCTCTGATCAATAGTGATTTGGAACACTCTTTCATATGAGTGGAAATAGTTTTAATTTCATCATCTGAAAATTGTCTGTTCATATCTTTTGACCATTTATCAATTGGAGAATGGTTTGATTTCTTATAAATTAAAGTCAATTCTCTGTATATTTTGGAAATGAGGTCTTTATCAGAACCTTTAACTGTAAAAATTTTTCCCCAATTTGTTACTTCCCTTCTAATCTTGTTTGCATTAGTTTTGTTTGTGTAATTTGGTGTAATAAAATTTTTCTATTTTGTGATCAATAATGTCTCTAGTTCTCCCTTGGATACAAACTCCTTCCTCCTCCACAAGTCTGAGAGGTAAACCATCCCATGTTCCTCCAATTTATTTATGATTTCGTTCTTTATGCCTAAATCTTGGATCCATTTTGATCTTATCTTAGTATGTGGTGTTTGTATTTTCCCTTTTAAATGGGAATTCCTGAGGCTGATTTCAGAAAAACTTAAAAGAATGTACATGAATTGATGCTAACTGAAGTGAGTAGAACAAAGAGAACATTGACGAGATTTTGTTATGATCAACTGTGATGGACTTAGCTCTTTTCAACAATAAATGATTCAAAGCAATGAAAATAGACTTGTGATAAAAAGGGCCATCTGCATCCAGAGAGAGAATTATGGAGACTAAATGTAGATCAAAGCATAGTATTTTCATCTTTTTATTGTTTGTTTGTGGGTTTTTTTTCTTTCTCACTTTTTCCCTTTTTATCTGATTTTTTCTTGAACAGTATGACAAATACGGAAATATGTTTAGGAGAATTGCAGTGTTTAACCTATAATGGATTATGTGCCATCTAGGGAGGAAGATGAAAGGGAGGGGAAAAAAAAAACATGGAACACAAGGTTTTGCAAATGTGGATGTTGAAAAATAAATTTAATTTATTTGGAAAAATAAAAAGTTTTTAATAAAAATTATTTTTAAAAAGGGGATTGCCTTGCTTTCTAATAGTATCATATAGGGCCGGGGATAATAGAAAAGACATAATAAAGTCTTTATCATTTGTTCATCTTAAAAATGTTTATTTTCTGAACTGTTTTTCTTCTCTTTTTTTTTCTTTGTTATAGTACAATGATTTCTTGCAGAAGAAAGGATATGGAATAAATTGGAAAATGTAGGTAATATAAAAACAAAATATCTATAAAATTAATAAGACAACTAAAGGGAACATTTTAACACTCTTGGATTGAATATCCCTTGTGCACTTACCATAGTAGCATTTCATATTTTTTGCTGTCAAGCATGCTCATGTGTATGATATTTCCCTAAAACACTGTGAAATCCAAGAGGGTAGGGATCCTAATTTATTTATTCTGTTTCCCCCTCCCCCACTTGACAAAACAGGAACTTAATAAATTATTGTTGTTGAAGTTGGCAGGGGGGATGTTTGAATACTTATGGGAACCCTGTAGCTAGATGACATGTTGGAGACTTTAAATAGCATAAGGCACAACCTTCTTTGGTATGTGTATCAGAAAGACATGAATCACTGAATCTACAGAGCAGAAGGGAATCCTGGGTCATCTTGAATCATCTTTCTGTGACACTGATAAAGGGACAGAATGTCCTCAGAACTCAAAATATGCTTTTATCTCAGTCCAGTACAGCAAGAGAGGATGAAAAAAGAATCTTCATCCATGAAGTTCCAGGACAAAATATGGAGACCAATCACTCAATTTGGGGTCTAAAAACCAAGGAGGACTCTGGGTCACACTCTCATTCCTTATACAGCTCTGGGTGTGCTGACTAAAATCCCAGAGAATTTCAGGGGCAAGACAACCAGCCCTGACACAAAGTTGGCAGATATCAAAGGGCTTTGGCTCTGCTTTTCTAGAGCATGAGACATTCTGGCCCCTGGAAAGTTTAGAGGGTTCTTGTAACACCATAAAAGAGGAAATTGCAATAGATGAAGCAGGAAGAAATTAAGGTCAAGCATGCTAAAGATGAGTATGGTCAAGTGCCAAAACTGGTGATAAGTCAATTTAAGAGAGAAGGGAGGGAAAAGGATCTAAAATACATTTTAAAAGGATACTTTCATTTACATTTTGGTACATTATGTATGTCATATGTGACATATTCACACATTTATACAATAGACTGTGATATATAAAAGACATTCTTAATTTCATTTTTTTGTTTGAAGACAGCTAAAGTCTTTTTTCTACTCAAATTAATCAATACACATTTAATATGTGGAAGTAATACATATATTAATCGCATACTTATAAATCAAAGAAGGTAGGTCTCTATACTCTATGCCTTAGTCCTATGATTTCCCCCCCTAAAATATTTTTTCAAAATCTTTAAATATCATATACTGAAGACAAGAGAGGTCTTGGATGGGAAGGGAATTGACAGATGTATTAGGATGAAGGGTGAGAATTTGCAAAATGCAAAAGTATAATCAAGTCAACAAACACAATTTATTAAGTATTTACTATATGTCAGGCATTGTGCTAAACACTGAGAATAAAAAAACAAGATAATAAAAAAGTCTCTACTTTCAGGGAGCTTAAATTCTAAGTGGGGAAGGGAGAAAATATGTTCAGGAATAAAACTCACAGAAGAATGATGACATGATTTATCTTGGTATTTTCCTTTTAAAAAATGGAGGTTGTGGGAGGAACCAGCCAATTAGAAGAAGGTAATGAAGGAGAAGATGGAACTTCCAGTGAAGGCTACTGAGCAAATGTCAAATAAGAATCAGAAACGGAGCTTAGAGAGGAGTACAAAAGTAAAACCAGTATGTTCTGAGTTTTTAAGAAACAAAGGCAACATCAAAAAAGGCCCACAATCATTTTCAAATTTTAATAATTACAAAAATGTATTTCAGATAGTAAAGTACCCTGTTTTGTCATGGAGAAATAAGCATTTCAGGCTATATGACCCAATAATTTTTTAGGAGTCATGTTGCAGTAATGAGATGAGAAGAGTAGGAAGTTTGCTATCAGTAGAAAGTTATAGGACCTATGTCAGATTGTTCAGCAACTTGTAGGCTTTACTTCAAAGGTTAAAACCTCTTAATCGATTGGAAATACTGGCAGCTTTTAGCTGACTTCAAGTACTTCCAGTACCTGTTCCTTAAAAAAATGTTCTAAGCAGGCTGACTTTTGCTAAGTAAAAGTAAATAGTCATGGGCCTCCAGGAAAATGGAAAATTATACAGCAGAAGCAATGGATGCATGATCTTCTAAGAAATGCAAATACTTTCCCCCCATTTACTTATTTATTTTTAATACACATTGCTTTATGAATCATGCTGGAAGATAAAAATCAGAACAAAAGGAAAAAACTATGGGAGAGATTAAAAAAGCAGAAAAAAGAAGTGAACATAGCCTGTGTTGATTTACATTCAATATCCATAGTTCTTTTTCTGAATACAGATGGCATTTTCTCTCCAAAGTCTATTGGTATTATATTGGATCACTGCACCACTGAGAAGAACTAAGTCTTTCATAGTTGATTATCACACATTCTTGGTGCTATTGTGGACAATGTATTCCTGATTTTACTTGTTTCACTCAGCATCAGTTCATGTAAATCTTTCCAAGCCTTTCTATAATCAGCTTGCTCATCTTTTTTTTATAGAACAATAGCATTCCATTACCTCCATATACCACAACTTGTGTAACCTTTCCCCAATTGATGGACATCTACTCATTTTCTAATTCTTTGCTACCACAAAAAGAGCTGCTCCATACATTTTTGCACACATGGGTCCTTTTCCTTCCTTCCATTAAGATTTCCTTGGGATATAAACCCAGTAATATTATTGCTGAGTCAAAGGGTACATACAGTTTTATAACTCTTTGAGCATAGTTTCAGATTGCCTTCCAATATGGTTGGCTCATTTCACAATTCCACCACCAATGCATTAATGTCCCAGTTTTCCCACATCCCTTCCAACATTTATTACTATATTTTCCTGTCATTTTAGCCAATCTGAGAGGTGTGAGGTGGTACCTCCGAATAATTTTAATTTGTATTTCTTTATTCAATAGTGATTTAGAACATTTTTTTCATGTGACTATAGATGGCTTTAAATTCATCATCTGAAAATTTTCTTTTAATATCTTTTGACTATTTATCCACTGGGTAATGTAAACACTATTAATACAATAGGTTTATCAGAATTCTGATTGCAATGAGTTTTTTGGAGAACCTGCAACAAAGGTAGGAGCCTGTCTTCTATCATCCTCAATACTCAAATTTTCCCTTATATTTATATTTGTATATACCCCATGACTTTTTCTGGAACCCTTGTAATGGACTATGCCTGAATAGAATCCTTACTTATCCCAAGTCAAATAGTAGAAATAGCATAAAAGGCATACTGACACTTGAATCAGTTAAACAAATTTCCTGTTTAATGGAATCCTAATCATTAACTCATTCCTTTAACAAACATTTGAAAGCCCAGTATCAATAAGAATCTGATGATAAAAGAGTTATGGGAGACACAAAGACAAATCATACATGGAGCTTGACCTTAAGATATTCATAACCTAGTGATTTTATTGGAGAATGGCAACTTGATGTCAAGGATGGATTTGGAGCCAGAAAGACCATGGAACAAATCCCACTTTTGAAACTAGCTGTGTGATCCTGAGAAAGTAATTTGTTCATCTACAAAATGGGGATAATAATAGTGCCTATTTTATAAGTTATGAGACTCAAATGAAGTAAGAATGCAAAGAACTTGGTGAAACTTTTTTAAAAGTAGTTATATACAGGAAAAAGAGAAATTAAGGGAACAAGCACTTATTAAGCACCTATTATAATCCAAGAACTGTGCTAAGCTCTCTACAAATATTATTTCATTTGAGCTTTACAGCAATCTTGGAGGTTGAGGAAATAGGACTTATCCAGAGTCAGTCAGCTAGCAAGTATTTAAACTGAGGTATTTCTGACTCTAGGCCTAGCACACGATTGCTCTATTTCCTGTATCTAACAACAATAATAACAATAAAAGGTAATATGTGATAAGTGTCATAGAGATAAAACCAAAGTGCTTTAGGCATTCAAAGGAGGGAACTTCCTCTGGTCATCATGACCAGGGAAGGTTCCATGAAGGAGACAGTAAATATATGAATTGGGCTAGAAAGATGGATAGAATTTTGATTAGGGAGATTAGTGAGAAGACTTTCCAATAGAGGAAATAGAATGAATAGAGATAATAGAGTGCAATACAAGATATGCCTGTGGAATAACGTGTAGACTAGTCTGGCTAGAGTAGAGAGTTTATGTAGACCAATGATGGAGAGAGATGTGGAAAGTTGGTTCAGATTGTGTAAGAGAACTGAATGTCAGGCTACGTACCTGGAAGGCTTGGATTCAAACTCAGGTCTTCCTGATTTCAAATACGATATTTACTTGTGCCACTTAGTCACCTCTAAATATAATCTATCCTAGAATTTCTAGCAATACTTCTATCTCTGATGCTCTAATTCTAGAGAATATCCAGGTGGAAGACTGATTCGAGTGCTGGTTTTAAAGCCAATTAGAAGCAAGTTCAAATCCTACTTCAGATACTAGCTGCATGGCCTTAATAGGTAATGTAATCTCTCAGCATCAGAGTCTTCAATTATAAAACAAAGGGATCATAACTCAGTAGTCTCTCTATCTAAATGTATGGTTTTATTATCTAATTTGCCATTTTTGTCTTCTTCTCTTATCCAAAGGAACAAAAGAAGAGATGTAAAATTTATTATAAATAACATATAGAACCAAGTCCCTTCCCAGAGGTCACATTTATAGCCTGGAGTGATTTGTGTCCACTCCTGCTTTGGTTTTTATGAACAAGAGTTAAAATGGCAACCTAAAGTCTGAATTCTCTTATTCTCACTCTATAGTGCTAATGTCCCATGACACATTAGCCACAAAAATGATTTCCTCTAACTACCACTATTTGTCCTCCCCTAGTCGTTTTACTGCTTTCAAGTTAAAAGGAGATCACCAATAGCAATCCAAGTGTCCCCCATTCTTTATCCCTTAAGTAATATAGGTTATAATGTTCAACTTCTGTAAAGAGCTGGAACTTTGGAGAAATATACTTGAAACAAGGTATTAACTCAGTGGAATTGATGATATGATGTTTCTCTAGTTCACATATATATTTAGTACTTAACATGGTGAAGTAATGGTTCTCTAGTTCACACATGATCAGTGTGCTGTAATGATGCAATTACAATAAGGTATATAAGGGCCAAGAAGAACTTTCTATCTTTGACCAGTCTCCTGGTTGCTGTCCTGCCTTCTGCGCTAAGATTAAGACTGATAATATTAACAATACCTCCCAGAATCCTTATGAGGATTAAATGATAATAAGTATAAAACAGACTTTGTACAAGTTTATATTCATTCAGTCTCTGTCTTCCTCTGTCTCTCTAATTTTTCTGTTTCTCTATTTTTCTCTCTCTCTTTTTCTCTCCCTTTTCCTCTCTCTCCTTCTCCCTCCCTCTGGCTCTGTCTCTCTTTTTCTGTCTCTCTCTCACTTCTTACTTCCTCTCTTCTTGTCTTTCTCTTTGTCTCTCTATGTCTGTGTCTTTGTGTGCATCTCTCTGTTTCTTTATCTCCCTTCTTCCCTCCCTCCTTCTGTCCCTCCCTCCATCTCTGTTTCTCTGTCTCTCTCTGTCTCTGTCCCTTTCTGTCTCTCTCTCTGTCTCTCTACCTCCCTTCCTTCCTCCCTCTTTCTTTCCCTCCCTCCCTCTGTATCTGTCTCTCTCTTTCTGTCTCTCTCTCACACTTCCTCTCTCTTCTTTCTCTGCATCTCTCCATCTCTGTCTCTCTATCTCTCTCGGACATACATGTACACACACACAATTAAATTAGTACTATGTAAATTTAAATGATTTATTCTATTGACTCTATTGTACAGACTATAAAAGAGAGACTATACCTCAGAGAGACCCTTTGAACAAGGTCACTACCATTTAGAAGGACTTCAAGTACAATGAGTGAATTCTCCTTTTGATACCAATTCAAGTAAGTTGACTTGGGTTCAGATGCTGGCCATAATTTACTATCTACTTAACTTTCAGCAGCTCATTTTCAATCCCTGGGGCCTCTGTTTATTCATGTATAGAATGAACAGAGCCAGTCTTGGAGTCAAGAAAACCTGAGGTCAAACCCTGCCTCTAATAGCTACTAACTTTTGTGATTGGAGCAAGTCACTTAATTCCTGAGTACCTTAGTCAACTTTCTAAGACTATAACACATAGATTTCTCACTGAAAAATTCCTACGCCAAAGGTGACATATACTTGCTAAGATAAATCAAATTAAAATTAAACAAAATAGGAAAATTTAGGGTTAGGGTTAGGGTTAGGGTTAGGGTTGTGTGTGTGTGCGTGTGTGTGTGTGTATTTACTAGTTGTGATCCTGGTCAGGTCATTGAATGACTCTGATCCTCAGGTTCATCACTTGTAAAATTAGAGTATTGCACAAGATAGATGGCTTCTAATACCTATCTTAACTTCTAATCCTGTGGTCCTAGGTTGTGATTGAAGTCTGACATGCCTTCTAAATATTCTAAAATATTATGAGCTAGGGATCAGTTGGCCTAAATGAACTCTTAGCTCTGGGATCTCATGAGCCAGCACTACTCTTTATTCCTTCATATCTCAGTTCAGAGACTTGTGATTCCTAGAGTCGTGGAGGCCTTCAGACACTTAATATGTTAGATTAAATATGAGAAAACCCTGTCAACAGAACATTAAAGTTAAATATCTAAATGCTAAAAGGGCTAGAGATCCAGGATAATTAAAGTGGCTGAATGCAGAGTTACAATTAAAGAGAGAGAGAATTATGGAGAAGTAAATATTTATACACACACACATTGTACATTTATTAGGGTTTACACAGAAATGCTTCTCATCTGCACAGCTTTCCTTTGTAATGATATTGTTATGAGGCAATAAATGTGGTTATAGTTTAATAACAGATGTTAAATGGCATAATTCATACAGAAACCTCACTAATTACTGCAGAGGCACAATATAAATGCAAGGCATCATATGGTAGGTATTTCTTATCTGTTTATAAACTGAAAAATGAAAGGTCATTGGTACAAAATTGGAATGGTTAGAGGAAATCTGAAAAGCCTTAGCCATTTAAATAAGAAATTTAAAGGGCACAATTTGTGATTGGTTCCTTCTCTTCTCCTACCCCCACATACTCCAATCCCTCTTCAAAGCTCTCAGGCTGTATCCAGGAGAAACCAATTGGCCTAAGTGGGATTGGGTTAACAGGGCCACTTAAATGGTAACAGTTTTCTAAATTAGTTTAGGGGAAATGTTTTAGATTTGAAACCACAACATTATAGTAAAAATATTGCTTAATAGCGTATATTTTCTACTTCTTGAGCTCAATTTGCTTCTCTCTAAGTGAGGATAGAATTAAAGGAGACATTCTACAGATACCTGAAAAAGACCTTATATTCCTGGCACAGAAATGTGGGCTCAGAGATTAAAAGTGTTTGAAAGAAAATGTTTTTCCCCTGGTTACAACAAGATTAATTGGAGATATAAATATCAGGAGGCAGGCTTTGGGTTGTTTTTTGTTTTTGTTTTTGTTTTTGTTTTTAATTTTGTTTGTTCCCCTCCCACCAATGCTTGCATGATAATTGTGTTAAAATTCATCTCAAAATGGAGGTAATTTCCATGAAACTTCCCATAATTCTCTAACATAAGCTATTTTCCTTTGACTTTGTAATATTCTCCAGTTTTTCTTGCCTCTCTCATGCTGAATTAATATTAGCATTCTTTGAAACATCCTGAGCTTGATTTGCACCACATTTCCCAAAGTTTTGGAAATTATTTCTTATGATCTTTTAAAATCATGGTAACATCTGTTGAATTATAAGCTAAACAAAAAAATAAGTCCTGAAAACTGTCAAACTGATTTTTATCCCAATGCCTTTGTTCAAAGAAGGAAAGAATGAGAAAATAAAACTGACATTTCTAATGGGTTTATTATACCACAAAAGTATTTTTTAGAAATGCTATTATCCAACAAAGTATTTTCTTATCCTTTGGGATAACCTAGAGGTCATATGCATTTTGATACCTTTGGAATAAAATGTGTTAAATTTACCAATCTTCCATCCACTTTTCAAAAAGAAATAAAATTCCCATAAAACAGAAGTTTAACAACTATGTGCGTTTGTACAATATCTTTACACTGTTTTATTCTGCTGGATTTGTGAGGTCACAAGTGTGAGTGTTCTCACCAGTAGTACACCAGTGGCACAAATGAGAACCTATCCATATCTTCTCATCTTGAATGACTTCTATCCACATGTTGCCATAAATCCTCCACAGCAGGCATTCTTTACTTGACATTTATGATCTCTTCAAAAAAAATTTTGATTGCTACATTTTAATATTAGTTCTCTTTAAAATTCTATTCATTTCATTGTATGCATTTAAGACCATAATTCTGAGAAGGGACCATAAGTTTCCTCAGATTGCCAAAAGGGTCTATGACATAAAAAAGGTCTAGAATAGGTACTCCATGAAACGGCCAACATGAGAAGTGTCATTTTCTCAAATCATATGTCTTAAGGTTCCAATAAATAGTACATGGGCTGTATATCAGTCAATCTCTCACAGCCTAGCCATTCCACCTCTCTCTCTAGTCATATATTTTCCTGATAATGTCTTTTTTGCTTCTGTTTCTGTTTAATTTTTCTCTGGTAAAATGTTTTAGCCCCCTCACACCCACTATATGCATCTCCACTGCTCTCTTAGTGACCCATCTTTAATTCTTCAGAGATTGTGGTTTTCTCTGACTCACAGTAATAGAGCATTACCAGAAGGATACTGACATTTAAAAGATAGGCCTTTGTTTGAGGGAGAAGTTTGTAATCATTAAAAAGTACTGAACACTTTATAAAAGGTAACCAAGCCTACTATATTCTCCAATTCAATACCTCATTTACCTTTATACTTTCTGTGTATGTATGTGTGTACATATATATATATATATATATATATGTGTGTGTGTGTGTGTGTGTGTGTGTGTGTATGTGTGTGTGTTTATATTGTATATAATATATATGTATAATATGTATATGTATACATATGGATTTATATGTATATCAGTTCTATAAATTGTCCATCCAGTTCATATGAGAGTCAGAGATTATGAATAGTTGTGAATATTATTAAGGAGTCTTTAAATTGGATGTGGTGTCCTGTGGTCCTAAACTGCAAAGGTATGACTTAGAGCATTTTCACTGTTAAGTATTAAAGTGGTGAATCCCCCTGGAGCAGGGGTCCAGTTGTTTAATTAGGGGCAAACGGGTCTGAGATGAAAAAGATCAACTCAAAGATAATGGGGTGATCAATAGTAAAACTGGACCAATTAGGGAATAGTCCTTAAACATTCAACCCTAGGTGAAATGAGAATTCTCTTATATTAAAAATATCTCTTAAATGTCTTGAGATGATACAATAATCATAATATTGTCTTGAAATAGCAGCCTCTGTGGGAATCTTCTTCCTATACACACTGTGACATGGATATCTTCCATGCCTGTAGCCAAGACTTTTGGTAAGTACCATTTATTCCTCTCTTGATACTAATAATCAGACAGCCATGGAGTAATATCATAATGATGTTGAATATTTCAAAAATCATGTATGACTTCAATAAATATATGGAAAATATTATTGAAGAACAGTCTTAGAAGTGACATTTTATTCCCATCAAATTGAATTATACTTCAAAACAAGAAAAAAAAGCAAGCATAATGGGATATTATAATTCTCTCCACTTTTAGGTAACCATATTATTGTAAAGATTTGGTCTTCTTTAGATTATCATTAGTAAAATCCAGTCTAAGTCTTTCTCCTTCATGAATTGGCATTGAACTCAGTATACAATTAGATGACTTCATGAGGATTTTAGATAGATAGAAAAGTAAGCTTTTAGGGTAGTGGTAGGTACTAATTCTCTTATCACATTCTTTAAAATAAAGTCCATGACTTTATCTCTGGGCATTCTTTTACCATTTTCCAATATCTTGAGAATAAATAGCTCTCTCAATGCCCTCAAAAGTAAGTAACCTCTAGCATAGACTTTAGTGCATGTTTGATCTAATCCACCTGCTGTTCCTATCTTTGTTTTACTTAACATACAATAGTATAAACAGTGAAATGGACTAATAGAGGGAAGTTGTGATTGCTCCTTTTTCTGATTAGTTTTTGTAATAGGAAAGGATTTGCCTAGAGATACAAAGTTCAGGAAGGAGAAGAACAAATAATGTCTGAAAAGTTCACCTAAGATTATAATTCTTATGGAAAGATTTCCTAACCTACCTTAGATTATGTAGTTAGAGGTACCACTTAAAGTAAAGTAAATTTTGGACTTAGACTATAATATGGAAGGGGACTATTAGTAATGATTTAAAATAGTTGCTTTCAGTTCAGTTCAGGGGTTAAGAGACTTGCCCAAGATCACACAGCTAGGAAGTATTAAGTGTGTGAGACCAGATTTGAACTTGGGTCCTCCTGAATTCAAGGCTGGTGCTCTAGCCACTGCACCACCTAGCTGCCCCTCAATTCAATTTTTTAAAAATAATATAAAACAAACTTTGTGGCAGGTACTCTTCTAGGTTGTGGGTTACAAAGATAAAAATTAATAAATTGTATTTATTATTAATAAATTAATTAAATAAATAGTATAATATAATACACATATAATAAATAAATTTTAAGAATTAATAAAATTTGTTGTTTCAATTACTTGATTTACAGAAGAAAAGAAATTGAATGAAAATAAAAATAGTGCATTAGAAACTATGGGCTTCATATTAGTAGGAATAATTCCACAATTTCATGAAACATCAGAAAATATCTTCTAAACCTGAAGATAATATAAAGAAA
The DNA here is from genome assembly GCF_048593235.1 of Sminthopsis crassicaudata. NCBI lineage: Eukaryota > Metazoa > Chordata > Mammalia > Dasyuromorphia > Dasyuridae > Sminthopsis > Sminthopsis crassicaudata. Next base: position 413,686,374 of record NC_133617.1, on the reverse strand, counting down.
AGTTCTTTAAAGTCAAGGACTAATTCAGTTTGGTTTTGTATCTTTAAATATCCAGCATAGTACCATCCACATAATACTGTCATATTATCTATGTAATCTTAGGCAAAGTTATTTATTTTGGGGGTTTAGTTTCCTCAGCAATAAATGAGATGGTTAGAATAAGTACTATTTTGTGTTGAAAGACTTACAATATTGATATGACAATTCCATATAATTGAAAAGCCCAAACCAACAATACTGCCTGAGAAAAAAAGTTTAGGGCCTTTATTTTTATTTCCTTTACTATCCTTTATTTTTCCACAGGTGACTGGTGGCAGCAATATGCTTCTTAATAACATGAATGGATTGCATTGTTTTCCCAATCCCATCAGAGAAACACCAATCTAAATTTGGAAGATTAACAGGAATCTTGGAAATTGCAAAATCATCAATCAATTAAAGAAAAAGTTTGAAGGCCAGTTCCAATAGACTTGTGATGGAATAGCCAAAAGATTTTTAGGATTAAAGGTAGGTCACAACATGGTATATTTTCGGGGGCAGAGCCAAGATGGCGGAGAAGAAACGCACGACTCTGTGAACATCCTCACTCCCTCACAACCAATTAGATAAATTAAGTCTCAAAATAAGCCCAGGACTGATGGATACCACAAGGACTGGAAGCACGACTTACCAGCTGAAGAGAATCTGGAGTTTCAACAGAAAAGGTCAGTCCCCAGGGGAGGCAGAAGAGAGGCCAGCACAGACGGTGGGGTAGTGGCACACTGCGCTGGTTGAGCTGGGGAGGGCTCTGGGATCAGAGAAGCCACTGAGGTAAAGGAATCTGGCACAGGCTGTTAGCTCTTCTCTGCTAATTATTTAGCAGTTCAGAAGAGAAAGCCAAAATATTTTAAAACTCAGATTAGGTTTTCCCCGGACCCTGGAGGTGACTCAGCAGATCTCCGCACCAGGGGGTGTGGCCTCAGCTACCACCTGAGAATAGTTAAGAGATTGACAAGTGGGTGGATACGGCCCAAGGCAACACACACTGCCTAGCTTAGCTGGAGGGAGTGGAATTCAGCTCCAGGAAGTCCCAGAGAAGCAGAACCTTTGAACTAGGGACCGCAGTTTCTGGCAGACACTTCCAGTTTGAGCACAGGGGCTTTTCACGTCACCTGCTGCAGACATCCACGCCCAACCCGGACACATAGGCTGGGCTTTGTGCTGTCTTTACTGTTCAGTCTCAAATCTCAGGGAAGCCACTAAAACACAGTGCCCTTGGGGCACAGCAGTGCTAGTCACCTCTGAGGCACTTCCAGGGAGGGGGTGGGGAACTCTCTCCCAGAGCTCTATCTTAGCTCAGGCTCAGGAGCCGCTGCATCCATCCAGTCTGGGAGGAAGCTGGTAAAGAAGTAAATAAATAATTTCCCACCCCAGGGACAGACCCCAAAAGATTTTTTAAATATGAACAAAAAAGCCAGAAAAACTATAGATTCCTTCTATACAGAGAAAGAGCGGGTATCCAACCCCGAGGAAGTTAACAGCAGAGAGAAAGCAGATAACAACCTAAAGGGGAATGATTCCTGCCCCCCATCACATAACTCTCTCCTAGAAGAAACTCTTAAAAAATTGAGGGAGTTTGAAGAAAAATGGGGAAAGGAAAGGGAAGCTATGATAGAGAATAACAATGTCCTGAAATTGGAGTTGGAAAAAATAAAGAATTCACAGGAGATGCAGGGAAACAAAATTTATGAATTAGAAAAGGTTAAAAAAATCACAGGAAAATAGGATTTCTGAATTGGAAAAGATAAAAAAGTCTCAAGAAAATAGAATTTCTGAATTGGAAAAAGAAAATAATTCTCAAAAAAAATTAGGGAAATGGAAAAAAATTCAATAGAGCAAAATAATTCATTTTAAAACGAAATTGGGCATTTACAAAAGAACTAAAAACTGTGAAAGAAGAAAATAACTCCTTAAAAGTCAGGATGGAACAAATAGAAATGAATGATTCACAGAGAACCCAAGAATCAGTCATACAAAACAAAAAAAATGAGAAGTTGGAGAACAACGTCAAATACTTACTGGGAAAATCTATAGACCTGGAAAATAGATCTAGGAAAGATAATCTGCAGATCATTGGACTTCCAGAAAACTATGACCAAAAAAAGAGCCTAGATTCTATTTTACAGGAAATTATCAAAGAGAATTGTCCAGAGATAATAGAAACAGAAGGGAAAGTAGATGTGAAAAGAATTCATCGAACTCCTTCTGAAATAGACCCTAAAAAAAGAACACCACGGAATATTGTGGCTAAGCTGCAGAATTACCACACAAAGGAGAAAATCGTGCAAGCAGCTAGAAAAAAACAATTTAAATACCAAGGTGCCACAATAAGGGTCACCCAAGATCTGGCTGCCTCCACATTAAAAGATAGAAGGGCCTGGAACCTGATATTCCGTAAGGCAAAAGATCAAGGACTGCAACCAAGAATGAACTACCCAGCTAAGTTTAGCATCTTTTTCCATGGAAGAAGATGGTCATTCAATGAAACAGAGGAATTCTATATGTTTCTAAGAAAAAAACCAGACTTAAACAAAAAATTTGATCTACATCCACAAGACTGAAGAGAAACAGAAAAAGGTACACAGAACCCTTGAGAACTGTAACTCTGTTGTGGGTATATAAAAAGTACTCAAGGATAATTTGATTTTACTGATATAAAAGAAAAAAAGGGGGGGTGTAGTAAAGGAAAGGAGGTCGGTTCAGAAAAAGGGGAAGGAATGATAAAAAGAGGGAAACTACATCCCAGGAAGAGGCATAGAAAATACACCATATCTGAGGGAACTTAGTGAGGGGGAGAATCATTGTGTGAATCTTACTCTCATCAGGAGAGGCTCAAAGAGTAAATAATTAACATATTTGTTTTTCAGAGAATTTTCTCTCACCTCATTAAAAGGGGGGAGAGGAAAAGGGAAAAGGAAAAGGAGAATAAGTGAAGGGACTTGGAGGGAGGGGGGAGGGATCCTAAAAAAAAAAAAAAAAGAGGGAGGGTTGTGCGTCACAAGGGGGATCTGTAAATTAAATATCGGGGAGGGGGATCAGGGGGGTCAAGGGAAAAAAGCATAATCTGGGGATAATACGATGGCAGGAAATACAGAATTAGTAATTTTAACTGTAAATGTAAATGGGATGAACGATCCCATCAAACGGAGACGGATAGCAGATTGGATCAAAAAGCAGAACCCTACAATATGTTGTCTACAGGAAACACACTTAAAGCAGGGAGATACATACAGAGTAAAGGTAAAAGGTTGGAACAGAGCCTATTATGCTTCAGGTAAAGCCAAAAAAGCAGGGGTAGCTATCCTTATCTCAGATCAAGCAAAAGCAGAAGTAGATCTCTTTAAAAAAGATAAGGAAGGAAACTATATCCTGCTGAAAGGTAGCATAAATAATGAAACCATATCAATACTAAACATATATGCACCAAGTGGTATAGCATCTAACTTTCTAAAGGAAAAGTTAAGAGAACTGCAAGAAGAAATAGACAGTAAAACTATAATAGTGGGAGATCTCAACCTTGCACTCTCAGATTTAGACAAATCAAACCACAAAACAAACAAGAAAGAAATTTTAAAAAAGTAAATAGAACATTAGAAAAACTAGGTATGATAGACCTTTGGAGAAAACTGAATGGCAATAGAAAGGAATATACTTTCTTCTCAGCAGTTCATGGATCCTATACAAAAATAGACCATATATTAGGACATAAAGATCTCAAAATTAAATGAAGGAAGGCAGAAATAATAAATGCCTTCTTCTCAGATCACAATGCAATAAAAGCTACATTCAGTAAAAAGTTAGGGGTAAATAGACCAAAAAGTAATTGGAAACTGAATAATCTCATCTTAAAGAATGACTGGGTGAAAGAGCAAATTATAGAAACAATTAACAATTTCACCCAAGATAATGACACTGATGAGACATCATATCAAAATCTTTGGGATGCAGCTAAAGCAGTAATAAGGGGAAATTTTATATCTTTAGAGGCTTATTTGAAGAAAATAGAGAAAGAGAAGATTAACGAATTGGGCTTACAACTTAAAAGGCTAGAAAAAGACCAAATTATAAACCCCCAACCAAAAATTAAACTTGAAATACAAAAATTAAAAGGAGAAATCAATAATATTGAAAGTAAAAAAAAAACTATTTAATTAATAAATAAAACCAAGAGTTGGTTTTATGAAAAAGCCAATAAAATAGATAAACCTTTGGTAAATTTGATCAAAAAAAAGAAAGAGGAAAATCAAATTGATAGTCTTACAAATGAAAAGGGGGATCTTTCCACCAATGAAGAGGAAATTAGAGAAATAATAAGGAGTTACTTTGCCCAACTTTATGCCAATAAATTTGATAACTTAAGTGAAATGGATGACTTCCTCCAAAAATATAGGCTCCCTAGATTAACAGAGGAGGAGATAAATTGCTTAAATAGTCCCATTTCAGAAAAAGAAATAGAACAAGCTATTAATCAACTCCCCAGGAAAAAATCCCCAGGGCCAGATGGATTCACATGTGAATTCTACCAAACATTTAAAGAGCAATTAGCCCCAATGTTATATAAATTATTTGAAAAAATAGGGGATGAAGGAGTCCTACCAAACTCCTTTTATGACACAGACATGGTACTGATACCTAAACCAGGTAGATCGAAAACTGAGAAAGAAAATTATAGAC